>NC_042618.1:455307760-455620665 GCF_901001135.1 Rhinatrema bivittatum | reverse complement strand
ATGTAATGTATTACAAGAGTCAAGTGAGTATTTTAATCGCAGAATTGTTAAAGCAGCCTATTTTGGTATCATGCTTTACCCCACAATGTTCAGTACTATGGTGTATTAACAGGAACTGAGTCTCCTGTCGAGGTAGAACATACCAGTCAGTTCACACGTGTTAAAGAAATTCCAGGCTCCCTCGTGTTCTGTTCACCTACACGACCCACTTCATTGTCTCCTTTGGAAGCCAGCCTAGTCTCATGGCCTGTAGTGATTTATGCTGTCAGAATGAAGAATGCCGACTTTGGTTCTGAGCACTGACAGACCCTGAAATAAGGGTGGACAAGTCTGGTTTTAAGATATTAGCAATGAATATTATATCAGATATATTTGCATCTGTTCGGTTTAAGAGTCCATTTAATTTGCATATTTTGATTATCCCCGAAAAACATTCCCATTTGTGCCCTCAAGGACTATGAGTTAAAGAAAAAAAAAACTTTACCAAAATGGAATTACTAAAAACGAAGGCAGATGAAGAAAGATTTTACCCTAATGCTGACTTGAGTGTTTGTTCCCTCTCCTATTAATTTTATTTTGGCTTTTGAAATAAAAAATTTTTCTGGTAGCTGTGGTTGTAATTGAGCTCAGTCGATTTTGAATTCCCGGTGGTCTGTGGTTCTCGCTGATTTTACATTTTTTTGGAAGCTAGCGGGTGCCTCATGATTATTGGGCAGCTAGAGCTGTGCTTACTGTGAAGCCAGGCGTTGGTTGTCTGGGTGGCCTGCCTTTAGAGCAGAAAGTGCTAGGATTCCTACAGTAGCTGTCATGTGCAGTAAAGCCAAATAACTGAAATGTTTGGGAGAAAACCCAGAGTCGTTACCCTTCTTTCTTTGATAGATGATGAACCAAACATTGTAATTGCTGCATGATGAAAATGCATCTATGTAAAAAAAAAAAAAAAAAATCAATTTTTCTTTTTATATTGTACTTTTAATATTAACTCAGGCATGAAATTCTTGCATTGCTGTCGCTAAATTGAGCTACATTTCTGCAGAAGCATGAGAAGTCCAGATCCCATTTTATCAATCGTGCTGCAATCACTTGCAAAGACTGGAAAGATGAACTCCTCCATAGAACATCCCAAATTTCCGAAAGCGTTCTTTACACAGGAAGGGTCATCTTCAAAGCTATCTCCACGGGTAAACCAGTTCTTGAACTGTGGAAATGGGGCTTTGCAAAACTGCCGGCCCGAGTAAAAGTACACAGAGGCATTCCTGGGGCTGGAGTTGGAGAGGGATTTACAGTTAATGCACATGCTTTTATATTTTCAAAGGTATGCATGTTATTTTCTTTGGGAAAAAAAACCGGTAGGTAGTTTTGGTGGGATCATTTTTAGAGAGAGTATGTGCATACTTTCCCTTTGAAAACTGGTGAAAACCTGCTGATAAAAAGTAACCACACTAAAATTAAAAAAAAAAAAAAATTACCTTCCCGAGTGCTAATTTCCAAAATGTTTGTGTGCTATGTCTCCTTTTTTCAACTTATGTTCCTAACTCTCAAGATTACCGCTCATATCAAAGTTAGGCCCGTAAGTTACTATGCCTGTGCCGTCTAAGAATAATGCAGACAAGCAGGCATATAGGGTTAGATTTTAAAAGGCCTGTGCTATCCCGAATTTTTTTGTTTTTATACTTACTGCTCCTCTGGAGCAGAAGTGAACTCTGCCTGCTGGCTGGCTGCTGGTGCACACTTCCCCGGGACAGCATCTATTGGCGCTGTCCCGGCTCTGCCCACCCCTTTCTTCAAGCCTGGCACTTCTGCGCTTATCGGGAGTTACATGTGGGGCCGGGCCCTTTCTAAAATTTGCTTGGCACGTGTAGGGCCCGGCCACGCGCGTAACCCCCGGTATTTGTGCTTGTGGGCCTTTTAAAATGTTGGGTTCCATATTAGGTGCTACAACCCAAGAAAGAGATCTAGGTGTCATAGTGGATAACACATTGAAATCGTCGGTGCAGTGTGCTGCGGCAGTCAAAAAAGCAAACAGAATGTTGGGAATTATTAGAAAGGGAATGGTGAATAAAACGGAAAATGTTATAATGCCTCTGTATCGCTCCATGGTGAGACCGCCCCTTGAATACTGTGTACAATTCTGGTCGCCGCATCTCAAAAAAGATATAATTGCGATGGAGAAGGTACAGAGAAGGGCTACCAAAATGATAAAGGGGATGGAACAGCTCCCCTATGAGGAAAGACTAACGAGGTTAGGACTTTTCAGCTTGGAGAAGGGACGGCTGAGGGGGGATATGATAGAGGTGTTTAAAATCACGAGAGGTCTAGAACGGGTAGAAGTGAATCGGTTATTTACTCTTTCGGATAGTAGAAAGACTAGGGGGCACTCCATGAAGTTACCATGTGGCACATTTAAAACTAATCGGAGAAAGTTCTTTTTTACTCAACGCACATTTAAACTCTGGAATTTGTTGCCAGAGGATGTGGTTAGTGCAGTTCGTATAGCTGTGTTTAAAAAAGGATTGGATAAGTTCTTGGAGGAGAAGTCCATTACCTGCTATTAAGTTCACTTAGAGAATAGCCACTGCCATTAGCAATGGTTACATGGAATAGACTTAGTTTTTGGGTACTTGCCAGGTTCTTATGGCCTGGATTGGCCACTGTTGGAAACAGGATGCTGGGCTTGATGGACCCTTGGTCTGACCCAGTATGGCATGTTCTTATGTTCTTATGACTTGATAATGTGTTCCACAGTATACATGTTGCAAATAATGCCTAAAAATGTAAAAAAAAGAAAAAGGGGGGGGGGGGGGGTTTGTGGATTAATTTTTAAGTCGGCCATTGTTTGTTTCCAAAACCACAGACTTATATGATAAGTGGTTATAGGGTTCTTAGCAAAAAAAAAAAATGCATGGTGGTCCCCCTCAATCTTGGGCAGAAGTCATGCACTATGTGTGGCATATGAGTGATAAGGCAATAAGAATGCCGTTATGAATTTTAAAAATGTTAAGGATTTTTTTCAGCCAATCCAACGGATATAAGCAGAGCTGTTTTGTGACTTGGGGCTTGATTAAGGGTTTTTTTTCCCCATTCTATGTTTCGGGGGGGCAGGAACCTTGATGAATTAAGTTCTTAATTAGGTCATTGGTGAATTCTGTACCTGTGAGCAGCCCCCATCCTTGATGTCTTAACGTATTCAGTCATTGAAACAGAACTGCTTTTCTCACATGTTTGATCATGTTTGAAGAACTACTGAATGTATTATTTATAATTCAAAAGATGCAAACCTTATTGTGTGGTTTATAAGACTTTACTTGACTAAATGGAATTTAAGCTCGTATTAGGTTTTTTTGTTTTATTTTTTAGATACAAGTTCTAAGGAATTAATATTACACTCCTACTACAGCTAGACCACTATCTATAAACATCATTTTCCAAACATCTTGGAAAACATTTTCCAAAACAGTGCAATCCTTTGAGTTTAGTTTAATGTTTCTGTTTTTCCACATATGCAAACAAATGGACTGACTTCAAAATAACTCAGACTTGAGCTCTACTTATTGTGTAATTAGTTAAATTGTTACAATGCAAAGCTATCTTAAAAATGATGTAGGTGGGGAGTCACCCATACAACAAAGGGGTGGACATGTGAGGCAGCGTTTCCCTCCACACAATCTCAATATTGCCTTTTAAAAGAGATTACAGTGTTTATTTTGCTTATACAATATGCTTATTATAGCCAGCTACACTCCAGCATTGAAACTATAAACTTGGCAAGTTTAAGATATTTTGGAGATGTCAAAACCGGCGCAGAGAGCTCTGGACTAGAAAACTTCACTAAAATGGCAGCACCCAGTTCAGATGGGGAAGATAGTTCTCTTACTTTATAAAATTTAGAGGGCCATCATATACTGAACCATGTGTGCATAAGTTCCTTATCACAAGCTTAGATGTTATATCAGTCCTGAATTTAGTCCATGTTATATTCATTATTTTTTACAAAATGTTTTATGCAATTAAAACTTTCACTTCTACTTTGTCGTGTTACACCAGTCCAGTTCTATACAAATGAGTTGTTTCCCCCCTACCAGCAGATGGAAGCAGAGAACACTGTTTTCTTTGTGACATCATCTCCAGTATTTTCTGCTGATGCAGCAGTGCTATGGTGAATCTGTGAGTCGGATCCTGGGCCAGGCCACTGGTTGTGACCAGCCCTGACCTGAAAGGCTCCTAGCCCCAGAGGGGACTTGGTAAAGCTTGGGGGGAGAGCAGGACAATTAAAAAAAAAAAAAATGGCTGTGGAAGTGCTGCTTTTACTTACTAGCCTTTAATGAGAGGAACATTCACTGCTCCCCTTCTCTCCTCCACCCCCTTGTTTGCACGCTTTCTTAAAAAAAAAAACCTCAGCGACGGTTGAGAATTGACAATTGCTGGCTAAGCAACAGTGGAAGGAGGGCTCCGTGCTGTGGGATCTGCTACTGGGTGAGTGCTGCAAATGTCATGGTAGAACTCGGGGAGGACGTATGGAAAAGTCTGACTGCAATCATCGTTGCAGCACCAAAGAAAAGGCTACTCTGTCTGGCTTGCATCCACTCGCAGGCGGCCTCTTTGGTGCAGACAGCTTCAATTTCCAGCAATGTACTGCAGACCGTGAAGGCTGAGCTTAGCATGCAGGCTGCAGCAGGAGTCTCTGAGACAGCGGCCATTTTATCTGATGTTCTTGCACATGCGAACTTGCTCAGGCCAGAGTCTGAGTCTGTGCAGTCTAGTAGGGTGGCTGAAGTGCCTCCTACTTTGGTTCCGATGAATTTCTCCTTGGGTCCATCTGTTTTCGATCCCAGGAGATCTGGGCAATTTTTCACCAGAATTTTTCCATTTTTTTTGCATCAAGCTTTCTGTGCTATTAAAAGACCAGGGGAAGTCCCCTCCAGAGAGGGCAGCAGGTGCTCAGAAGCCGTTCCTTCTTTGTTACCTCTGCAGGTTCCTTTCAAGAAAGCGCTGACACTGCAAGGCCTTCATTGGGAAGAACTGGAGAGATCAGAGGTTCACATGGATGGGCAAGCTCCATTATTTGAAGGAGTGGGAGGTTTCCTCTGGACCTAGAGGATGATTTGGTTGATCGCCTGTTTCAGAGAGACAAGATTGGCAGTTTATTTGAGCAGCTTGTGGAATGTCTCTACCGCATGGAAGTGAAGGATGGGACCTGATATTTAAAGGGGTTAAGAAGTCCACTAAAGCTTTCCTTCTTCACCCTGAGGTGGAAGAGATGATGCTGGCAGAATGGGAGTCTCCTGAGTCAGCACTGAGAGGGCTGAAGTTCTTGCAGAGCTGTATTCCTTTCCGCAGTCTACTCTCCAGAAGTGTTTCCAGGTGCTGACAGTGGACACCTTGGGCATGGCAGTTACGCGATGTACCACTATCCCAGTTGAAGGGGGCACTTCTCTAAAGGATCCCCAAGATAGGAAAATGGAGCCCCTTCTGAAACATTTATTCACTTCTTCTGTTGTGGCAGTTCAAATTTCTATTTGTTCGGCCTTAGTGGTGCGAGCTCTTCTACATTGGTTCCAACAGTTCCCAGAGAGTGAGGAGGTGGTGAGAATGGAATCAGCCACTGTCTTCTTGGCAGATGCCCTCTGTGATTGCTGCATAGTTCTCGCTAGGTAGCTTTCTGTGTCGCAGTCCAGAGGCTACTTTGGCTGCACAACTAGGCAGCAAATTCTTGGTCCAATTCCTAGCTGGGGAAGCTGCCCTTCAAGGGACCATTACTGTTTGAGGATGACCTGGACTAGCTGGTGAAGAATTTGGGTTATCCAAAACCTCAGCATCTCTCTGAGTATAAGGGACAATCCTTCTATAGGGCTGGTAGTGGTCGGATGCAGTTCCAGGACTACAGGCATTACAGACCGGGCAAGCAGTCCTTTGCTTATTCTTCCTATAGTTTCCAATCATCTAAAGGCTTCAAGAAGCCCAGAGGTGATTCCGGCCCTTCTTCAGGGACTGGGAAGACTACCCCATGAAGGGTGGCAGATCCACTCATTACTAATCCCGGTAGAAGGCCACTTACAGGGACTTTTTCAGGGAGTGAGCCCAGATAGTTTCAGATCAGTGGATGCTAGAGAAAATCTGGTCCAGATATGTGTTGGATTTACGGCATCCCATCCGTGATGCCTTTGTGGTTTCTCTTTGTTCCTCTCTGGCCAAGCAGAGGGTAGTCTGCAAAACCCTATTTAAACTGCAGCTTTTAAAGGTGGTGGCATCGTTCCCCACTTCCAAATGAGGCCAGGGCTACTATTCCATCTACTTTGTGGTACCCAAAAAGGATGGGTCCTATCTGCCTATTCTGGACCTCAAGGGGGTAAACCACAGTCTGCAAGTTACTCACTTCCACATGGAAATGCTTCTCTCCATCCTTTCTGCTGTTCGGCAAGGGGAATATCTCTGTACTCTCAATCTGTCAGAGGCTTACCTCCACATTCCCATCCAGAGAGAGGATCAGAGGTACTTATGGTTCTACATTCTGCAAGAGCACTTTCAAGTCCACATGTTGCCATTTGGACGAGTGACTGCACCATGTATATTTACCTAAGTGATGGTGGTAGTAGCAGTGGCTCTGAGGCAAGAAGGCATTATGGTCCATCCATATTTGAACAACTGGTTGATCCAAGCAGTTCCCATCAGGAGGTGGTTCACATATCCATCAGAGTAGTTCACATTTTAGAAGACTTCGACTGGGTAGCCAATTTTGCAAAAAGCAAACTTCAGTCCATGATTCCCTGGAGTATGGGTGCATGCTTCAACATGCAGCATGGCCAGGTGTTTCTACCAAATATGAGCATGAACAAGGATTCTGCAGATCCGGATGTTGTTAGATTTACCTATTCTGACGGCTTGGGACTATCTGCAAGTCTTCGGGCTGATGGTGGCAACACTATATCTGGTCCCATGGGCCAGAGCTCATATGAGGCCGCTATAGTCCTCCCTTTTGACCTACTGGTTTCCTCATTTCCCAGATTATGAAGTGTGGCTTCTGTTATGGCTGGTAGTTCGCAAGTCCCTTCGTTGGTTGCTGGTGCCCTTGCACATCCAGTAATGGGTCAGCCTGGTCATGCCATCCTGGATTCTGGTTACGATAGATGGAAGTTTAACCAAATGGAGGGCTCATTGTCAGCAACAGGTGATTCAGGGCCGTTAGTCTCCACTGGAGGTCTCGTAGTCCATCAACAGATTGGAAATCAAGGCAGTACACTTGGCCGTGCTATATTTTCTCCCTGTTCTCAAGGGCAAAGTCTGAGTGTTATCTGACAATCCGATAGCAGTAGCCTACATGAACAGACAAGGGAATACCAGAAGCCAGGGAGTATTGGAGGGTACAACACTACTTTTCCCATGAGTGGAGAAGAATTTGTTGCTGTCTGCGGCACACATCGTGGATCAAGAAAAAGTGCAGGTTATTTCCTCAGCAGGACATTTCTGGATTCTGGGGAGTGGGAGATGAGTCAGGAGGCCTTCTGGCTGATAACTCAAAGATGGGGGACCCATAAATGGATCTAAAGGCAATCCACCAAAACACTAAGGTTCATTGGTTCTTTAGTAGATGACGGGAGCCCAGGCACCATGGGCATCGTTGCCTTGGTACAATCTTGGCCCTTTTATATCTTTTTCCTGTGGCCTCTCATAGGAAGGATGTTTCGGTGTGTAGCGGTTAAAAGCAGTCTGATTGTTCTGATCACACCAGAATGGCCATGGAGACCCTGGTGCGGGGATCTGATGCATCTCCAAGTGGACTGTCCAGTGTATCTACTGGGGAATCCCAGGCTATTGATTCAAGGACTGTTGGTCATGGAGAATCTGTCTCCATTTTGTTTTATGGCTTGCCTCTTGAGTGGCAGCAGTCACGCAAAAAGGGATATTCTTCTTCAGTGATTTTTACTCTTTTGAGAGCTTGAAAGTCATTGGCCTTGTTGACCTACATTCATATCTGGTATTTGTTTGAGACCTTCTATGAGACTTGCTCCGAATCACCCTAGTAAGCCACAGTTCCCTGTATCCTGGCCTTCCTCTGGAGGGGGGGGGGGGGGGGGGACGGGGACTGGAAAAAGGTTTAGTGCTGAATTCTCTGAAGATTCAGGTAGCAGCTTCCAAGGAAGGCTGGGCAGTGTTTTGCTTATGGTTCATCCAGATTTATCTAGGTTCCTTCATGGGGGGGGGGGGGAGTTAAGAGGTTGCAGCCTCCTTTGTAGCAGATTGTTCCATCCTGGGACCTTAATCTGATCTTGAAGGCCCTGGTAGAGCCTGCTTTTGAGCCTTTAAAGTAAACATCCCTGAAGGACCTCTCCCTGAAGGTAGCTTTTCTGGTGGCTATCTGCCTGCTCATCTGGTTTTGGAGTTGCAAGCTTTGTCTTGCCGTGACCCTTTTCTTGCCATTTCCTCAGATACAGTCATTTTTTTTGGCTGGTTCTCTCTTTTCTTCCAAAGATCAATTCTGTTTTCCATATCAGTCAGGTAGTTCCCTTTCAGCCTGTTCTTGTACAGAGTATGGAGACTAATTAGATGTATCTGATATCTGTATGTCCAGAGGTTGCTGATTAGGTTATGTGGAGGTGACTAATGCCTTTTGTAAGTCTGATAAGCTTTTGTACTTTTTGGAAGACCGTGTAAGGAGGAAGCAGCTTCAAAAGCCACTCTGGCACGCTGGATACAGGAGGCAATTATCTTGGCTTAAATGCTGGGCGGAGAAAGACCTCCTGAGTTGGTTTGAGCACATTCCATCAGGGCTCAGACGTCGTCTTGAGTGGAGGTGCAAGCCTTTATGCTTGTGGACATTTGTAGGTCAGCCACATGGTTGTCCTTGCATACATTTGTGAAACATTACCAACTGGATGTTTTAGCCAAGGAGGACTCGGCGTACAGGGCTGGGGTTCTCAGGGCAGCCTTGGCTTCTTTCCACCCAGATCTGTACGGCTTTGGTTTCCCACCTATATAGGACCGGATTGGTGTAGCAGGATGAGGTGGAAGGAGACATTTTCTTACCTATTAATTTCCTTTTCATTAATCCTGCTACACCAGTCCAGGACCCTCCTGGGAAGCAGGGCTGGTTTACTTCAGGTGCTAGGTGGTTCTTTCTATCTGCTGCCTAGCTGTACATAGTTGTGTACTACTTGCTGTCCTTTTTTTCCTTCTTTGTTCAGGATAGGTGGGGACTGTAGAGAGTCTTAATCTCGGGTTCAATGTATCCTCTCTTTACTATTTCAAGTTCAGTTTGGGGTCTGAGCTGGAACTTTTGTCAGTGGTATACCGGATTCCTTCTGCAGTGCACCACTCCTAAGTAGTAGAGATGGTGTCACCTAAGGAAAACAATATTCTCTGCCTCCATATGCTGGTAGGGGGAAACAACACATCTGTATAGGACTGGACTGGGGTAGCAGGAATACTGAAAAGTAAATTAACAGGTAAGAACATTTCTCCTTATCAGGAACTGAGAGCTGTGAACAGATAAAAACAGACTAACATGTACCTCAATTTGACAAAATGGCACAAATACTGAGACTTGGATCTGATTAACTCACAGACTTGGAGTTGAGGTCTCAGCAGAAAAATATAAGACTTGGTAGTGTTACCAATGGAACTGAAAACAGAGATGAAAAATCTAGTGAAATAAATTTTGGAAGAAGTTCTGTACATCAAAGATATTTTTCTCTGTAATATAAAAAGACCTCACAGAGCATTGGGCCCACAACCGACAACAGATCAAAGACTTTGCCAAATCACTGACAGGCTTTTACGATTAGCAACCTGGGAAGAAATACTGAGAGTGACTCACAACTTTGAGCAGAGTATGAAACATGGGAAAAGTATATATGTTTTTCAAGATCTGGCACATGGGATTATGTGCCCAGAGCCTCTTGTTGGAGGGTCAGTTTTATAAATGTAAAAAAAAATAAGGAGAGAGACTTACAGAGCATTAAAATAATCTCCGTATTTCTGTCTTGATGCACCTATGTCTGAAAAAAAAAAACCCTACAAGAATTGATGGTAATAGCTTTTACTGGAAATGTCAGGACTCAATGGATATTAGATATATACATCTATCACGCTGCAACAATTTAAAGTTTAGAACACCGAAAGAATTTGGTCTACATAAAAATAACTTTTGGAGTTATTTACAGATCAGGAATTGTTTCCAGAAAAACAGTTACTTGGAAAGAAATGTTTGGTCAAAAATAGTTTGAGACAAATTTTTCGTCTGAGAAGCCTTATATAGTTAGCCTCTGGAAGGGTATAGTCTACTGAGAGATGCAATATCGATGAATTTAAACAATTTAAAAGTGAATTATGAAAATTACTGGATGTTTCTATGGGACATAAAACATGAGAAAAGACTGTGGTGACTTGGAAAAGGTTTGTTGAAGGATTCTATTGCAAGGATGATACCTTATGCCAGGGCTTCCCAAACTATGGGTCAGGACTCCAAATGGGGTCACAAAACCTTCAGCTGGGGTCTCTGCCTCCAGTGGTAGTACTGTTCCAACGTCAGCAGCATTAGTAGTGAAGGTGAATGTGGGGCCTGTAAACCAGCATTGCACATACAGGCCATGCGGTGACCCTGCTTTTGAATGTGTTTCTATAACAGGAAGAACCTGGATAAAGTGGGATCAGGACCACTGCAGGCTCTGTGAGTAGGCACTAGCTCAGAGGCTCCCTGCTAACTTTTATTACTCAGGCTCAGAACCAGTGAATAGGGTGGGAGGAGGAGAAAGAATTCCCCTGCTCCTCTCTCTTCACCCACCACTGAACCTGCCCAAGAGAAAACTGCTGCCCCTGCCATCAGCCTGTCCTCCCTTCCCATCAGTTGTCATTTACCATTGGCTCAGGGACCACAGGAAAGTGTTACTGCGGACCCTGACTAGGGGATGCTTGAAAGGAGGGTTAAGATGCAGGAGGGGTTTGAGGGTTGGATCAACTGAAGAGGGTGTGGGTGAGAGGACAGGATTGGCAGAGGAGGATTAGAGAGAGAGAATGATGAGATTGCTAATGAGATATGAGAGGAGATCTCCTGGGAAGATGTGAGAGAGGGGGATGGGGTTGAAAGTGATGAGGGGATGACAGAGGATCATAATGTTATAAGTGAATCATAAGAGGTTATAAAAAGGAGTTGGGAGAGAGAGAGAAGAGCTGATGGGATATAAAAAGGACTGGGAGGGGGAGTGATAGAGGATAGGCTGGGAGATAAGAGAGGATCCTTTAGATAGGATAGAGGTTGAGAGAGGGGATCAACTGGGATGTGGGGAGGCTGAAGGAAGTGATTGTTGAAGGGGAACAACCAACTTGATAGTTTATTTTGTTTTTTGTTTGGGGTCATGTTTATTTTCCAGTGCTAAAATGTGGTCACATTGGCTAAAAGTTTGGGAAGCCCGGGCTTGTACATTTTTTCATAGTAGTGGCCAGATCAAATGAATTTTATAGAAATGGTTCTTGGGAACGAGTAACCATGCTTTCTTATTTTCATATGGTTTTTTGTGTTCACCCGCACAACTATTTTGGCACAAGATTATATCAAATCCCTAGGTATCCCACTTGGATTCTCTTAAATATGACTACAGTTACTTCCTGGCAAAACTTTGGTCTTTCTAGAATAGAGTGGGGTACTAAGTATAAAAGAAAAGGAAAGAGAGTTTCTTGTTGGCTAATTTATTATATTGTTTACTTGATATGTAACCATCTGTCTAATATTTGAAGAATATAAGTATTGTGGATCACCCCACCAAGGGGATGGAGTTAGCAGTCTGTTGTAGATCTACTACTCCAGAGGGGTGGAATTAGCAATTTGTTCAGGATTACCCCACCAGGGAGGCGGAGTTAGCAATCTGTTATGGATCTGCTCCCCCAGAGGGGAGGAGTAGCAATCTGTACAATGCTACTCCCCCAAGGGGAGGAGCTAGCAATTAGTAATACTCCGTAGGCAGAGTTAATGATCTGTTGTGGGTTGGCTCCCACAGAGTGGCAGTCTGTATGATACCGCTCTAGTAGTGTAAGGAATAAACACCTAATGGAAATTGGTGAATCCTTGGGCCGATGGCAGATGACAGGATACGCTCCCAGGAGGATAACCTGAGAGGGACCACCGGCTAGGCTGGAGTATGGAGACAAACACAGATAGTTCTTTATTAGACAGGAAGTAGAACCACCAGAGGTGGCAGTAGTGAGTTGATGTGCCCGGCAGGGCTGAAATCCCTCAGATACTGGAATTGTAATCTCTGGGTTGCTGAGCTGTAGAGAGAGACTATAGTTAGTGAGTAGACAGGGTATGCTGGATACATAACCAGTAGTAGATGATACACTCACAATTGTAGATATCTGTAATGGCTTCTGTGCAACAGAGAGTCTTCTGTATATTCAGGAACAGGAGCCGTAGGTGAGTACTGGTTTCTATATGCAGTCTGGAATAAGAACTCACAAGATCTGTATATGAGATGGCTTCTGGAATAGAAGAAAGTCTTTGGAGGGTTTTAGGAACATAGGCCCTCGTGGAGCGAGTACCGGTTCCTATCTGTACTCTGTAATAGTAATTCACAAGATATAGGTATGCGATAGCGTCTGAGATAGAAGAGAGTCTGTGAAGGGTTTTAGGAACATGGGCCCTTGTGGAGCGAGTACCGGTTCCTATCTGCAATAATAACTCATGATCTCCGTACCTGCGATAACGTCTTAGACAGAAGGGAGTCTTCAGAGATTAGGAACATAGGCCCTCGTGGAGCGCGTACCGGTTCCTATCTGTAATATAACTCAGTGTTCACGTCTGCAATCGCTTCGAAACAGTAAGGAGTCTTCTGAGCATTCAGGGACGTAGGCCCTCGTGGAGTGAGTACCGGATCCTGTCTTAGCAATCTGAAATGAAGAAGAGAGAGCGGGGCCCCCGAGGAGCAGGTACCCCTAGGTAAGTTTGTGGAGGCAGAGCAGCAGAGAGAAACCCCCGCTGAACGACCTCCTGCAGTCCATCTCCTGCCGGCGCCATTTTCCATACGGAAAATGATTCGCGGCAGGAAATCGCTCCCGGACCCCCAGGGACTTTTGGCCAGCTTGGAGGGGCCTCCTGACCCCCACAAGACTTGCCAAAAGTCCAGCGGGGTTCCGGAACGACCTCCTGCAGTCGAATCGTGTTGGTCTATGGCCGCCGCCATTTTGCAAAATGGCGGCGCAGAATGGCGCCGGCTGAAGACAACACGATTCAATTGCAGGAGACCGTTCCGGACCGCCGCTGGACCCCCAGGTAATTTAAGGCATTTGGGGGGGGTTCGGGAGGGTGGGGGATTTAATTTAAAGGGTCGGGGGTGGGTTTTAGGGTGTTTTAGTGTGCCGGTTTTCCTGCCCTCCCCCTTCCCCCGATTTAGCTACGGACCGCCGCTGGACCCCCAGGTAATTTAAGGCATTTGGGGGGGGGGGTTCGGGAGGGTGGGGGATTTAATTTAAAGGGTCGGGGGTGGGTTTTAGGGGGTTTTAGTGTGCCGGTTCACGATTTTAACGATTTTCACGATACTCTAAACACCCAAACGGCGACGATACGATTCCCTCCCCCTCCCAGCCGAAATCGATCGTTAAGACGATAGAGGACACGATTCACATCTCTACAATCTAACAAAAGAGAAGAAAAAACCTTAGCTGTTGTGAATCGGTACACATGGGATTTGACCTTCTGACTTCCCTTTCATAAACGATAGTAATTAGACTCTGGTGGAGTTGGTAGTCTAGGACTCAGGGAAGGTAGCTGGGGGCAGTTTATCAAAAATTTACATTTGGTGCATAGTATCACAATGCTCCTTGTGTCAGTGCAAAAGACAGGCCTTTTGCTACCTCTGTAACCACTGGCATATGACATCAGAAAGGGAGATGCGGACCAAGGGGCATTCTTTCACTGAAATTGGGTCACTCTGGCCCAATCTTTTCTCTTTTACTAATGATACACAGCAGGTGAAAAGATCGACACGCATTGGGGCAGGACTAACACTTGACGCCCCTCAGCTACAGACGTTTCCTTTAAAAAAAAAAAAAAAAAAAGGAAAAACGTTGTTGAAAAGTTTTCATTTCAAGAAAACAGTCAGAAAATGCAACCCTTTGAACTGTAAATCCCTGAAAGAAAGGCCTTTTTTATGCTACAGTGACCTCTGTACTTGGAATTCCATCCTGATAAAAATTTACAATTTTTATTTCCAGGATGTATTATGTTTCTGTTATGTTGAGGATGTTTTGGCTCGCTCATTAAATGAGAAATAAATCCAGGCAAAGAACACATAGCCACATTTGTCTTTGCTTAGTTGATCAGTGCATTTCCTTCATTTCTGAAAATTTTGGAAAATGTGTAAGATAGAGAGAGAGAGCAAAACATCCTATTTCCCATATAAATACCGAAAAGTATGGTTATTATGTAAACTGCCTAGGAATGTTTGCAACTGGAAGAGAAAAAGTACAATTAAGTATTCAACTGTAAACACAGAGTAATCAAGACACTCTGGAAGCAGCAAACTGCTAAGTTTCCCTTACTAAAAGTAGTTCCTGTGATAGGCGACTGAGTGGCACAAGGAACTGGCACGTGGTTACAGAGCCTTTCTCCGGTTTAAAGTCGCCTTCGATTGGTAGTCATCGGGCATCACCTGAAAGCTCATTGATGTCCTATGTGAAAAGAATGATGGTCTCTGCTCAGCTCCTATTGGACAGATGTCTAGATCAGGGGTACATACACTATGGCCTGAGGGCCAGATACAACCCTTCGCTGAATTGCGTCAGGCCCCCCCGGCAGCAACAGCAGAAGAAACGTAGTCTGGCCTGCAACAGCAATGACAGAAGGAGCTTGGTCTGGGCTGCAGTGGTAGCAGTAGGAGTACATTCTGCCACTCCCACCAAGCTCGGCCTCTTGAAGTAGGAAGGGTAAGAGTGGCAGCTTGTCAGGGAAGAATGGGCAGGGCATGCCAGTGCTAGGCCAGCACTAATTTGGCTGTGTTATGCATTGCTAGCATTAATGTTGCTTGCACAGGTGGAGCCACTTGGGCCAAAGACTGGGAGAGAGCCTGCAGCATAGCCACAAGGAGTTTTTGGCTTCTGTGAAGGGCAGTGCGGACCACAGACAGGAAGGCACTGGTAATACTGAACTATGGGTCCTTTGGGGATGCCAGGGAAAGCCAGGAAAGTATATGGTTCCTGGTGTTCCCAATTATACCACCATCTCTTCAGAGCTGTGGAAGAGGGGTCCTGTTGAAAAAGAATGGAATGAGAGAAGTGGAAAAAAGATGGGAAAGGTAAAGGAAGTGAGCAAGAATTATGGGGGTGTGAATGAGAGCGAGACACCACACATTATTTTGGATTACATTCAGGTACTATAGGTATTTCCCTATCCCCAGACGGCTTACGGTCTGAGAGAGAGAAAGACTGACTATCTACACGACCCTTAAAGTAGCTATTTATATCTCTATAGGAGGCCCACCTAGTAACTCGAGGTGAGGTTTAGCTAGTTGTGTAGGGGTAGGGGCCACTTTTACATGCAGAGAGAGACATATGAACGGAACAGTACACTCTTGTGAAGATTTGATGTCCTTCGATGTGTGAGGAAACTCACACATCGACAAGATTTGTACAATATTCTCTCAACCTAGCTTGATGGACTCAGGCCCTTCCCAACCTAAAAATGCCCAAAACAGAATTTGCGAAAAAATCACAAATTGTGTTATGGGCATAATGCACGATATCGCACAGCTTAATACAATTGAAAAAGGTGTAGTTATTTTCAGCATTAAAACTGCGATATCGTGCATTATGGCTTTGCAAAGTGCGAAGCCAGCCCATTTTTTCAGAAATCCTGCCCCTGCCATAACGCAATTTGATAAATGACCTTGTAAGTTTGTATCTGAGGCAATGGAGGGTAAAGTAACTTGCCCAAGGTCACAAGGAGCAACAGTGTGACTTGAATCCTGGTCTTCCCGGTTCATAGCCCACTGCTCTAACCACTAGGTTACTCCTCCACACTCCTCCTTCCATAGGCAAGCAGATATTGGGGAGCTGGTGTGGAAGGTAGAGAGCAAGGTTGCCAACTTTGGAGAAATGGAGAAATATTATTACTGACACACTATTTGCCACACCCATACATCCCTGGGAACCCTGCCTCCCGCCTCTTTTTCCAGCATTTCAAATCGCCAAAAGGGCCAGACATGGTTCCCCCTCAAACCCTTCTCAGCAAACCAACTCCAAGGGGCTTGCTTGCTCCCTCCCTCACAGGCCCCCTGCCCCAGCTCAGCAAACTCTGAGGAAGACCTCCTGCCCCCACCCCAGCCCTCTCTGTGATTTGAAATGCCCTATGTGGCCAGTTTCCTGAAAAGTTTGGAGACCCCCTCATCTACATAGTTCAAATCCACCATCATGTCTTGGCACTAATTGTTGTTGTTTGTAAGGTTTTGGGTGGATGCTTGGACACTGTGGCTGCTGACCACACCCACGGGGGGAAAGTCCCGTGAGGGGCCACAGGTCAGGCTCAGCTTTAAGACACACAACACAGATTTTTTATTAACAGTATTGAGGAGCCACCAGAGGGTGGCAGTAGTGAGCAGAGATGAAGCCCGGCTGGGCTTGTAGTCCCTCAGGGCTCTGGAACAGCGATCCCACAATGGCTGTGCTGTAGTGAAGAGAAACTGAGATAGTGAGCACAATGAAGTATATGCAGGGTTCTGGAATAGAGCCTCGTTGGTTGAGTACTCACACAGCGGTTTCTCTCGGTAGGAAACACAGGAGCTGGAGTAGAGGCAGGCCCTCGAGGAGCAAGTACCTGGTTCCAGGGAACAGCTCTGAGAGAAGTAGATTGTAACTCACTGATGGTGTAGGCAGCGGTATCCTCCAGGCAGAAGTGAAGTCCAAGCAGCAAGTCCGGGAACATGGGCCCTCGAGGAGCGAGTACCGGTTCCAGACAGTGACCTGAAAGAGAAGAGAGAGGCCCCCGAGGAGCGGGTACCCCAAATAGAGTAAGTCCAATAATGGAGAGGCAGAGTAGCTAGGAACGGAGAGCGAATCCCATCCGTAAGGAATCCCTTTGCTAACTCGATTAGCTAGCAGTAGCGTATGCTTTTTGTATCCGGGATGCGAGATGTCATCACACGGGGACGCCCCGAGTTTGCGCCAAAGAAAGTATTTGAAGCAGGGCTGCACGGCACAGGCGCCCTAAGGCAGCTGGACAGCATGACGGGAGGCAGCGCCCAAGCTGGACCGGGGATGCCGGAGAGAACGGCAGGCAGATGCCGCGGCAGCCAAACATTCGTCAACCCCGGTAGGAGTCACCAGAGAGGTAAGGAGGGCGGAGTGGAGACGTCAGGCAGCGATAGTCGTAACACTAATTAGAACCCTTGTTGGCAGCTCAGCAGTGAGATCGGAGATTACACAGCCCTGGAAACTGGATTACCCTCTCAGTTTTAAGAGCTGGGCCCTCCAGAGCAGGGTTTGGGCACATCGGTAGGGCACAAGCGTGTCTGTGCTGTCCTAGTCAATAAATGGAGGACTCCAGATTCCAGCACGTCTGTGTGACATTTTACATAAGCACTAAATTGATTCCAAAATGTAATTGTGGTCTGGTGTTCTCAAATGTAATATCTATAACATATCATTGTACGTGCAAGGAACATTTTAGATTACCATAAAGTTATTAAAATGATCTTTGGGAGGGTAGGTTCTACAGTAAATTGGTATAGTAACCACCTCTCTTTGAACATGAGATGCCACCCTAGTTTAAAGCAATGAGATTTAGTGATCACAGTTTCCACTGAACGTCTATATCTGAAAAACATCCTAGAGTTTGCCAGAATCACTGGTTTCTTTTCCAAGAGAATTAGGACTATAAAAATAATAAACTGAGGTGCAGAAAAGACTGCCTGACATTTGACCATGGTGTAGTTGCAGCTACGTAGTTCTATTAATCCCTTCATGAGTTTTACAAAACTGCAAGCAGAGTGGGGGAGAATTTTGACAAATGTTATACCTGTCTTTGATGCTCAGTCACTATGGGGGTCATTTTCAAAGGAGTTACGCATGTAAATGTGACATACTATCGTAGCAATTTTCAAAAGCTATTTACTCGAGTAAAGTGCACTTACTTGAGTAAATCCTATGGACAATTCAATGGCACATATTGTAGCAATTTTGAAAAGCCCACTTACTTGAGTAAAGTGTATTTACTCGAGCAAAAACCAGTTTTGCTCGAGTAAATGCTTTTTAAAATCTACCCCTATCTGCATACCTTGGACATAATCTGTTAACGATAAGTTAGAAATTAATTTATTAATATTTTTAAGTTCTCATAACCAACTGATGGTGTTACGTGAATCTTAAAATAGTGGAATAACTATTTTTGGAGGAATATGTTAAGTGCCATGCAGTGAGCCACCATCAATACAAGCTCTAAATAGATTCACTTTTAATAGGAACATAGCTTTTCTTCTCAAATTCAACTTCCTAAAATGAGCCAGAGCGTAAAACAGCCAAAGACCTCAATCCATTTTAGGATGGAATATCAGTCTTTGCAGATCAGCAACCTCAATGGTAATGAGTCATTTAAACCCACCATCAAGTGTTTTAGGATATGCAGAGTAAAAGGTGATCGCTGAACATTATGCAAAATTGCTGACACTGGTGTTTATTGGCTAAAGATACCTTTGAAATAGAAATTATAGATGCCACTAGCCTCATGGAGAATAGATGAGAGACTGGAAAAATTATATATGCTAGTAGAAAAGGCAACATACCCTGCCCAAGGAGAATCAAAGGCTCCTTCATAAGATGTGGAATCCCTGTTTGGACTTCACATCTTTGAACGAGGATAAGAGAAAAGGGAAGTCCGCTTACATCAAAGGAATGTCGTTCATTTGTAATTAGTATGAATTCTCTTAGGCAGCTATTTTTGCATGTGCGCATACAGTACTGTATTAGACATCAGCATAGCATTTCCAGACAAAATGTTGTTCCTATTAAATATTCTTTGAGCTTTCCAGTTTATGAAAAAATATGAAATTTATTAAGAGAACTAATTTCCGTGTCTATAGTTAAACAGAGCAAACAAGCTTATTTTGTATTTAAGACTTTTACTCTGTCTTTTTAATGCATCCTATTGGATGTCTTTGTGTACTGTATGGCTGCTTATGCTAGAATGTGAATTTTGAAGAGTTGTGATTGTAATCTATTGAAACCTGGGGTGCAGGGGCGGTTCTATAATGAGGCAGGGTGAGGTGGCTGCTTCAGGCAGCAAAGTTTTGGAGTGGCAAAACGCTTCTCTGGCGGCTGCCTCACCTTGCTGCCAAACACACATTTAAGGACATGTTCACGGGGTTCCCACACCCCACGGGCTGGAAGAAGAGCCCCACGGTGCAGAGAAGAGGCCCTATGGGCTGCCGGCAGAGCCCAACCTGCCTGATTGATAGCACATGTGAGTGAGGTAGAGGGAGAGAGAGAGAGTGTGTGTGTGTGTGTGTGTGTGTTTCTGAGAGAGCATGTCTGTATGTATGAGAGAGCATGTGAATGGGTGTAAGTGAAAGTATGAGCATATTTGTGGATGAGAGAACATGTGTGAGAGCATCTGTGTGTAGTTTGTTTTTATGTTTGTTTGTTTTTTTTTTTTGCAGAGTTGTGATATTTTTATCCCAGAAGACTATACTTTCATTGTCTTTTTTTTTTTTTTTTCCATGTAAAATTGGTTATTATAAATGCAGAATTTTTGTGTTTGGTTAGGGCAGGGGGCACGGCACAAGGCTGTAAAGTTCTCCTAGGGTGCCAAATTCCCTTGCAACAGCCTAGAGAGAGTGTGCCATGCAAAGAACCCCGCCATTCACCCTTCTCCTACTTTTCTAGGGGGAAAAGCTTGGGAAAAGGAAAGATGGGGAGGCAGGTCTTAGGGTTCCTGGGAATGTGGCAGGATTGCCAGCTTCCTAGATGCATTATCACTGATGCTCTATCTGCCATTCCTCTAGGATCTCTGACCCCTGCTTTCCCCCTTCCACAGCATTTGAAATCAGAGACCCCCTACCCCCTTGCCTCTCGACTATTTAACCTGTGCCATGCCTTGAAGGGGGGGGGGGAAGCACCATCTCATCCCTCGCCTCAGGCAGCAGATTGCCTTGAGCTGCCTTGCAGGGATGCAGATTCAAATCTTACCACCATTATTAGTCCGATGCAATACTGTGCACTGGCTACAGCGCATGGCTGGACATGTACGTAATTGGACGCACGTTTTGGACAGGGGTTGGCGTGTCCATTCGAGCACATAGCTAATCGTGTTCATCACATGTAATTTTGATGAGGCTATTAGCTATTTCCCCCTGATGCAAAAAAAAAAAATGTGCACCTGACATGCACCCTCAAAAATTAATGCCTACCCCGGAGCAGGCGTTAATTCTTGAGAAGCCCAAAAAGTTTACAGAAGAGCAGAAAATACTGCTTTTCTGTCGTTCCTCAGACTTAATATCATGGCGATATTGTCGGAGGAATTGAAAAAGGAAAACTTGTAAAATAAATAAATAAATAAAAAATAAAATAAAAAGTATGCCAGCAGTCAGGTTAGGAAAATGGATGCTCAATTAATGAGCGTCCATTTTCCTAACCCGGTGGCCATGCACAAGTTAGGAAAACGGATGTTTATAAAACTGTCTGTTTTCCTAACCCACTTCTGGGCACCTGATGCCAAGAAGGTGCTAGGGAGGCAAAATTTTCCCTAGCGCTTCCTTTTTACCGCAGAAGCCTATTTATGTATTAAATCAAGCGCCCGGGAGAGATGGATCTGCGCGCGTTAAGAGAGCGGGCACTCAATCATGAGCGCCCGTTTAACGCTTGCCGATATTGCATCGGGCCCATATGTGACTTTGAGCAAATCTGGTCACTTTCCTTTGATCGATTATGCCCTTCTCTCCCTTCTCCCCTTTTAAAGCTGTACCACTCTGAGGTTTCATGTAGTTGACCATTCCACAATCAAGTGCCAATTTCAGACATGGAAAATGTAACTTTTTTCATCTGGATGGAATTGGATGGATTCAGGCTTGCATGAAAAATAGACTCGCAGGAATAAATGTACATTTCAGTTGCATCTTTCATCCAAACAGGATTCTAACTCACTAAATAGTTATATTTCATAATCATGTGTGCAGTCAGCTCTTAGATGCTATAAATGTGCTCCCCCTTCTTTATTATAAATAGAAAAACCCAACTTAATATAATATTCATGAGCCATGCTTACAGATACCCTAGTGCTAATTGCAGTGGTTGAACTGGTTTGCCAGTGCCTTTAACCCTAGGGTCTTCTGGTGCTGCTCGGGTAATTGCAGTAGGCGGACTTTCCCATGGATATGTATGCTGTAACTTAGAAAACTGCATTGGAAGCTTTCTTGTTACTTGAAGCAACAACCAGGAAACGGAGCCAACTTGGATTCAAGTTTTTGGAACAGAGAAACTACTCAGGCTTGTAAAGAAATAACAGACACACTTCAGCTGTGCCTTTTGGTGGGAAACCAACATAATGGGATGCAAACAGACCAAGAACCCCCCAATACGATTAGACCCAAGCAGAACAGCAAAGATGAGTCTGTAGTAACCTACCAGAGTACAGACTGAAACCTCAAGAAAGGGGCACTGCAAAAGCCTGCAGATGTCTCGGGTTACATGGCTATAATGCCCAGTTCTGTACCCTGGGACACACATCAGTGTGATGGTCGCCAACAAAAATTAAAAATTCCTTTTCTTATTTCCTGTATTTAGTTACAGGAATTGCACTGAAGAGCAGATTTTGAATGTATTTTGCATAAAATTGTCTGTTAGGTCTTGGCGGAACAGGCTTGGAAAACTCGCAGCTTTCAGACATGGAGTTTAAACAAAAAAAACAACCCATCTGTTAACGTGCAACTTTTCCTAATGCTAATGTATTTTTTTTGTTAATGAACTAGAATGAACTGCTGAGCATCACAGCTACCATCCTTTAACTACTGTTTTGTTTTTTTTTCTCAACAGATGATTTACTTTAAGTAGAGGAAGAAGAATTTAATAAAATAATTTAATCTAACTTGTCTTTCTTCTGCAGAATCTGCTCAGGAGAGCTGGGGCTTTCCAATGTGCCAGTACTTAAGGGAAGAGGCTTGGTGCTGTGGAAGGAACGCCAGAATGTCGGCATGTCTGGTACAGTTTTGTGCGTGTGTGTGTGTGTGTGTGTGTGTGTGTGGAGGATTATTCTGTGTGTTTGCTTCAAGCTTTGTCCAGATGTTGGAGTTCATCATTTTGCAATGAAGAACCTGGCACTCTTGACTTACCTCCCATAATTCTGCAGCGTAATATCAGCAAACGATTTGGGCATGCCAAATTGGAAGTACAAACAGTATTCTGACCTTCCGTTTGACGCATGCATTATGCTTAATTGGTGCGGTAACAATATTTCACACTTGGCACCGGCCCAATATTCTCCATTGTGCTTTGTGATATCATTTACGAAAGCTCAGCCTTTGAGAGAATTTATTGCATCGTTTGTCTTTTGCTCCCCGAAGATTTTTTTTTCCCCATTCCATTTTCCTTTTTTCATTTGTCCCGTGTATAAACTCTGGTTTGCACAGATATTTTGACATTCGACCCAAAAATAATAATTCTTACTTGTAGTCCATCCTTCTCAACGAGTTACCCAAGGCACATTACGTGCTAAACATTTGGAAAACACTCCCTTAGAGGGAAAGATAAAACTCAGCGAAGTCCATTTTGAAAAAGGATTTAGGTTTCTAACTTTGCAAGTTTGGCTCTTAAATTGGTTCTTTTTAAAATTAACTAGGGCCAAGTGCCAAAATTAGGAACCTAAGTAGTGGGTGGCTGTGAGGGCAGAGTTAGGATTTTTGGCAGGAGCCTAAATCTAGGAAAATGAATAGCAGGTCTAAATTTGGAACCTTATATTCTAGGTCCCTAAATTTAGATGACTTTTTTCAGCTGAAAATTTAGGATTTTAAGTTCAGATGATATTAAGGGTATAGTTTAGGAACCTAATTTAGGTGTCTAAATTTAGATTTTTGGCTTCTATTTTTTTTTTAATGTCTCATAAGACTTCCCTTAACTTTTTTTTTTTTCTTTAAAAAAAAACTTAGGTAAGGAACCAACTTCCAGATAGACAGTGTATGCCTCTGTGAGGAAAATCCTTAAAAAAAAAAACAAAAAACAAAAACAAGGCCCTGTAGCTGTTCGTACCTTTTGTGTTATGAAATTACTAAATTGTAGGACTTGGGTATAAAATCTTATTTAAACTGAGGCACACAATGTAATCATCACCATATAATTTAATTATATTGAAAACGGACAAACACTTAATCATATGTTTGTCTTTTCTAGTATGTTAATTTATAATTAATATTAGCATATACCTTCTTTATTTGCCTATTTTTTTTAACTAGTGATAATGGATCACTGATCAAAGTGAGTTAATATGGGATAAGCTGCAAACAAAACAGAAGACCCTACAAAAAGATTTTACAGAATTAAAAATGACGTCAAATCTACGCTACTTTTACTCCTAATATAGCAAATCTAAATGTTTGAGCAAGATACCGACAGGCAACCTTTAAACCAATTGACAACCTGAAGCGAGAGGAAACAACAGAAGACTGCTTCAGCCAGCCCTTTAGGCCATGCCCCTGGACATCAGGGATAGGCTGGGCCTCGGTCAAAAGGGGTCACTAGAAGCAGGAAACTGTTCGCAAAAAAACAAAAAGCTGGCCTGTCTCTCTGCATCTGAGCTTCCTCCCTCCATCTTGTGCATCTGCTTTGGACTCCAGGTCCTGTCCTGCAACTTCAGCTGATTGTTCAAGACTGTGACTTGCTTCCCGACTCTGGTTCTTGGCCTGCCGCTCCTGCCCTACAACCTGCCGGATTCCCAGACCGTTTTTAGCCTGTCCTATGCCCGACCTGAGCCCTCACACCCAGTGCTCAGCCCTGCCCCAGACCCCGTAAGGGTGGTAACCTGAGACTAAATCAGCAATATAGATTCTGTATTTATTTAAAAAAAGATTTCACCAGAGGCCATGATCATTTTGAAGCCTATAAGCAACAAAATAGTTTTGAATCAGAAATAAGGCCAAGACGAGGAGGAATAAAAACCAAAGCGAGAGCAAATTTTTTATTTGAAGGAAAACAGGTTTTTCAGGAATGCAGCAGCAGCGCTTTTTTAAGCTAACATTTTATTTTATAGGCCAGACAAAAGTATTGGAATGTGCGGGGACACCTTGCTCATCCTTAAACCCTGTTGGTGACCATAACCATCAGTGAGGGGCTTCCACACGTGACAGGCCTCCGGTGCCTACAGTCAGCTCTTCAATATAAAAAGTCGTACTGACATTCTGAAAGCCTGGGGTGGCTTTTTGGACTGGATCACTGACCCTTGTCGGCTGCATGTTTTGTTTGTGGTGGAGCAGTCAGAGTTGATTCAGTTTTAACACCTGTGCCGCTCTAGTCTGTGAATCGGGGAGACAATAAAGGAAATTCTAGGGTGATGCATGACATCTGTTCGGAACAAGAAGGAAACAGGGCTGTTCCCTAGGCCGTACATGTTCAAGCTTAGTAAGTCCGGCGGTAGTCATGGAAACCCACCTGCAGTGATTTGGCCTTCTGTCCAAGGACAGTAGACATCCAGCGTGTCTTGACATCAGTAGCCAGGCTTTCAGCCCGTTAAAACATCAAAATGTTGTAGCGGTGTGGATGGATGTAAATATCTATTTCATTATTTTTGCCATTCAGATACTTGATTTCTAAAACTATTGTATGGTAGTTGATGAGAAATTTTATAAGCACATTTAGTATTTCAACTGAGCTATTTTTTTTTTAATTGTACATTAGGAACAAAGCCAAAAATAATGAATCTTTTCCATGTCGTACTCCGTTCCAAAACTCGCTGAATATATATGTATATGTTTCTTTTGTTATCTAGGGCCTGTCGTCTTTAAATCCCACTCCTTTACTATCTGAGCCCAGAAGAACAGAAATGAACTGCTGCATGTTCTAATAGCACTAACACTTTGAAAGTGCGCAGGGGGGGGGGTGAGGGGCGGGGTTTGTCACATAATTAATCTTTTCAAACCGTCATCTTCGCCAGCCTTCCTACACAGTGTTTATAATAACCTCTGACAAAAACATAAACATCTGAGCAGTATCATTTGTTCACTTTTAAGGCCCTGGAACGCGTTGCGATCAGCCAAGGGGTAAGTAAGATTGTTTACTGTAGCTCTCCTAATCATAAAGAGATTATGTCCTTTTCAGATGCTGTTCGTCCCATGACTTTCCAGTGAACCTGCATCTAGCAAGTTTACAATGTACTACAGTTAACATCTAATCGGAGCTCCATCACTATTGTGTTAACACCGTGCACTTTCCTTGGTATTATCACCACCTTTCTTTTTAAGGTCAAGTGGTGTCCTTCCGTGTCCAGCAAGAATGTATATTCATGAATATTTTCGGAAAGGTTATACATTTAGGGTTTGATTTCAACTTGATAGACTGTTGAATGTCCTCTCTATTGAATGAATTTACCTTCTTGGAAAAGGAGAATAGTCTAATTAGAATGGGCCAGATAGATTTTTCTAGATTATCAGACCCCTCTGTGGGGCATACGAACTTTATTGGTCATCTTTCAACCTATGTAGATAGCATCTGAGGGAGGGGGGGGGGGAACTCTTGATGTATCAAGTCTATAATATCATAGTAACTTAGTAAATGATGGCAGAAAAAAAGCCCAAGCGGTCCATCCAGTCTGCCCAGCAAGCTTTATGTATTTATTTATTGTGGTTTTATTTGTATTCTCTTAATGAATCCTTGCTCATATCCAGGCAGGAGAAGAAGGGCGATGAGAAAGTGGGAGGCATAGGTTTCTTTAAGACCTTTCAGCCTGATGTAAATAATTTGGCTGGCTAATTGGGGTCCTGTGAAGTGTTGCATAATTTGGTCTTTCTGGCTGGGTAATTGAAGACTTTCCTAGCAGATCTGAGCCATTCCCGATTTTTTACTGTGCCCTTCATCAACCACGCCGGAACCGATAAGATGCTTCTAACCATAGCTTTGACTAAAGAAGAAGCAGGAATAGCTCAAACTATGAAAGTTTGGGAGTCTTAAAACATTCCCTGGCACTGGACTATTTTTATTGTAGATAATGGTAGGGCCCCATGTCTGGGAAACTGCTTCCAGAATTCTGAGTTATCTTACTCTTGTTGCCATTTTATCATTGATTATGATTCTCTGCTAAATGTTTTGCATTGATGTTGCTTTTTTTTTTAGCTGCCCACGGAATCCTTGTTTTATCGAGCTGTTCTACAGGTTATTATTCAGGAATGCTATGGAGTTACCAAAAGGTACAGCATCTTACTCAAGCAATACTAATTATACCATTTAATATATACATTTCTTCCTCCTGCCTCTAAATAAATCCCAATCAGAAGTGACACTTAAAAATAAACAAACTGGAATGTCCACAACAGCAATATGTACTCAGAGACTTGAAATAAATACCAATTTCAAATTAAAAATTAAATGGCAGAAAATAGGAAGCCTCAAGTATTCTTTTTCCTCTGCTTTTTATTGACGTTTCAATGAAGCGTCAGATACAGTTTTTCTCTTCTTTCAGTGCTGGATTCATATGCAAGTCAATTATTTGCTCTTTTCTTCTGTTTTCTGGTTGTAAGAGCAACCCTCCTGGTTTAGTGCTGCTCATCTACTCTCAGGATGGACAGAATGCAGAGCAAGGCTTGGAGCATTTGCTTCCAGTAATAGTTTTCGTATATGTATTTTTAGATGTGTGAAAGGCGCCAGACTTATAGCTTTGAAAGGTCCTCCGTCTATCCACCGAACTGGTACAGACTGGGTAGCATCAATGCATGTTTCCATACACTGTACAGCAAGTGCTACCCAGAAAATCTTACCCACGCCAGGAAATAGTCTATGAGAGCCCACTTGGCCGCAACACAAAATCCATTCAGCAAAACATAAATCCGTATGTCGTTCAATAATACTAAGAGCTAGGAAAGGGAAAAGGCACACTTTCTTGAATTAAGCCCCCCGAATATGCCCCTCAACCTAATTTCATAGAGCGCCAGTAGCTCGGTTGCCATACCAGATCGGTATTTGGCCACTCTGCTGAGACTGCCAAATCTAATTTTAATTCATATTAATCTTGATGTTGGTTTTAGTGGCATGAACACATGGGCACCAGAAAACAGACAGAGTCCCATAACTCATTTAAACAAACAACTCATAAAATTGGAAGACACATTGTTCCATTCTTTCTGAACCCTCGTTTGTTTTCATTAATTGTATAAGCTGTGCAATCGTAAAAGTAAAGTGAGAATGTAACAGAACGCTTTTTTTTTTTTTTTTGGTTCTTGTAGTTTTTGCCGGAGTTTTTTCTCTTTGTTCCCTTTATAACAGTGCTAGTAATACCCTTCCAAGATATCATATATCATGGGGAGCTACATTACTGGCTTCCATTGCATCGGAAAGCTGCTTTGATAAATATATCTTTATTGTAACTGGAGAATATCAAGTCAGTGCACCTATCAGGCAGAACTGATTTGGATTGATTTTGGCTTCATGTAGGCTATGCTAATTTTATTGAATTCTGCTTGTTTCCACACCAAGAACTTTGAAGTATAGTAAGACAGATGTTGAAATTTCACATACTTGGTTTTTTTCTAACTTAATATTGTGGCAGCCAGGGAGACAAGCTGGGGGAAAAAAAGAATATACTGGCCCTGCAAGCCTGCTAAGGCACAATGTCCTTGATAGCAACCAACTGTTATAAAATAAATTGTTCCTTTATCTTCTTGAAGTCATTTAACATCAGCATCATCCTTCTTTCCAGAGGAGAGAGCAAATCTAATGGCATTTGAAAGGCGTTTTTGTCATTCCAGTATGCACTGAGGCCTCCACTGTGCAAACTTCAAAGGTGTTCAAAAACATATATGCAGGAGGAAGTCTCTGCAGGGCAAAGCCAAATGTCCCCCCAAGCCATCCCTGAATATCATGGTGTAGCATGAAAAAACAAATGCATTGTATTCTACTCCCCTCCAAAAAGACCCAGAGTGGCTTATATCATAGCAATGCAATATTACATACAATATATCCAAATGCATAAAAAGTGCAATAGCAATTCAAGTAAAACATCACAATGTAATCAAACACAATAAAAATCTGTTTCCTCGCTCCCCTCTCACGGAGGTAGAATCAGCAACATTCCCAAAATGCTACCACTATGTCCCAGTCACTCCCAAAGGGGCAACTTCGGGTTACCCCATCGGAAGAGATCCACCAGCAGCTGGCCTGATCTTAAAGGCAGCGGGAGATGACGTGACTAGAAAGAGGCGGGGTCAGCTGAAGCACCAGAGCCACATCTCAGGGCTCAACAGAAATCTCCATGGCGGGAAGGGGGACTGGGATGGACAACACATCCCCTCGGCAACAGCTAGTCTTTTCCTCTCCAGATAGTCACCTGGCTGTACAGGTCAGGTATTATGCAAAATAGAGACCCAAATTACATGAGATACCAAACAGGAGGGAATGGCAGTGGCCTTGCACTGTTAGGGTTGCCTGTGGCACCAGTTAGACTACTGATTGCAAAGAACTCTGCCTGCTATTAGTAGATGTTACCCTAAAACCGGGCACTATGCAGCGGAGCCAATCAAATAATTATGAGAGCAATTTTCAAAGCCATCCACCCAAGGAAATTGGGCTTGTCTCAAACTGGCCATCCTCTGCCCAGCCAAAAAAATACACGGGCTTCTAGAGCGCACACACTCGCAGCTGGATTGTAAGGGGGCATTTCCATGGGCATGTTTAAATTGGGGGCATAAAATGGCAGTCGGGCATTCAGTTTTCAAATGTATGTCCACCATTTTGCCCGCCTGCAAACTACGCAGGCACTTTCAGTGTGTGTATCTCAAGACTGCTTATTTTCAAACAATGGGAGGAGTTTTCCGTGTGCACCAAAAGTGTCTGCGTACACTTGAAAACAACATGGACTGTTCAGAAGTGCCCTATAATATGTTCAACAAGGACTGAAAACGAAACATTTGCTCAGTTTATAATGTATTTGAAATTAGCTCATAGTTTTTCATTCTGGTCACATTTTCTGTGTGTTAGTTACCTTGCTAGATATGGTACCTGACCATTAACTTTCCAATTGGTTCAGTTAACCGTTTTGGTAGCTGATGTCCCGAGATTGGATAAGTCCAGCTAACCAACCAATATCAGCCACCATCCTTTCATCTCTGGTCTGCCGCTGCCTCAAAGCTGCCTTTACCTTTGTTTCGGATCTGCCGCTAGACCACATTTGACCAGATGTCCAACTTTTCCCATTATCCATTCTTCCCCTAACTCATCAAATAATAGGTCAGTTGCTGTATGAAGAAAATGGAGCGAGTGAATTTTAAACACCTGAGCAATGATTTAAAACTGCCAGCAGCATGTGGGTTTATGCTTCCTCCTAAAGTGAGATTTGTGAGTTCATAAAATTCTGTATTGCGCGAAAGGCTTAAAATAAAATATGACTATGTCTTTGCAGTGATGGGCATGTTGGGAAAATTTTCTCCAAATCTTCCTGCTTCCTAGATTATGTCAGGAAGTCTCTGAAGAAGCTTGGACTAGACGAGTCAAAGGTCAGCAGTTACCTCCATTTTGTGTGATTGTCCTGATAAACAGCGCCTTCAGATCTCTGTAATCTGCAGATAACATAAAGCTTAATAGGTTGAAGCAATCCAGTTAAGCATCATTAACCCTGCTTTATTATCTAACCTTTTTTTTAAACAATAAAAGTGAGGTTTTTAATAAGCTGCTTTAAAATATCCAGAGTACCATTTTGTGCACTTACAGTATTTGCATGTTAATGTCCCAGAATGCTCTTGGCCTTGCAGACTTTTTTTTATGGACTGTGCTGAATGCTATTTTGTACAGATGCACACTAGAAAATTATCATTCTTCAGAAATTTATATTTGCAAGTCATATGCTTTGTTGTACAATGAAAATATTTTATCAAAATTAGACTGTATTTTTTCCTGTATATTATTTCACAAACTAGTTATTGGCAGGTTGTCTGGTGAAGTTATGAATAATTTGGTGTCAAGAATTTGTTTTCATTGTACAGAAACTGGAGGTGCCCAGAATTATTTATTTTGCTATTAAAGCTAATGATAACACAATTCATTTTCTGTATTTTTTTCCACATACTAACATGGAAGATCAGGGTGGCCAACTCCAGTCCTCAAGAGCCACAAACAGGTTTGGTTTTCAGGATATCCAGAATGAATATGCATGAGATAGATTTGCGTGCACTGCCTCTGTTGTATGTAAGTATGGCGTGTAGATTCATTATGGTTATACTGAAAATAAGGCCAGTTTGTGGCTCTTGAGGAAGGGAGTTGTCCACTCCTATTATAGAAAATGGTTGATAAGGACCAGTTGGCCCACCTAGTCTGCTTGCTTTTTCCTAACTACATTGCTCTAGCTATACAAGTTTGATCACCTGCAGAATATCATTCCTTATCTAAGTCAGGTTACTTTTTTGTCCTTTTTGATCCCCTATCATTCTTGGTAGATCAGCATGCAAATTCCCATATTTAAACCAACACCTAGGTCCCCTCTCTTTCCTCCTTACATCTACCCAATCACTTACCGTTGCCCTTCGTAATTGCTCCAAGCAGGCTTAAATTCTATCACAGCTTTTGTTTCCAATATCTTTACTGGTAAGTTAGAACAAGCATTAATGTTATCCATGTGAGACGAGGCTGTGTTAGGGTATTGTTTTCAAGATTATAATAGCATTTGAAAGCCATAGAATGGGATATGTAGCCAAAAATATATGAGAAGAAAAGGTGCAAGTTTAAGGTTTTAATTAATTTGATACATCACCTAGAAAGGAGTTTATGGTAGACCCTCTTTAAAAGCCCTAGACCAGGCATTTATCCTGGTCCACTTTAAACCACAGACAGGAAGGGAGTTCTGATCTGAAGGTGTTTTCCTTGGAAGGGGAGAAGAAGCTAGGCCCAGAGAAGAGAAGGAAGCCTAGCTTTCGGGATATCTCTAATCTATGTTTGCATACAATTGGGGATATCCTGAAGACAAGACCAGTTGGTGGCTCTCTGGGTTGTATGGTTAAGATCATTTTTGTTGGCTCTGTTCTTTTGATCCTGGTGGGGAGTTCATCGGTTGTGAAAACTTTTATTGGGGCGATATGAGTAATCCAAACCTATTGGAGTACACGAGCTTTCAACACCACACTGATTTTGTCTCTTCCATTTTTTCGGTCCCATTACCCGTTAAACAAATGTCATTTTTTCTGCAAGTTGGCTACACTGTGAGTGCCATTCTTCCATCCATTGGAAAAACAGCTTCATAAGTTTAAAATAAACTTAAAAGTACAAAAGCTTTTGCCTCCTGACCTCTGTTTCATGGATGGTAAACAGGATACTGTGTAGAATATTAATCAGACGCTGTGCTTTCAGGGCTCTGTATCGTAAAAAGAAATAATTTCTACGTCTGCATACCTGCCTGTTTTCATTTTCGGCTGTTACTGCTGCAGTTTGTAGAGGTCTTCAGTTAACCTCCAAAACTAGTAGTGGACTTCAAAAAATGATTTTTGTCTTTGCAAAATATCACCATGGCTTTAATAGTAATACAAGTCAGCTCGTATCCTCCTTTCTTCTGGATCTTCTGCCATTAAGACAGCCAACATGAGACTTTTTCTGCAGGTATAACACATTTTTCCAGATGGCGCTTTATAGAAATAATTAGCAAAATGGAATTGCTAGCAGCAGCGTTTTTGCCAGGGCACCAGATGAGGGGTCAGTTGTGTGTCTTGAGATACTGATGACACCGCCTCCAGTTACCTGCCTTCTGTGTTCAGTTTGGGTGGAATCTGGGAAAAAAATACTGTGCTGAGGTTGTGTTGCATACAATGTGTAAAGCAAAGCATTTTTTCCTTTATTATTCTTAGTGGTTTTGTGGACTGTTATTAGTTTACCTTTCAAATACATAAAGATGATTCTAAATTGAGATGCTATGATTTTTTTTTTTTACTTCTATAAATAAAAACTAAATGAACTACTGGTATTAAACCCCAGACTCTGACCCACAGCCAATAAATAATCCAGACTCAGAACCGCAGTGGTCTTTTCATATCTGATATTTAAACAGGCACCAGCAACTACTTTTAAAAGGTTGCAGAATATGGTGTAGTCTGGTTTAGTGTTTGGGAAACAATGGCATCACACCAGTTTGCTATGCACAGTTGGCTTCATTGAGGTTGGTGGAGGCACAGGTGCTTACCACAACCCCCCTCCCCCCCCCAAAAAAAACAAAAACAAAAACAACAAACTCAGGACAGCCACAGATTTCTAGAGCAGCACTGTGGTGCCCACTGTGTATATGTCAGGACTTCCCAAACCTGTCCTGGTGACCCCCACTGCCAGTCAGATTTTCAGGCTAACCACCATGAATATGCATGAGGAAAAGTTACATTCATTGGAGAACCAGTGTATGCAAATTTAACTTATGCATATTCATGGTGGGTGTTCTAGTGATCCCACTGGTTGTGGGATCACTAAAACAAATATGGGAAGCATCCCTAGCATATGGTTTTGTTTCTATAGATCAATTTTATAATTGCAGTGTAACACTCCCAAGTCTGCATTGTGCTGTATTTATAAGCATAGAGTTGCACTTAATGCATTCAGGTTGTCTGCTGCTCTGCTACAGTGAGCACCTTATCTTATTGCTTAATTGGTTGACAAGCTGTGCATTTTCCTATGTTTACCAGGCTTGCAGTGAACCTGTGGGCTTGTTAATGTTATAAATACCTTTTATGCACCAGTTTGAATAAACTGATTTGCAGAATTAACAGGGCTAAAGTTTATGCTATGGAATAGGATACGTTGATAGTTCAGTTCCCTGGCATGTGATGACATCTTTTTGGCTCCATAGAAAGGTGTGTATGACAGTGCTTGTCTTTAACAGCACACAGTTGATACACATTCTTGATATATGACTCTTATTAGGGCAAGTGTTTATTTTAAAGTTAACTTAACACCAGCAAATGGATCTAATGAGAGACTAGAATTGTTTGCTAGCTTTTCTGAACAATTTTTTATTTTATTTCTTTTTTTTTACTGTGAAAATACCTAATAACATCATAATGATAATTCTTACCAGAAGGAGCCAGTTTGGGTCCTAAGCCAGCATTGATGTGAACAGCATCATATACAGGTTGTTTTTGGCAACTGTGGGTGATTCCCTGTTCAGCAGGGTGATTTTGTAGCTTTTTAAAGGTCTTCAATGTGCAGCTGCATTCAGATGCAAAAACAGAGTACAGAAAACTATGCCTATACTATCCATTTGGGTTAAAAAAAAAAAAAAAAAGTGTTAACCAATGACCATATATCAGTTACATGAAATCACGCCTGTGAAAACACATTAATTAGATAGAATTTTCCGTCATGTGTACAGGGGTAAATGTAAGACAGGATATTGCCTTAGCAGATAATTATGGCCAACATGTAAAGATCTGCAACAGAAGAAGCTAGGCTGGCCAATCTGTTGAAGAACAAGATTTGCCATACTGGGTCAGACTCCCAAGTTCATCAAGCCCAGTATTCTGTTTCCATCTGTGGCCAATACAGGTCACAAGTAACTGGCAGTAACTGAAAATGTTGATTAGATTCCATGTTTCTTATTTCAGGGGCAAGCAGTGGATTTCTTCAAGATCACTTTATTGATTTATAGACCTTTCTTCCAGGAACTTGTCCAAACCTTTTTTTTTTAAACACAGCTACACATACAATTTTTACCACATCCTCCAACACATCCAGAATGTGTTGAGTAAACAAAATATTTTCTCCTATTTATTTTAAATGTATTACTTAATAACTTCACTGTGCGTCCCTTCGGGGTTTTTTTTTCTTTTTGAAAGAGTAAACAACTGATCCACGTGTATCCATTCCACTCCACTCATCATTTTATAGACCTCTGTCTTATGTCCCCTCAGCCATCTCTTCTCCAAGCTGAAGAGCACTAACCTTTTAGCCTTTCCTCATAGGAGAATTGTTCTATCCCATTTAACAGTTTGGTTGCTCTTCCTACTATTTCTTTTTTGAAAGGCGGTTACCAGAATGGCACACACAACTCAAGGTGCACGTGCACCATGGAGCAATACAGAGGCATTATGATGTTCTCTATTTTATGCTTCATTCCTTTCCTAATGACTCCTAGCATTCTATTTGCTTTATTGGCTCCTGCTTCACATTGAGCAGATGATTTCAGCATATCTACAATGATGCCTAGATCCTTTTCCTGGGTGGCGAGTCCCAATTGTAATCCTGCATTATTTAGTCATAATTTGGGTTGCTCTTCCCTACGTGCATCACTTTGCATTTGGCTGCATTAAATCTCATCTGCCATTTGGATGTCCATTCTCCCAGTCTTGCAAGGTCTTCTTGGAATTTCACACAATATCCTTGTGATTTAACAACTTTGAATAATTTTGTATCAGCAAATGTGATCACCTCACTTGTTACCATCTCTAGGTTAAAAAGAAGTGGTCCCAGTACAGAAATCCTTGGGGCATTCCACTATCCACCTTTCTCCATTGAGAAAATTGACTTTATAGCCCTACTCTCTGTTTTCAATCTTTTAACTAGTTCTTAGTCTACAATAGAACATTGCCTCCTATCCCATGACGTCTTAATTTCCTCAAGACTCTCTCATGAGTTATTTTGTCAAATGCTTTTTGAAAAACCAGATGCACTATATCAACTGGCTCGCCTTTTTTCCACGTTTATTCACTCGTTTAAAAAAATGTAACAGATTGGTAAGGCGAGACTTCCCTTGTCTAAATCTATGTTGGCTGTGTCCCATTAAATTGTGATTATCTATATGTTCAGGAACTTTGTTCTTTCTAATAGTTTCAATCATTTTGCCCAGCATTGACGGCCAGGTCACTGTTCTGTGATTTCCTGAATCACCTCTGGAATCCTTTTTAAAAACTGGTGTTACTTTGGCCACCCTCCAATCTTCAGGTACCATAACTGATTTTAATGATAGTTTACATATTACTAATAATAGGTCTGCAATTTCATTTTTTCAGTTTTTAGCATTCTGAGATGTATAACATCTAATCCAGGTGATTTGCTACTCTGCCTTTTGTCAATTCACCCTATTATATCTTCCAGGTTTACTGAGATTTCAGTTCTCCTGGCTCATCACCTTTTAAATATCACTTCTGGCATGGGTATCTCCTTACATCTTCCTCAGTAAGGACCAAAGCAAAGAATTCATTTAGTATCTCTGCTATGACCTTGTCCACTCTTAGTGACCCTTTTATACCTAGATCGTCTAATTGGCTCCCTCAGTCTTTTTGTTTTAAATATACCTGAAAACATTTTAAATAAATGTTTTTGCTTTCAAAGCAAGTTTCTTTTCAAATTAAGTCTTTGCCTTCCTTATCAATACTTTCCATCTAACTTGCCGTTGCTTATGCTGTTTCCTGTTTTCTTCATCCGGATAACTTTTCCATTTTTGACTAGAATAGCCTTTCCCATTTCACTTTTTAACCACACTGGCAAACATTAGGCCGCCTTTCCACTTTTTTTTAATGCATGGAATACATCTGGTCTGGGCTTCTAAGATGGCATTTTTAAACACCACCAAAAAGAACTGTCCCCACAGAAAAGGTAAAATGTGGATATCTGTAATTGTGAAATGACTTTCTCTCTTTTCTTATTCAAACATTCATACATATACACCATAACTAACCACGCTGAATTAAAACACAATTAGGACACAGCACATACAAGGTCCATGCCTGATGTAAACTCTTAACCTATGCAGTTGCTCCTTTCAGTTTTTTTCATAATCATTTTTCTCGTTTTCTCCTTGTGGTAACATGGGTGATAGCAGCTTGGAAACAGCCAGAGAAATAAGGAGGCATATTCTGGCTGTTCCTTAAGTGAAGCTTTTTTGCATGGAAAAACCAAAATCAAAACAGTGCAGCTCACCTTAACTTCTGGTAACACACAGTCCTTAAATGTAAACGGTTTTGGCATAGGGTGGGTCTCTGCCTGCTCCCCAGCCCTGTTTAACCCTTCCAGGCCCTGAGTTCTTAAACTCCCATGAGGGGCTCCTCCCTTCATCTAGGTTTTCCTGTGCGTCTGGATTTTAAGGTGGACCAGGAAGACAGCTGTGGCCGGTTCTTTAAGGTAGTCTGAGGGAGTTTTCTATATACTCCCTCACACTCCTTTTTGAACGTTAAATGCTATCACAGTAGATTTCCTTAGAATCCTCCCTCCAGTTATTAATTCAAATTTGATCATGTTATGATCACTATTGCCAAGTGGCCCTAACAACATAATCTCTCGCACCAAATCATGTATTTCACTAGGAATTTTTGTTTTTGTACCAGTTGCTCCATTTAGCAATCATGTGTTTCATCTAGAAACTTTACCTCCTTAGCATATCCTGATTTGATGTTTACCTAGTCAATACTGGTATAATTAAAATTACCCATTATTACTGTGTTTCTAATTTTGTTCACATCTTCTCTAATTTCTCTTAGTATTTCGTTGCCTTGTCTGTTCATTCTGGCTAGGTGGACAGTAATACACCCCCACTGCTATTCTATTCCCCTCATCACTTGGGATTTCTATCCATAAAGATTCTACAGTACATTTTGTTTCCAACAGAATTTTTATCCTGTTTGACTCAACACCCTCTTTAATATATAGTGCTACCTCTCCACCAATTTGATCCATCCTATCATTGCGATATAATTTGTACCCTGGTATCACAGTGTCCCATGGATTATATCCTCCTTCCACCAGGTCTCTGATATGCCAATTATATCTACCTCTTCAGTGCTATACACTAACTCTCCCATCTTATTCTATAGGCTTCTAGCATTTGTATATTTGTTGTGGTCTCTTCCAGCAAATAGATTTGGTTTAATTTTAATTTATAGATATATTTTGGGCTTAGCCGCTTCCCACTCCTCCTTTGGGCTTCCAGCTCAATCAGAGTCTGCCCATAGTAGGTCTACAACTCAATGAACCATCAATTTGACCTACCTGTAATTTTTCCTATGGGGTTTCCCATCTATGTAGATGACTTGCAGCGAGCCTTCAGCCAAGGACCACAGCCCATGGCTCACTATGGAACCAAGTATATGGTCTGATCAGTGCGTGTCATTAGTGAATGATGGCTTGTATTCCCTCCCCCCAAGCAATCTGAATGCTGCTTCTGTAGCAGCCCCAGTTCTACCTGGCCCAAAGAATAGAAACTGAATCTAGGTCTGCCACACGGTAACAAGTAGCACCGTTACTGGGCCTGACTTTCCTTTGTACAGGGGATGCAGTATATGCTAGCTGTGATTGGTTGAACTGGAGGACCCTAGTGCCCTTAGAAAATCCATTAATTTGCAGTTTGGCAACAAACCTTTTCAGAAAGGCTTGTAGTGTTTTGTAGATCATATATATATAAATGCACGATGACTGTGTTTGTTTTTTCTCAAGTGAGCCTTTTTTCTGAAATTCTTCTCATTATCTGGTTGGTGACCAAACATAAAAGTGGCTAATTAATTATATTTTGCTAAACTCTAAGGCATTCTTTTGCAAAGCATCCCATCAGTATTACCCTATGAATGTGTGCAGAGAGTTAACCAAAATATGGAGCAGATAACTGATGAGGTGCAGACTATTGTGTTATGTTACTTGCACTTGTCATTTTTGGCCTCCATCTGCATTTTACAGTGCTTATATTCTTATGAGTTCAGCTGTTAGTTTAGGTTGGGTTGAGGAAAGGGGTAGATAGAATTCCTAGGCTGGAGGTCCAGCTCCAGCCATTTTTAATGAATTTTCTTTTATGTTTCATAGCATTAAATTTTGTTTACTTTCTTGAGATGAATTCTTTTTAGCAGGAGAGAGGAGGAAGTTAACAGATACAGGTTTAATGAATTAGCCTTGAGGACCTCAGGCCCACCACAAGGGCTACTAATCACAGTAAGAAATGATGAGCTTTCTCCTGGCCTTTCTGTTCCATCACTACAGCAGTATTGGTCAGAAAACAAGCAGCAATAACTGTTTAGGCCAAGGGATTGCACTGATGGTCCTCGAGGGCCACAAACAGGTTAGGTTTTTAGGATATTCCTAATAAATATGAATAAGAGATTTGTATGCATATTTCCTCAATTGTATGCAAATATACATACAATTGATTGCATACACATTAGGGATAGCCTAAAAACCTGAGACCTTTGCAGCTCTCAAGGACTGTCGTGGAATACCATTGATTTAGATGGATGATATTTATTTCTGGGGAATTCTGCGCAACAAATAATGTGTGCAGAATTTCTCTCCTGCACAGAATTCCTCATTATTCCACAGAATTGGGCGCAAGGTCCAGGAGGAAGCAGCAGCAGTGGTGGCCAGCATGGGCTGAAAGAAAGTTGTTCTCTTCCCACACAGGCTGGAAGATAATGGTTAGTGACAGATTGGCCTATGCTGACTGGGAGAGAGGAGGGAACAATGGCGATGTCTGCCCACACAGACCGGAAGAGAGAAGGAAGCAGTGGCAGCTCCGCCTGTGCAGGTCAGAAGAGTCAAGATAGACCATGTCAACTCGCCCAGGCCAGAAGAGAGGAAGTAGCATCGGCATCAGCCCACACAGGCTGAAATAGATGAGGTTGTAATGTTGGTCTTGGCCTGGATGGGCCCGACAAGAGGAGAGAGCAATGGAATCTGGTGGAGCTTGAAAGAGGAGATGGACAGTGAGCTGGGAGGGAAGTGGGAAGGTAGGAGAGAGTGGGTCTTGCTAAAGGGGTAGGATTAAACCTAGCGGAGAGGGAGAAAACTGGAGGATCTTGCTGAGTTGTGGGGAGAGAACCGGGAAAGAGAGGACCGGAGAGCACTAGAGATGGATTCAAGCATGGTGGGGTCAGAGTAGGAAATCTTGGGTTCTCCTAGGACAAGCAGAATGGTAGTTCTCACATGTGGATGACATCATCAGATGGAGCCCAGCACAGAAAACTTCTACCCAGCATGCCACTATCCACGCATCCATGTAGGGTCTCTTCTTTTCCGCGGAGCTACTGTCTCGTGGTTCTGGAGCTCATGTTCTTTTTTGCAGGAAACACTTCAAAAAGTGTGTATTTTCTCAAATTCTTCCTGCACTGGGTCTCTCTCCAGTTCCCCCTAACTTTTCATTGGTTGGCGAGTTTTTTTCCTTTTTTCTCTCCTCAGTTTCCGCTGATCGCCATGTCCTCACTGTCTTCTGTACACCTCATGGTGGTCTCAGGCTTCTGTCGGTGCCCGAAGTGCCCTCGGACTATGTCCTTAATGGATCAACATGTGTGCATCCTGTGCCTGGGGGCAACACACGATGTTTGGGGCTGCGAATTGTGCACTCAAATGACCCCAAAGGGCCAACATGCCCAGCTGGACAAGATGGAGAAGGTTTTCAGATCTGGTAAATCTGATCGTTCCATTCCAGCATCGAAGCCATTGACACCCAAGGATCAGGGATGTCTCTTGCCCCGAGGCCTTCGGGTGAGGGACCACTGGAGATTGGCCAGTGTTCATTTCTTTTAAGTCCCAGACCTCTACACTGAGGAAAGGCCAGGCCGAGCACCGTGGGAGATCTCGAAAGCACCGCTATCGGTCTCCATGCAGTGTGGGACTCGGGTTGGCCTCTGTGCTTGCTACCTTGCCATGATGAGAGGAGGTCTCGCCCCCATCACAACTGGTGGCCCGAGGCCATCTACACCAATTCCACTGTCAGGTGTAGCTTCTCCTCGGCATCCCGAGGTGAAGCTGGCCTCACCACTCCCCTCTCAGCCTGCTCTTTCATCAGAGGCTTTCGAAGCGGAACTTGAGCATCAAGTACGCCTGGTGGTGGAACGTGTTTTGTGTGACAGGGAGCCAGAGCTCCCAGCACCAGTGCCTTCACTGATGCCGGTGCCCACACCGATGCCAAGATCCTTGAATATGCTGGTGCCTGCACCGATGCCGGCGCCAGTGGTACCCGTGTTGGAAGCATTATTGGATCAGCTCGATGCCCTCCTTGGTGTCCTCTTGACCCAGTTGATGCCAGCACCCCGTGACCTGTGAGGCACCAAAGCATAGGGCATCAGAGCCAATCCCCATTGGAGACTCCGGGGACAAGGGACCGTCTGTCCCCTCTGCACCATTGGGACCTTGCATGCCCTGGCCCAAGCTGCCTGGGCTGGTGCCTAGATCCTCAGGGCCCCCCGTTGCCCGTGTGTGCCTGGTGCCTCAGCCCTGGGATGCACCTAACGCTCCCTGGCCTTTCTCCCTGGGCAGTCTTGATGAACCTGAGGACCCTTGGGTAAATGATGCTTCTGATGGTTCATCAGTGGATTCTGATGGTCTTCCCTCAGATCAGTCACCCTTAATTTTTATTTATTTATTTAGATTTAGATTCCTTTTCTCACTTTTTCAGTGCTTCAAAGTGGATTACATTCAGGTACTTTTAGGTATTTCCCTATCCCCAGAGGGCTTACAATCTAAGTTTGTACCTTAGGCAATGGAGAAGAAGCATTGATCACCACTGGAGAACCTAACCTTCGTGGGGTTCATCCGCATCATGACGGAGGCCATACCCTTCCAGCTTATGATGGAAGAAGATGCCTGCCTTAAAATGCTGGAGATCCTGTAGTTCGTGGATGCCCCAAAAGAGGTAGTGGCAGTCCCCCATTCATGAGATCTTTTGTGAGCTGCTTCTTTGGCTATAGGAGCACCCCCTCTCCGTTGCTCCAGTGAACTAGAAGGCCGATGGGGTGTATTTGATGCGTAAGACTATGGGATTTGAGAAGCATTGGCTTTCCCACCAGTTGGTAGTGGTGGAGTCCACACTAAAGAAGGTGAAGAGGTCAAAAACGCATGCTTCGGCTCCCCCTGGCAAAGAGCACAGATTGTGGGATGCTATTGGTAGGAGGGTATTTCAGGGTTCCATGTTAGTAGCCCGCATCACCTCCTACCTTCTGTACATGACCTAATATATACCCGTAATCTCTAGAAGCAGGTCCAGGAGATTGTAGACCGCTTATCATAACAGCCCCAGGAGACCCCTATGGCCATTGTTCAGAAGGGCTTGTAGTGCAGAAAGCATAAAGTGCGGGCAACCTATGATGTCTTTGAAACAGCAGGCCGAGTTGCGGCTGCCGGCATTTCTGCGAGGCATCTTGCTTGGTTCCGTGCCTCAGACCTTTGTCCTGAGGTTCAGGAGAGGCTGGTTCTTACCTTGCACCGAGGATAACCTTTTCGGTGACAAGGTAAAGGACACGGTCACACAACTGAAGAATCACCATGAGACTCTTCAGCATCTGTCGGCCGATGTATCTGCTTCACCGTCCTCTTCCAAGAGGTCCTCAAGACCAGATTCAAGAAGACCCTTCTACAGGCCGAGAAATTATTATCCTCTTGCCCCTCACTCCTGTCCGCAGCAGGTCAGTTCTAGGGGCAGGTCCTGGCAGCAGCGGGGCCACAAGCCTCAGCCACCGCCTCAGACTAGCCCCGTGACAGGGTCTTCACTGGCATTGAGGGAGCCCAAGCCAGGGGTTTCAAACAAGACTAGAGGGCCCATCGGTTGGGGGCCGTCTCCTTTGCGTATCAATGGTCGTCCGTGAGTTCAGACATTGGGTCCTGGCTATTATCCTTCATGAGTACAGGCTAAACCTCAAGGACGATCTGCTGGATTAACTCCCATGTCCGTTGTGGGGTCCCATCTCGCATCCAGAGCTGCTCCTAGCGGAGCTCTCAGACCTCTTAACAGCCAGGGCTGTGGAGCCTGTCCCTTTGACCAGCAGGGTCAGGGGTTTTACTCCTGTTATTTCTTGATTCCATCTCATCTTCAGCTTACAAGCAAACAGATTTCTCGAGAGAGAAAAGTTCAAGATGGTATCCCTGGGCACCCTGATTCCTCCCTACAAAGAGGGGACTGGTTTTGCTCCCTTGACCTACAAGACCCCTATATGCACATTGGAATTTTCCCAGGTCACAGGAAGTATCTCCACTTTGTGGTAGGCCGTCAGCATTTTCAGTACTACGTGCTCCCGTTCGGCCTGGCCTCTGCACTGCAAGTCTTCACAAAGTGTCTGGCTGTGGTCTGGGCCTACTTGTGCAGAATTTTACTAGGAGTAGATATTTTCTGTGAAATAGTGATATATGTAGTGCACAAATAGTGTCTGCGATCTCCTTTCTTCCTTGCAATAAGAGGAAAGACACAACCAAATTAAACAATTCTGCACACAATATTTTAAAATTCTGCAGACTATTTGTTCATCTAAAATGATATAAACCCTTTTGAATAATTTAAAATGCAAGAAAGAAAAAATGGTATAACTCAAAAATGCATATATATATTTTTTTTTAATAGTGCAGAATTTCCCTCATACGGCTTGGCCACCATCCCCAGATCTCTACTGCCCTCTCCCAGGCTCAGACCTGCTCAACTCTCTTCCCCCCCCCCTTTGGCTTGAACCCCTTGACTTGTTCTCTCCTTCCCTCCCCCTAGGATCAGTCCCCCAGCCCACTCATTAACTTTCACCATTTCATTGCACCTCAAATATTAGGCTAAAAATATTACTGTTACCCAGTGTTCAAATATAATTCTGTTGAAAACCAAATGGGAAAAAAAGAACAATGTCTTCCAAATGAACTGAGCAAAGTTTATTTTCTAATTGTGTAAAATAGCATTAAGTATGTGTGCAGTAGTGCTATGCTCCAAAGAGCGTTGTTTATGTTTCAAGTCTAAATTATACTATCCACATGGTGTCTGTGCCAGATTCCGTTTTAATCCGACAAGGAATGTTTGCAGCTGTAACAGCTCCAGAAATTACTATACAGCAATATACAAATTATTTGGGTAGCTGGAGGGGGGCCTTTAAACTCTGGGCCCATAAAGGTGTCTGAGAATCAGGAGGAAACTTGTGGCAGTTTTATTTAGATAAAGTTCACCGCAGGAGAAGGGCACCAGAGGTCAGTCAGGAGAACAGAGAGCGTATAAATGCATTGAAACAGGCCTTCGGGTCCAACTCGGTGGCAGTTGCTGTCCACTTCCATGTGGAATGTCCCCGCTTCACTTCCCAGATTGGGTTGGCTGGAGCTGGGCATGCTGCAGACACAGCCCCTTTGGGAGGATGGTAGTCATGGTCGTCATTAAAGGTGACAGCTGGTGGTTGGATTTACAGCCAACAAGGCAGAGTTCCTGAAAGAGCTCCGGGGCATGGCTTGCGACTTTGGGACCATCATTGCAAGGATCAGACCAGGAACCGTGAGAAGAAGGGTGGTGGCAAAAGAAGCATCACAGTGCCAGAATCCTAATCCTGGTTACAACTGAGCTGGAAGAGAAAGTAGGAACTAGTGGAAAACATCCCCCCCCCCCCCCCCCACCCCGAAAATAAGAATGCATGCTGATGTACTGTTGTGGTATAAGGGCAATTTCCAGAACAACCTAGCCTGCTAAGGAGTTATAGTGTCACTGGGCTGTATTTAACTGGGCATTTTAGGAGAGGGGCTTGGGTTAAGCGTCGTAAACTCTATGATAGATTGTATTTTCAAATATACATGTGTAGTTTTTCTCCTGTAACTCCACCTGCCATTAAATAGGAGCAAGGTACATGAGTTCTTTTGTACTAATGCAGCTTATAGCAAACTTTCTCGGAGGATAAACAGGATGACAGTTCTCACATGTGGATGACATCTTTAGATGGAACCCAGCATGGAACTTTGATTTCAAAGCTTTTAGGAGCTTTGAGCATGCCCTACTGGCCATGTGCGCAGACCCAGCCACCTCCCTGCCTCCTAGACAGGGCCTTTCAATCTCATCTCTTCCACAGAGCCTGCAAGTCACACAGCTACTGCAGTGAACATTTCTGGAGCTGCAGGAGCTGTTTTTTCTTGCAGGCCCCCGTGGGTTTATTTTCTCTTCTACTACCTTTAGGTAGTTTTTTGTCTATTTCATGGAGTTTTTTTTTTTTTTCTCATTTCTTACCCTTTATTTCTGTCAGCTCTATGGTGGACTGGCCTGGTACCCAGTACAGCTTGGTCAAGGTTTTATCCCAGCCTTTGTGCTGTGTTTTTAGTCTAATGCCTCAAGGGACCTGCAGTTTTCAGTCTCTGCACAGCCAGACTAGGCTTCTTGCCCCAGGGTAAGACCTGGGTACAGACCACGGTGCCTGGGTACACACAGAAGTGTCTCTGGTGGCCCCTACCCTGCTACTGCCATCCTCCTTGAGGCTCCAGCCATTATTAGCTAGCATTCCAGGCAGGAGCTCCTGGAGACGTAGCTGAGCAATGTGCATCAACAGAGGCTTCAACGAGTGAGGTAATCAAATTTGCAGATGATACAAAATTATTCAGAATAGTTAAATCACAAGTGGATTGCAATAAATTGCAGGAGAACCTTGTGAAACTGGCAGATTGGGCATCCAAATGGCAGATGAAATTTACTGTGGGCAAATGCAAGATGATGCATATAGGGAAAAATAACCCATGCTGTAGTTACACGGTTAGGTTCCATATTAGGAGATACCACCCAGGAAAAAGATCTAGGTATCATAATGGATAATACATTGAAATTGTCAGCTCAGTGTGCTGCAGCAGTCAAAAATGCAAACAGAATGTTAGGAATTATTAAGAAGGGAATGGTGAATAAAACGGATAATGTCATAAAGCCTCTTTATTGCTCCATGGTGAGACCACACCATGAGTACTGTGTACAATTCTGGTCGCCACATCTCAAAAAATATATGTTGCAATGGAGAAGGTACAGAGAAGGGTGACCAAAATGATAAAGGGGATGGAACTGCTCCTCTATGAGGAAAGGCTAAAGAGGTTAGGGCTGTTCAGCTTGGAGAACAGAAGGCTGAGGGGGAATTTGATAGAGGTCTTTAAAATCATGAGAGGTCTAAAACAGGTAAATGTGAATCAATTATTTACTCTTTTGGATAATAGAAGGACTAGGGGGCACTCCATGAAGTTAGCAAATAGCACATTTAAAACTAATTGGAGAAAATTCTTTTTCACTCAATACACAATTAAGCTCTGGAATTTGTTGCCAGAGGACATGGTTAGTGCAGTTAATGTAACTGGGTTTAAAAAAGGTTAAAATAAGTTCTTGGAGAAGACTATTAACTGCTATTAATCCAGTAGAGAATAGCCACTGCTATTACTGTCATCAGTAGCACGGGATCTACTTAGTGTTTGGGTACTTGCCAGGTACTTATAGCCTGGATTGGCCACTGTTGAAAACAGGATGCTGGGCTTGATGGACCCTTGGTCTGACTCAGTATGGCAAGTTCTTATGTTCTTAAGGGATCCAGGAGGGCACCATCAATGCATCGATGTCATCAATTCTCCCTTGATTCATACACTAGGTTTGACCAGGTCTGTGCCTGATGGAGTATTCCCCATGGGGATGATAGCTCATTCTCCCCACAATCCTGAGAATTGCACTAGTTTCCTTGAGCCTAAGTTAAGTATCACCTCTGGTGCCTGGATAAAAAGCCTCCCCTCCTGCCTGCCAGCTTATCCTGGTATAGAAACATAGAAATGACGACAGAAGAAGACCAAATGGCCCATCCAGTCTGCCCAGCAAGCTTCACACATTTTTTCTCTCATACTTATCTGTTTCTCTTAGCTCTTGGTTCTATTTCCCTTCCACCCCCACCATTAATGTAGAGAGCAGTGATGGAGCTGCATCCAAGTGAATATCTAGCTTGATTAGTTAGGGGTAGTAGCCGGCGCAATAAGCAAGCTACACCCATGCTTATTTGTTTTACCCAGACTATGTTATACAGCCCTTATTGGTTGTTTTTCTTCTCCCCTGCCAATAAGCAAGCAGTCTTGGAGGAGGAGCTGGAGAGCCTGAGCATGGGAGCAATCATCAGTGGCTGATGCACTGATGCTGCCATGCCCTGAAGTTATTGGATGCCCATGCACCGACAAGTGCCAGTGTAATCAGTGCCTGATGCCGTCTAGACTGGATGACATTAGCACTGGCAGAATCTACACCAGGTGCCATGGCACCGGCAGAATTGACATCTGTCACTTCTGCAGTGACAGCAATGAAGTTGTACAGGGGACATCGACATAGACCACAGTTATGCCGAGGGTTGCTGTGGCACCAGCTTATCTGTGTTTGGCACCAGGATGCCACCTGCTTTGACACTGGGAACCATTGTGCTGATAAAAACTATGCTAGGCACCACATCAATGTCAAGTGCTACTGCGCCATTGGAAATCATTGTCAAGTGCTGTGCATTGATGTGTGACAATAGGCATCTCACACCAGTGTGTTGATACAGCTTGGAAAACGTTAGCCGCAGTGCACCGAGACATCGCTTGGGCATGTCAATAGACATTCAGGACCGAGCGCCCTAGATAAATGAGTGAGATCCTGCCCACTCCTGGTCCAGCCAAATAGACCAGGTGGATTATCTGAGATGTAGAGCTATGGATCAGATCCCTGATTCACCTCCTTCACAATGAATGGAACGACCTCCAAAGGATCCATCCTTCCTCTGACAGCTTGTGACATGGATTCCCTGTTACTGAGGAGCTTCCAGGAGTTATACTATCCTGAGCACTTTTAGGTAAAACCTCTATTGCCAGGGGCTATGCTTGATGAAGGTACAGCCTATGGTGAGCCAGGGGTTGTTAGACCAGCTGAGGAGCAGAATAGCAGGGTCTGTTAGACCCCTAACATTTTTAATTCCAGATACTGGTGAATTCCTTTATTGGAGGCAGAGGTGAGTTAGTGTTAAGGTCGCCGTCTGCCCACTCTACTGCCACTATAGCCCCACTATCCACAATGAGGGCTTAGGGATAGAGCACTATAGTGAGGGGAGATGGTCTTCCTTTGATCTCTGCACCTATCAGTAACTTGTTCTGTGCTCATGTGACAGAGACTGGAGGACTTAAGAACTACAGCATAGCCTAGCCAGGACCCAAATTGGGTTTTTGACTGGATCAGGGGATCATGAACCAGATCCCAATGTTGGCACTATAATTTTTAGCTAAAACCATGGCATCCAAGATATTTAGGTTATCTAAAAGAGCGTACCCATATTCAGTATTCCAAATCACTCTCTAAAAGCTTTTGCAGCTTTTCAGTGTCTAAGAATTGTTGTGGAAGTGGATCCTTGGACCAAGGTGAGGTTGGTGCTGCCCACAGGGAGGAGCCCTGCAGGTCCTCACCATTGGCAGGCGGAGCTGGCTGGAACAGAGGCCCAACAGGAACTTCACCAATACCCGCCCTCATTCCCCTTAGGTTAACCCCTCAGGTGCCAGGGCCACCTGGACTTAGGCACGGGCCTCTGGGAAGAGATTAATCCATTGCAGAAGATGTTGAAGGCCAAGTAGGAGTGAAACAGAGTCAGTTCAAGCAGTGGGCAGGGAAGACAGCAGAGACTGATGCAGGCTGAGGTCAGGGGCAAGCGGAGTTTGTGCAGTGTTGAGGTCCGGGCCAAGTTCTGGGCAGGCAGAATTCAAGCAAGATGATGAGCAGGCAGTGGTCACAGGGCAGGTGGAAGGTGGCAGCATCGAGAAGCAGTCTGAAGTCAACACAGGGAGCCAACCGAAGACTGAGCCAAGAGTCCAAACTAAAGTCAAGCCAGGAGGTCAGTCCGAGGGGTGAGGTAAGGTGTAACAGGATGGGACACTGAAGACAGAAAAGGGAACACAAGACAGGAACTCAAGAAAAAGCCAGACCAAAGAAGGTCCAGGAATAAACACAGAAAATCCAAAGAGACAGAGCAGAACCAGGAACACGAAGACAAGATGCAGGATCAAGGTCAGGAACAGGAACCATTCTTCCCTATCAGGGGCCCATAGGGCCTGACAAATTTACATCACAGGTATGAGGATGGGATCCAGTAACATATGTCACAGGACCTGAAGGAGCTGATAACTCAATCTCACCCTGGATGTGAGACTATTACACAATGCCTGCTAAGGGAAAGCTTGAGATATTTTTGCCTAGGCAGCTTATGTCCTCCTAGGAGAAGGGGACATTTTCTACTCCCTTGTCCGAACCACCTCTAGCGTAGATTCCATCCATTCTTTTGGAACAATGTCCTATGCTGGATTTAGCAAAAGAGTTTAGGAACTCTGGTATTAATATCCAGATGTTCCTTACTCTTTTGGCACCATGAACCATCAACAATCCAAGCATGAGAAACTTGCAATGTTCCTGTAGGTATTCAGGCTGGGTGTTGCAAGACATGCAGGATGCTGAGGTTGGAAATGGATTTCCTCTACCTGGAATCTACTCCCTAGGAGCTGGAAAGATCATTCTCCCCTCGAAAGAGGATTATATATTGAATGCCTACTGCAAAGTTCATAAGCATGTCTCTTGATGTCCATTCAGGACAAGTCAGGTTAGCCCTTATAGGTTTTTCTTGGACCCATCGTCTTGGTCAAGAAGTACCTTGACCCCTAAAATATAGTGTTCTAGTACAACTTGTCCTGACTATGGATGCATCTGATCTTGATTTGGGAGTTTGCATAAGGGGCTTCGTGCTCATGGAATTTCATTGTCCTCCTTCAGAGAATATAGTATTTGAGGGTTCATTTGGCCAACGAATTGTTCTTATCCAAACAGATATTAATTCTACTTTGTGTAACAGGAAGCTGTTATGTTGAAGAACAAGGACATTTTTAGCTGTAGGACTCAAAAACCTACACCAAGTGGACAAAAAGTCTGTTCTGATGATCAGACTGAACCAGGGTCTGGAACCCTTGATGGTCCCTGGTTGGGGACTTACCCTAAATTGGAGTCTGGGGTTTTGATAAGTCTATTTTCAAATTACTCAGTTTACAAAGCAAGCCCTATGTAAACTGAAAAGAATATAAGCAACTAGGTCCCTCATAGCTCCTACTGGCTGAGACAGATTCAGTGGAAGCTCCCTGGGTGAACATTCATCAGGGATGTTGTCAGATTGGGGAATTCTCCAACATTGATTTGTTCAGCTTAAGGGCTGGTACTCTAAACTAATGTTGGGTTCAGATGCTCTCAGCCCAATTGTAGAGTCATAGACCCTAAGGCCCAGAATCCGTCTGGTAATGTATTTCCTATTCCTTTGGTATCCAGAAGGAAGCTCATGGTGTGAAGAGACAATTCTTGCCTTATGGCTTGAGTAATGAGTCCTAGAACCCTTTTCCCTGTTTCACAGGAAATCTACTAACTCCTTCTGCATTTTCCCATGACAGTTGGTTAACCAATGCTGTTAAATTTCACTTTGGTGAAACTGGTTCTTTTGCCATCATGTAGAAGGTAACTCCATCTTTGTATGGCCTTAGTAGTATGCTTTATATGAGGGGGTACTTCAGTTAAAGCTCACAGCTGAGCCTTCTACTGTTCATAAGATATTAATATAGTGGCACCAAGTGGTTAGAGAAGCTCTTTTGAGCTTTTGCCCTCTTGTTGGCATAATATTTGGCTATTCTTGATAAAAGGCAGAATATCAAATGTCTATAAGTAAATAAATAAATAAAACTTTCTGTTAGTGGTCACTTCGGTAGCTAGGGTCTATCTGCTCCAGATCCTAGGGCCTTTCCCACCTTCTTTTAAGTTTTTTCTACTAAGTTATCTCTATGCACGTTTGTAGTCCCTTCCTAATGTCGTGCATAAGTCTGTAAAGGCAATCTGCTGTTACTTTTCAGTTACAAGTGTTCCTTAGCCTTCCATCTGGAGTGGTCTAAAGCCCTTGATAGTCTACTCAGGTTTTCTTCTTGACATCATTATACCTGGAATGATTATAGCCAAGAGCTCGGTTTCTCTTGCTGTGGATTATACCCTTTTTCTCACCCAGGCAGGCTGGATCTGGTCTGGCATGTCAAAACTCTCACATATACCGCTCCTCTCTTTTGGCAGGGGCTCCCAACGTGAAACTGAATTTTAAACAGTGTCTTAGGGAGTTCCTTTGAGTTGCAGAATCAAATTCCATTCCCTCCTAGGGCCCATTATTTGGTTCAGATTGCCCCAAAAAAAACCCAAAGAAAAAAAAATGAGGTTGGCCTGACATCACCATAAACAGTTGTGCCTTTGGCACTGTTTAGTTTTTTCTTTTTGTTTGAGGCAGTCTGTAGCTTGGGTGCCTTCACATGTAAGGACTACCATTCTGTTTGTCCTTGGAGAAAGTGACATTACTTACCTGTAACATGGGTTCTCCAATGGATAGCAAGATACCAGTCCTTGCAAAATCTCTTCCTTCTCTCCTTGGAGTCTTAGCTTTATTATGGATGGAGAAGTGCTGCCTGGCAGGTAGGGGTGGCTAGGGCTGCACAGCAGGACATGCTCAGCGCTTCTAGAAGCTTTGAAGTCAAAATTCCTTGCTGAGCTCCATCTGATGATGTCACGCACACGTGAGGACTGGCATCCTGCTGTCCATCGGAGAACCAGCATTACAGGTAAATAACTTTGTTCCCTTTGAAACTTCATAACAAATTACACCAATACAGAAATACCTGTGTTTGCTTCCATGAGCTAGCTTAGTGAAAATTGCCCCCCATTATGTCATATATTATTGTTCCCTCACCTAGAGCATTGTTTTGAAAAAGGGGAATTATAATTTTTTATACCATTAAGCATATCACTGTGAAAAAGTCTCCTTATAGACAACACTGTGTATAGCATCCTTGTTTTGTTTATTTAGCTCACTCTCCCAGTTTGCCCAGAGCAGTTCAGTGGGTATGTGCTCTCGAAATACACGTTCCTGTTACAGTGTCGGAGTGTGCTGGTGCATACAGTATATATTATTGGTTCCTGTATTTCCATGCATGAGTTTTATATAAGGTTTCCAGTATGTTGTTAACTTTCTTGGGGTTTTTCTCAAATAATGAGGCTGGGAGGGGAGGAGAGCCTTTGTGTGTGTGTTTATCCTAATTTGAAGACTGTTTCAGCCCACTGAATATGAATGGTACAGTAAGTGAGGACTCCATGTCCTGTGCCAAACTCTGAAGCTGAAAAGGTTTCAAGAATTTACCACACAGCAAGAGGCAGTATTCTATCGTGGGCCGTCCCTGTGACCAGCGTTTCTGATTCTTATTCATCAGAGACCTAGAAAAATAAAAACACTACTTTTTATTAGTGAGGCCAAGTGCATCCCATGTAGCAGACCAGTGTATTCACCTGTGGAACAAATGTAAATGAAAGGCCTGTGGCTCAGTTCTGATTACATTTTGCCTTTTTCTTCCACCCACCCCCCACAACCCTTCTGCAGCTTCCTGACAGCTGTATAATGGATTACTACGAAAAGTACCGGCTCAGAATGAATGAGCTAGAAGCATTTAACATGGTAAGGACAGGAGGTTAAAATATCTATCAAATAGAAGTAGCCTAGTGGTTAGAGAAGTGGGCTACGACCTACGAGACCAGGGTTTGACTCCTTGTGACCTTGGTCAAGTCATTTTACCCTCCATTGTCTCAGGTACATTACCTGAATGTAATCCACTTTGAAGTGCTGAATAATGTGCGAAAAGCGAATATAAAAATCTAAATAAATAAAAATATTTAGTTGTAGAGAAGCTTAAACAGCCCGCAGAAAGAAATGACCCCGTGCCATGCGAGAATCCGGTGCACCATGACTTCCAACCACTGAGAGCCACAAACAGACCTGGTTTTCAAGATATCCACGGCCTCCACTCTATGCCAATCTATCTCATGCATATTCATTATGGATATCCTGAAAACCAGGCCTTTTGGTGGCTCTTGAGGACTGGAGTTATTTGTTTCGCACATGACAGTTCAACGCAAATTCTAACTACTAAATGAAATTAAACATTGCATCCTTGCTTTTTCTTTAGAGGAAAATTTGCCTATAAGTGTCCACAAAACAGGACAGAAACAGAAGAATCAAACACTGGCCAGCCAGGGCTGTTCTGGTATGGACGCAATTAGAACATTCTGCTGCCACATTGATCCCAGAAAATAAACACAGTGATACTTTGTTGGGCCGAGCAAATAGTTTATTTTACTCATAGACAATACTTTGTTAGCTTTTCAAGCCTCCTGAATCTATATTTTAGACAGCTGAACAAGGAGCATGTTTTTGTTTGTTTGCTGGTTCAATACAAATCAATCTGAAACAACACATATCACTAAAAGGTAAAGGAAGGTTATGCAAAACTCATGGTACTCAGAAAACTTAAACCACTACTAACTCAAAATGACTTCCGAACAATACTACAGGCACTAATTTTCTCCAGCACGGATTACTGCAATGCCCTTATACTAGGACTACCTAATACAACATTAAGACCACTGCAAATACTTCAGAACACAGCAGCTAGAATACTAACCGTAAAAAGAAGGAGGGACCATATAACTGAAACCTTAGCGGAATTACATTGGTTACCAATTGAACACAGAATTAAATACAAAACCCTATGTACCATTCACAAACTAATTTATGATGAGAAATCAGACTGGTTAAACAAAGCATTACGGGTACACGTTCCACACAGAAACCTCCGATCAGCAAATAAAGCACTCCTAACCATTCCCTCAGTAAAAACAGCAAGACTGACCCAAGTGAGAGAAAGAGCCTTATCACTAGCAGGACCCATAATCTGGAACACAGTGCCTCCAGAGATCAGACTACAAAGTGATCTCAAGGCATTTAAGAAAAGTTTAAAAACATAGCTTTTTAAACAAGCATTTTACAAAGAGACGGGAGAATAGAAATTATTCAGGAATAGGCAGAAGAGCACCGACACACAGTACTTAGGACTGTTCAGTAGATTAGTCTATGAACTCTACACCACAGTAAGCATAATTACATTACTATGTGTGATAAATCTACCTGTGTAAGTACCTTGGTACAATTGGTCATGAACTACTTTGCTAAATGACTATGTATAATGATATATTGTAACCGAACCTTTGACGGCACTTGTTAGAATGTACTATAGTACACTTTTACCTACATTAAATATGTGCCTATATGTAAACCGTTGCGATGGCATTTAACTTAGCAACAGTATAGAAAAGATTTTAAATAAATAAATAATTCCCATTTTCAGTTTTGGACCTTAAGCAATGGCGTGTCTGGGCAGCGTGTCTGTCAGTGTCAGCACAGTTCTGTCTTCTACTCTCTGTGCTTGATTTCAAGGCGATGCATTCATTTGCCTGGCATTCTAGACTAGTCCGTCTGTGCTGATTTGGGCTTTCATTAGAAAGAGCTGCGAAGGAACTTGGCTTTTTGTTAGCACTTTTCAACACATCTGAAAAGCACTTTTGGAGTGGTTCAAGCTTTCTGCCCATCCGAAGGCATCATAATTTTCATTAAAGTAGACTGATCTGGTTCAGCCTTCGTAGGAAGGCCAACCTAATCCCAGCAATTGACCCTGATCAGCGGCTGTCGCAAAATATTCAAAGCATGCCAAAAGTACGCTATGGATGCCTTTCCTGCCCTGTGTTGTGTTAAAGTCAAATGTTACTGGTTCTGGGCGTTCTTCTCCTACACACCGTCTTGAGTTCAATTTTGGGCTTTTGCCAGTTTATTTTGGGAAAGGGGGTTTTCATCTCAAAAATGGGGGGATGGGTGGGTATCAATATTTTCTTTGCCTTAGTGGCTTAGGATCAATCGACATCTAAATACTTTTCTGGGGAGCATCTAAGTTTGGCTTCTGTGATAAGACAAGCTTATGATAATGCTGTTAACAGGATATTGTAATGTATTGTATTTGTATGGCAGAATATTTTGGCCATTTTCACATTTAGGACAGAAGTTGTATGACGCCAAAAGAATGTTTTAATGAAAAATCTGTAAGAAGGACAACATTTTTAAAAACACTAATGTGAAAAGTTGGCAACACTACAAAGCCATGCATATGCATGATTTTGACTACCTTCTGTTTTCAATGCATGAATTAGATTAAGGACATTTTTCACCTGGAGGAAACGAGGAATATCGGGAACTGGCTGCAAAGACTAGATTATGTTAACTAGCTGCAAAACACCGCCATGCTGTTGTCCACCACTGCTATTTAATATTAAGTCTGAATATTCTGAAACACTAATGCTTATTTGTTGACCGCAATCCAAAAATGTTAATTGGTTTTGAAAACCCAGCAGTTGCAAATGCAGCCTTTCTCATTTTCAAGTTGTAGGTTTGGAAACATTTTTGTGGCATGCGTGCCAGACTAGAATAGGGCTCCAAGCAATTTTCTGCTAGGGATTGTCCAGCTTATATTGCGCCACCCTGTCTGGAGAGAGAGGCTTAACGTGGGGCAGATCCAGCTGCAAACATGTATTTGGCTGTCTGTGAAATAATGAAAAGGATCACAGGGGAGATAGTTTGTAGCAGGATTATTAATGGTAAGGAAGTAACGCTGCACGGTTTTTCAACCATGTATTCTTTTTGCTACAACTGCTTCACACTTCTTCCTTTTCATAAACCACTGTGTCAGATTGCCCACCCTGAAAGCTTTTCTGCCTTTTATGATTTGTACATTGGATTATGCCTAAAAGCCCTGTAGAAGGACCTGATTTCATACTTTAAACATTCTGCAACTTTTGATCTTCACTGGATTTATTTTCTTGTGACATTTCATCGGGTAGGGGAAAAAAAAATCCATCTTTCATTTTTATTTTTCTCCACTGGGAGGGGAAAAAATGTATTTCTCATCCATAACCCCTGCAAAAAAAAAAAAAAAAAAAAAAAACCCCAGCCACACTGTACAAATATATTGTTTTCTGTTCTAGTGCCTGTAATCTTTAATCATCATTCTTTCTTTCAGCTGAAAGTTGTTCTGGCTCCGTGCATAGAAACACTGATACTTCTAGACCGCCTCTGCTATCTGAGAGAGCAGGTACGTTTACATTACAAGCTTTAGTGTATGGCTGAGTCCACAATTCACACAGACTCCCTTACTGAGCACAGAAACTCCCGTTTGCCAAAGGCTAACAGTGTAAAGTATTGGTTTACTGTGTTTGTAAAGCATATCCTAAGTTTGTTTGTTCATTGAATTCTGTGATAATTATCAGTTGGTAAGTATAACGTTCATGGGCTACAGTGTACTGAGATTTATTTATTTATTTATTTTATTTATTTATAACTTTTATATACCGGCATTCGTAAAAAAAACATCATGTCGGTTTACAGACAACTGAGAAAGGAAATTACAATGATAGATGGAGGAAGGATAGGAAGTTAAAAGGTGACAACTTTACTGTAGAGCCAACGGGCGCCACAGTTATTAAATGAGATTACATGTGGTTAACCAGGTTGGACATAAATTAATTATATACAAGAGGCGACAGAGTGGGGGGTAGCGCGGGGTGGGGGATGAAGCGCATAGGGAGGCGGGGTGGGGTAGGAACTGTACAAGGGGGCAGGTGGTGGCGATGGGAAGGAGAGGTGGTGACTGAATATCAGGAAGCCATAAAATGGATGGGGTGGTGAGGGAGGGAGGGTGTGTAGGGGGGCGGGGGGACACTGTACTAGGGAGAGGGAAATAATGAGTGTTGAGGAGAAGTCAAATGCTAGGGTTGAGAGGCGTTGGGATAGGCCTGTTTAAATAACCAGGTCTTGATTCCTTTTTTGAGATAAGCTTGACTGAAAAAAAATACAGCAAGTGGTAGGGAGAACATCTAGGCTGTGTACTGTGTAATTGCAGGTGTCTAATTTCATAGCAAATGATAATAATCTGATTTGTTGACTTTGTTTACTTCGTTATACTTGATATTCCATCTTATCCATGTTCTGGGCAAGGCAGATTGCAAGACAGTTGATATCAAGTAATAAAGCACAATTTATAGCATTATCAAATCAAATATATGACAAAGTACACATTTTGCACAATATTTCAACAATTAATGGAAATAAGAGTCGATCAACTAGTTTAGTTAAAAATCCAAATTTTGAGTGTTGTCCTGACTTAGTCGCTTGCATGTAGAGTAGATCTGCCCAAAGACTTAGGTGTCTATATAATTAAAGCATTTTCACTCAGTAGATCAGACCCTACATGTCCTATTATTGATGTTTACATCTTCTTGTAAAATCTCAGATTTTTTTCCCATTTTGAGCCATTTTATATAGATGTGCCTCTTCCATGATTGTAAATCTTAGAAATATGTATATGCAAGCAATAAAAAATACACATAATAAAACTGGGTGTTTTTGTATGTACTAAACCAGAAGTCCAAAGTGCATGCCTCTTAGCAATTAGAAACTTCCAGCAAGCCATCAAACACCACACTTAGAGTCTGATGTACTAACTCACAGTATTTACTGCAGGTTAGCAGCCATGCTCTCCATGGGCCAAAAAATTCCAAATTAAAGCCTTGAGTGAAGCTCAACCCACACCTTTGCCCTCCAAAATCCCAACAAGAAGCTGCCCTCCCTCAAAGCCCCAAAGGTCTACCTGATATCTGCAGGGGTGTTAAGAGGCATGAGTGTTCCCCACTCCCTCCTGTCCTCTCCACTCCAAAATGGTGCCTATTGACCACAGGAGCTCTTTTTACAAGTCCAAAGGAGCTTGTGAGGTCAACCAGCACCATTTTGGAACTGGGCACGGACGGCGCAAGAACAATTTGGTATCGCTTATTGAAGAAAATAAGATTTGCCATACTGATTCAGACCAAAGGTCCATCAAGCTTAGTATCCTATCTCCAACAGTTGCCAATCCAGATCACAAGTATCTGGCAGGATCCCAAAAGGTTGATAGATTCTACAAGGACAAGCAGGATGGTAGTTCTCACAGATGAGTGACATCATCAGATGGAGCCCGTCATGGCACACTGAGCATGCCCAGCATGCCACTAACGCCGTAGCCACACAGGATCCCCCTTCAGTCTCCTTTTTTCCGCAGTGCTGTTGCCTCACGGTTTGTGGAGCTCTATTTCTTTGATTTTTCCCCACCTCGGTGTCCCCCATCACGAATCGATTCCTCCGACATTCGGTAGGTGTTTTTTCACGCTCTTGCGGTCTGTTCCTGTGTGACTACCCCCCTGGTGGCTGACTGCACGTCGCCCCTTTTTTCAGTGGCGACCGGTTTTAGGAAGTGCCCTGAGTATCCGCAGACTGTCCATCATGGAACTGCATGACATCTATGTCCTGTGTCTTGGGCCTTCCCTCGATGTCCATCGGTGTCCCAGCTGTGCTCAGATGGCCCCCAAAGGTCAGCACGCCCGCCTGGACAGGATGGGGTACTTGTTTGGTTCCAAGCTATTGGCTCCATCAGCACATCTGTGCCGGAACGGGGTGTATGTGTTCCCATATCAGGACGATTGGCTCATCAAGAGTTCTTCAAGGGAAGGAGCTCTTCAATCCCTGTACAAGACGATGAGACTCCTCCAATCGCTAGGATTCCTCGCAAACTACCCAAAATCCCAGCTGTCTCCATCCCAGCAACTGAGCTTTATTGGGGCGGATCTGGACACCATGGTAGCCAAGGCGTTCCTTCCTAGCGAATGCATAGCCTCCCTGACTGGGCTAACCAGGTTCATCCATCGCTGGCAGATGGCCTCCACCCACCTGCTCCTGAAGTTGCTGGGGCACATGTCACCCCAATGGTCCACCTGGCCATGAGGCTCACGTAGTGGACTCTGCAGTCTCAGTGGCACCAAGCCTTTCAATAACTCTCTGCACTGATCTGGATAACCGAACCACTCCAGCTCTCCCTCACCTGGTTGGCGCAGGAATCCAACCTGAGCAAGGGACTTCCTTTTCAGCCCCTGACTGCTCAGGTGATCTTGACCATGGATACCTCCAACCAAGGCTGGGGGGCCCATGTCAGCGGCCTCCACACGCAAGTGGTGTGGTCAAAAGCCAAGGCAAGCTGCCAGATAAACTTCCTGGAACTCCGGGCGATGCGGTATGCACTCTACGCATTCCAAGACTGCCTGTCCAACAGGGTCGTCTTGATCCAGATGGACAACCAAGTGGCCATATGGGACATGAGCAAACAGGCGGGCACAGGCTCTTATCTCCTCTGCCAAGAGGCAGCACAGATTTGGGCCTGGGCCCTGTCATGTTCCATGCTCCTGCATGCCATCTACCTGGCAGGAACCGAGAATGTGGTGGCAGACCTCAGTCAGACATTCCACCCTATGAGTGGTCCCTAAACCCCTATGTAGTGGACAGGAACTTCCGCCGGTGGGGTCAGCCAGACATGGATCTCTTTGCTTCCTCGCAGAACTACAAGCTGGACCGTTTCAGGGACCAGCAGTGAATGCTTTCGCCCACTCCTGGAGTGCGGGTCTCCTGCATGCATACCCTCCAATCCCACTCATAGCCAAGACTCTCATGAAGGTAAACAGGACCAGGGCTCCATAATCCTCATAGCCCCACAATGGCCGTGACAGGTCTGGTTTCCAATCCTCTGTGACCTGTCAGTCTGAGATCATCAACCTGGGCGCCTCGCTCGACCTCATCACACAGGATCAGGGCAGGCTATGCCACCCGAACCTCCGGTCGTTGGCCCTCACAGCCTCGATGTTGAAATGCTAGTGCTGAAATAACCCAAAACAAATCCTTCATATTGCGTGTATAATTTCTCTTAACTGGAATTCCTCAATTCTCTAAATATAGAGTATAATGATTCAACTGTTATAAAACAAAAAATATTTATGGAAGGAGAGGAACGTTTCATATGCGATAATCACAAATCCCCAACAGGGTGAATTGACTGTCAGTCTAATCATCAACGAACCTCCTCCAACCAAAGTGTATAATCAATGTGCAAGCATTTTTGTGAAAGTGAATTTTTCTATGTGTGTCCTTTAAAACGTTTATCGTTTCACTTATTGAAAAAAGTGAAGTGAATCACTCCAAAGTTCACAATATTTTTTCAAGAATTTTTGCAAGTGAACACTCCTCGCAACCTTGTAGCTAATCCCGGTGAGGGGTATATAGCGATGATTTCAAAGCAACCTAAAACGGCATAATAGGCAGTCTCTTATGGCTTAAACAAAAGCTCATACAACACCCCGACTTATCTGATGGTTGTGCGGGTCACCGACGCGGCCACGTTTCAGGTCCACTCTCGGACCTTTCATCAGGGAAATTCGTCCTCTTGCGATGTCTCGTCGGTTTAATGTTGAGCCGTTGCCTGCTAGGTTTGTAGCGTGAATCTTGCGATTCTATCCAAGGCTGACAACGCTGTGGGCTAACGGAAGTGTCTTATTTAAACTGTTTGCTAGAATAGCTGCGTGACCAATCCCCAGCAAGCTCTGAACGAATGACGTGTCCAACCAGACGGCCAATCAAAACCAGACTCCATTGACAGCTCTGTTGATGATTGCGGGTTATACAATGGAACTCCAATCTAACAGTTCATTCAACCCTGCAGGAACTTGTGCCTGCAAAGTGAAGATCCAAAAGGCTTCTCGTTTATTTAACAATCTTGTCCGATCCCCACAGCTAGTGCTGCCACTGCTGCCATCCCTCAGCCTTTCAGACAATATCTCGCAAGTCCTGGTAGCTTCACATAAGCCTTCCACATGGAAGTCCTACCAAGCGAAGTGGAAAAGGTTTTCATCCTGGTGTGCGGATCAGGGTCCCTTGCCCAACTCCTAGGGTTTTGGACTACCTCTGGTGCCTCTCTGAGTCTGGGCTGCAAACTACCTCAATCCAGGTACATTTCAGTGCTATCAGTGCCTACCACCAAGGAGTGGGTGACACTCCAATCTCTGTGCAGCCCTTAGTGGGGCGCTTCATGAGAGGCTTACTTCAACTAAAGCCTCCACTACGTCCTCCTGTTGTGGCCTGGGACCTCAACATAGTGCTGGCATGGCTCATGTGGCCTCCATTCGAGCTCCTGCGAGTTGAACCATCTCTCCTGGACTGTCATCTTCCTAGTGGCAGTTACTTGTGCTCAAAGAGTCAGTGAGCTGCAGGCCTTAGTGACCTATCCACCTTACACGAGGTTCTTCCATGACAGGGTGATGCTGCGTACTCCCCCTAAGTTCCTGCCTAAGATGGTGACTGACTTTTACCTAAATCAGTCCATCGTGTTGCCCACCTTTTTCCCGAGGCCACACTCTCATCCAGGTGAGCAGGCTCTGCACACCTTGGACTGCAAGCGTGCTCTCGCTTTTAATTTAGAGCGTACCGCAGCCCACAGGTAGTCCACCCAACTCTTGGTCTCCTTTGACAAAAATAGTCTTGGAGTTGCGGTGGGCAAGCAGACTCTGTCTAATTGGTTGACGGACTGTATTGCTTTCTGTTATCATCAAGTGGGCCTTCCACTCGGGGGCCGAGTGAAAGCGCGCTCAATAAGGGCCATGGCAACGTCAGTAGCACACTTCCAGGCAGTCCCTATTGCTGAAATCTGTAAGACTGCGACGTGGAGTTCTCTCCACACCTTCGCTGCCCATTACTGTCTGGACAAGGATGGTCGACAGGACAGCATCTTTGGCCATTCTGTCCTCCACTGCATTGCGTGATTTTTGCATTGCAGCAGCTCATTAACCTGCTGTTTGAATAAACTTTCACATGTAGTGAACTACGCACAAAGGTTTACTACTGAAAAGCGCGTTTCTTTGGCACTTTTTCGTAAAAGATGTTTTTGCTAAGCATTTCATGCAGAACACCCACACTTTTGTGTTTTTTGCATGTTTTTCACAAAAGAAATTTTGCAGCTCAGTTCATTGGCCTCTTAGTAATTGAAAAGTTTTTAGGATGTCACGACGGATTTCATAGAGCAGAAGGCCTATACGCAATCTGCTAAAAACACATTTTTGTTCTGTGCATCTGCTTTATGCATGCAGTGGTAGGGCCTCACTTCTGTGTCTGTAGAAGGGATTTTCTGGCAACACATGGCTCATACATAGTCTGTAACATTATTTGCTTTTTACTAGAAATGTTTATGTTTATGCAAAGAAAATGACTGCACCTTATGGCACTTACACTCTGTTTTCTTTAAAAAAAAAAAAAAAAAAAAAATCTTTTTTAGCTAGTTTTTTAAAAACCTGTTCAAATTAAACACTTCTCTGAAGTCTCTTGGTTTTTCCATTATAAGACCTTCAACAGCTACATTTTGTGCAGCGGCATGCCTTGCTTTATATTCCTCCACAGTCAACTTGAATAATTGGGTCATAATAAATGTCTGGTATTTTTACAGAGAGAGGCAATTTTGAAATGCTTAAATGATGTATTTTTCACAACAGCTGGTGAGCTATAAATCGGATGTACATTTTGTGTGATTTCCAACAATGCAAGATCAGCAGCTTAATTTTAGATGTTTACTTATTATTTCTCCTCGAAAATCTTGTAACACAATACATATCATTCAAGTAAAGCAACATGGTTTTAGCCCATGTGATCAAATACATTTAAGTACTTGTGAGCATTTGCTAGACTGAATTTTTCTCTCTCTCCCAGCCTCTTCTACCTACTGACTGTTGAGGGCAAGCTCTGGATGTAGCTTCTACAATGTCTAAGCAATTACGAATGTCACTAATTTGCTAGGCTATTTTTTTTTTTTTAAGAAGCAATGCAATTATGAAAACTGAATACATTGTTTTCATGGGTACTGTTGCACATGCATGTAAATTAACCATAATTGTTCTAGTAACTTAAGTGGATAATAATCATCTCCATCTTTTGGATACCGGAGAGCACAGGTGCTTTGCAATTACTGCAAGCCAATCTGGTTTGAGAGTATTCTAACTATCGGGGTAATTTTCAGAGGACCTTCTGCGGGTAAAACAGTGATTCACATACAGAAAAGGACTTTACAAAATTGCCTACCTGATATGCAGGAATGTCATGTTTGCGGATAAGTTTTTCTGAAGTGAGTAGAGACAAGGGGTGGAGCTTGGATGGGGTTTGGACATGTGCACATACTTTTGGATTTAAAAAAGTATGCGTATACGTTTTCAGGAAAAATGTGTGCACAAGGTTTAGCAGGTGTAACATGGGGTAGATTTGGTGGGATAATTGTCAAAGAAGACTTTTATGGCATAAGTCCGCTTTGAAAACTGGAATGTATTTGTGTTTTGGCCAACTTTCTTATGTGGACTGTTTGAAAATGACCCTCCCTATATGCAAAATAAGTTAAATCTATGCATGATAACATTAGCATATGATGATTCTGAATGGATTTAGTTTGCGTGCACCCTACCTTCTTTGCAGTAGTTCACAAATACCCAGTGCAAAGAGTAAGACTCCTCCTGTTCTGTTTAAAACATATTGGGGCAGATTTTCAAAAGGTTACGCGCGCTGGGCCTATTTTCAAAAGGCCGGCGATGCGCGTAAAGCCCCGGGACACGTGTAAGTCCTGGGGCTTGCAAAAAGGGGCGGGACCAGAGACTCCCAGCACAGCGGCCATTTGCCGCTGTGCTGGGGATCTCGCACCAGCAGTTAGCCGGCACATGCAACTTACTTCAGCCCCAGGGCTGAAGAAAGTTTTGAAATAAAAGAAAATTCAGCAAAAAGGTAGGGGGGGAGGGCGAGGGAGGTAGGGGAAGGGAAGGTGGGGGGGAGGGAACGGGGAAAGACCGCGCGGCTCAGCGTGCACAAGGTGCACAACTGAGCACGCATGTTATAAAATTGCGTGTCCATGTGTGCGTGCCGGGTAGCTCGCGCAAGTTTTAAAATCTACCCCGTTGCTCTTAAGCTATTGTGTTTTAAAGGTGCAATTTTAAAACTGTCCACATTAAGACAAAGTCTTTTGGGTACTTTTAACCTAGACATTGCACCAAATTTCAAGGTGAAAGTCGTACTTATTTTCACTTTTGAGACTTGCCACAGATACAAAAGCACTTGCTTTTTCTATAGATACTTTTTTTCATGGAATATAAAACACGTAGAGTTAAAAGTGCAATTTCTGTGCATTTTTTCCCTCCCCCTGAGCTAAATATGACCCCCCCCTCCAGAAATGCCTCCTCTCAGGGCAGCTAAGAGTCTCCCCATTGTGGAGAGTAGTTTTCAGACAACTGATTATCTCAGGTAAAGTGCTTTTAACCCACATAAATTACTTTGAAAATTGTCCTCTTAAGTTCTTTAAGCTATTCCCTTAGAGCCTTGACAGCAGTCAGGTTAAGCAAGAGAGCCACAAATTGCCTCCTACTTGGTGCATCTGATTGGGCCATACCTGCTATGTTATAACCATGGACATCACACACACATACAAATTGCATGTACCAATCTGATCCCATTCTGTGTAATTTGAGACACTGTTCTGAAAAGGGATGTCCCAGAGGATCAAGGGAATTGATACTTCAAGGGGACATCCCCTTGAAGTATTTCAGAAACAGTGACATGCTAATACTGTTAACTGAAACAGGATGGGATGGTGACTATACCTTTTGTAATATGCAGAAGAGAGAGCTTTCTTTGAAAATCTCAAACAATGGCCAACTCTTGAGGACTCGCATTGCCTACGCATGCCGCAGAGTATCTGGCTTCCTGCTAGTTCCTTTTTTTTTTTTGGCCCAGTTTTTGTGTCAAGCCTTTTTTTTTTTTATGTCATACTCAGGTTTATGTATTTTGATTACATATATTATTTTTACAGGACACTATAGCATGGTCTGGAGTGGTGCAGTTATTTGATCCTGTGAAATCCCCTAGATGCTATGCGATAATTGCTGTGAAGAAATGGTAGCGCTTCTCGACAGATGTAAATCGTTTCATGGGTATGAAGCTGAGAAAGGAACACTGCTACTTCTCTTTTTTTCCTTGCTGTTAACTTTTCTTCCACTGTCAACTTGTGCAGTGACTGTTCACCTTAGTCGCTTATGCAATAATGGATTCATTAAGAGATGTATTCTCAGGGACAAATTCCAAAATAGGAAATAAATATGATGTAAACACTGGAAGTCATTTTTCATAATGGTCTTATTTTTGGTCAGTCTTGGACATGTCCATATAATTCGCCATGTCTTCCATTGTGCCATTGAAAATCAAAACTTATATGACAACAAAGTATGATGTAGCGCATGGGAAAAAATATTTTTAAAAAGTCACAATGACTTCATTCCAGCCTACATCTACAATTCAATCTTGCATTCAGATGTAGAATTAAATAAATATATTTCTTTATTTTGTTAGTGTTTTCTTCCTTTTTCACTTCTATTTCTCTTCCCGCAATTGTGCCCTGCTCATCTTAATTGAAGTTCACCATAACTGAGTTTCACTGTATATCTGTGTTTCATATTCCTAATTTAGTCTTTCCTTGACTACAACTGTTTTATCACACTGCAAAAATTAAATGGATTCTAGTTTGTATAAGTGGTATGGTGTCCACTTCTTCAGCATACACACACTTTAGCATGCACGTACATACACAAAAATGCATAAACCCACTCAATATATGATACAAAACAAATTACTACTATTCCTTATTTGTGATCTGATATAACAGAAAATATGTGACCCAATGTCTGGTCAGGCAACAGCACAATGCCCAGCCACTGCTTCTCCCACTAAACACTGTCTGACTGGGAGAAGGGACCACCGCCCATCTCTATCATCCCAGGAACAGTCTTTCCTATAGATTAGATTCCTGCTGTTCGGCTGCAACCCTTTGTGGGAACTGTGGAAGTTAAGGTGGAGCAAGTCCCAAGGCATGCTTCTATTGTGGTGTGAAAGAGAATGTTGTCAAAGATTGCCCCCAACTTGAGGATGAAGAATGGGAGTGCAAGTGGGTGCGTACTTTTGCAAATATGCAAAACTAATTTGGTGAATGGTCTACGGTTGGAACTTTCAGACTTAATGTTGCCAGTTGAGCTGAATGAATTTCCCACCCAAGCTCTGGTTAATTCAGGGTGCAGAAAAACTCTCATTCGTAGGCCGAGAGAGGGCAGATCAATCACAAGAAGAAGGTGGCACTCAACTGTATATATGGTGACCAGCAGCAGTACCCAACTAGTCAGGTTCTTCTGACATCTCCAGTGGGAGCTTGTGAAGTATTCCTACTTCACAAGCTCCCATTTTCTGTTGCTCTAGGATGCAGTTGTCCCCAGTTTGAAACTCTGTGGGGCCATTTCATGGACAGTCAGGCCAGCCCAGATGACATCAAGATATCCTCTCTGGAAGCTTGTCCACAAGGCAAAGTACCCAGGCCACAGAGACGACATCAGAGAAGAGAATTCAAGATCTCCCAGAAGTTCCTAGGGAACAAAAATAGAAAGGAGTGGGCTTGGTGGGAAAGAGATCTGCCAGGGACTTTGCTGTGGCAATCTTGCAGGGTGGTAGACTTCTGTGGGATTTATGTCGGATAAAGGCAGGCACTTGACCTGACAAGGTCGAGCTGAGGAAGAGATGGCTTGTGAGAGTATATGGTAGACCCTCCTTAAAAGCCAAGGACCAAGCATTTAGTCTGTTCCACCTTAAGCCTTAGATAGGAAGGGAGTTCTCTTCTAAGGGTATTTTCCTTAAAAGGAGATGAGAAGCTAGGCCCAGGGATAACATGGGGCCCTAGAGCAGAGAAGGAAGCAGGCCTGGATTTGTCAATATGCACACTAGGCCTGTGCCTAAGACAGCAAAAATCTTGGGGGGGGGGGCAGGCTAGCTGAAGATTAGCTGCCTTCCAATAAATTATACTAATAAATATAAGGGTCCATATTCAGCCACTGAGCGGTTGAATATCCCGGTTAAGTTAGCCAGATAGATGTATCCGGCTAACCGGGATATTCAGCAGCATGGCAGCAGCCCTGACCATACCTGGTTATCTTAAAAGTTAACTGGATAGGTATAACCAGCTAACTTTAGATATGCCCTACAGTGTGGCCAGAGATAGCCAGGTAAGTTATCCAGCTAACTCCGAGTAGCGGAATTAGCAAGATAACCTAACTGACTGACTCTGCCCCTCCCAGAAACGCCTATTGCCCAGCCTGGAACGCCTCCAACTTATCTATAGCCAGGTAAGATTTGTAATATTGCGGTTTGGCCATTTAGACGGATAACTTTTTCAGTTATCCAGCTAAATGGCTTTTGAATACCTACCACATAGTGTAAAACCACTTTCATAATGTAATATAAGAGATGGAAATGTTTGCCAATTTGCTTTAGAATTTTTAATAGCCACAGGAAACTAGAGGGGGGGACTTTGCCTTAGACCTTCTGCCCCCTGTTGTCCAGCCTTGGGGTGGGGGAAGAAAGAGGGGGCATGACAGAGGGCAATAGCACCAACAGTGCCTGGGGAAGGTTAACACTGTCTAACTGGGAATTACATTTCTGATTTTTGCTTTTGCAAACTGCTAAAATGTAGATCTATTTATGTTTATTTTTTCTGTAAATAAAAAAGTTTGAGAGAACAACCAGAGTCCAGTCTGAATCTGTCCTCTGGCCAGCCGAAGACTACTCACAATGTTACAAGAAGATAGACTTGCTTTCTCTTTGTTTACAGCTACAGTTTTATATGTAGATTAGTGTCTGTTGTACATAGAGTTGTCTCTTACAATGACAGTTGATAAAAATGTTTGGTTATATGACATGTTCTGGTTCGCTCATGGCAGAACATGGTCATAGCCTTCCACAAATCCTTTGTGTTCATCTCAGCAAACATCAACATCATTGGTTTGGGATGGAGAACGAGACAAAATCAGGCTGATTGTCCCAGACCCTGTGCTTCAGTCTTCTCTCCCCTCCCCCTTGCTGGCAGAAGATCAGCACTTCATACCTGGTTCTGCCTCCTTTGCTGGCTTCAATCTGAACCACTCAGTCCCAGCAGATCATGTAAGGCTGGAGCCCTGAGCAGCTTAGGTTTCAGACTGAAGCTGGCAGAAGAGGAGACAGATACAGGTAAAAAGCACTGCTCTCCTGGCAGAGGGAGAGCTGAGAGAGGATCACACTGGGGGGAAGGGGGAACACCTGCACAGGCTGGTTTGTCCTGAGCCTTGCACTCATTATGGAAAGGCGAGGAGCATTCATGACTCCTCTACCTACATCAGTGCAACTGAATCAAAGATCCTTCTGAAAATTAAGTTGTTCTTGTGGGGTATAGAGTAATGGCTGTAATGTTACTCTATGGTTTCCCTTCCTTTCAGAGGAAGTGAACATAAGGGGTTTTCAGACAGAATCTTGACATCCATTAAAACACTAATTACAGTGATTGCACTATTCAGTCATGCTGATATTGACTTAATACAAGCCACAGTGGCAAAGGAAGACAGACACGTGTGGCATATCTTTTGAACTTAAATTATACGAACAAAGAAATGCTGCTTCTGTCTTGAAGGTTTCCTACACATTGTTTTTGTTTGTAAAATTTTGAAAGAGCAAGAACTTAAAGAGCAAGTACTTAAAGGATACAATAGTTTGCTTCTACAGACATTTGTGTATTTCATCTCCTTTTTAATATCGCTTTTTGAAAGCTGACCGATAACAATCTGTGCGTTTAGCCAATTTGCTGCTATATTTATTGCCAGAAGTAATTAGGGTAACGTTTAGTGAATTTAAAAAAAAAGAAAGACTTAGGAAAATGTATCTTTATTTAAAGATCAGCTGTTGTCTTTAAATTACATTTTCTCCGTTCGGAATGTACTCTGTGCGTGCATCTTGGCCTGCCCTGCTGGATTTTGGCTATTAAAGCTGCAGAGATCCCATCAGATATTATTTGATGTCACATTTTAAACCCAGCTTGACTAAATGAAATATGGAACTGTCCATAGTGTAAGGTTTGTGCAAGCCCTGCCAGCATATTCGTTCCTGAGTGATGTGCACTTTCCAGAGTCTCTGATCTGTTTGCCTTTGTGTCCAGGTCATGGGAGGACTCGGCCCTAGTCCTACTTCACTGTGAAACAAAAAGAGCGAAGTTAAAATGTGTGCAACTCTCCATGAACTCTTACGACCAATGTGCTTTTAATGTGATCTTTTTCTGCTGCCAAAAGGAGTTCTGTTCATGTGTAATTTTTTACAGCACAAGTAAACTGTATCAGAACTGTAAACCTTAGACTGCTTTACATATGTCCTTACTCCATCTCTCCAGAACCTTTCTTTTGTTCTTGTAAGTGTATGGTTGGAGTTCAGAGGCACTGCACTTGCACTGTCACAGACTCTTTTAAGAGGCAAAATATCAATAGATATTAAAAAAGATAGCATGAAGAGTCAGAATAATGTAGTGGCCCAATCAGTCAAGGTCTCTGTTTGTGTAACAGAAGCAGGCATGGGATATATATAAGAGCTGGCTCTGCACAATAGCTTCTGACACATCAAGTGCTTAAGACTTATGGATTTCAGTTCTGTTACACTCCTAGATGGGTGGAAAAAAGTATGTGTAATGGGAAAACAGATTTTGACTCAGAATCAGGCCGATACAGTACAGTGCGCTCCGACGGAGCCTGCTCTTGGACGCGTGTTTTCCCTTACCCCTTATTCAGTAAGGGGAGGAAAACGCGCGTCCAACCCGCGGCACCTAATAGCGCCCTCAACATGCAAATGCATGTTGATGGCCCTATTAGGTATGCGCACGGGATACAGAAAGTAAAATGTGCAGCCAAGCCGTACATTTTACTTTCAGAAATTAGCACCAAAAATTTCTTCCGGCGCCGGGAAAGTGCACAAAAAAAGCAGTAAAAACTGCTTTTCTGTGCACCCTCTGACTTAATAACATAGCGATATTAAGACGGAGGTCCCAAAAAGTAAAAAAAAAAAATTTGAATTCGGCCCGCGGCTGTCGGGCCGAAAACCGGACGCTCAATTTTGCCGGTTTCTGAGCCCGTGGCTGTCAGCGGGCTCGAGAACCGACGCCGGCAAAATTGAGCATCTGCTGTCAAACCCGCTGACAGCCGCCGCTCCTGTCAAAAAGGAGGCGCTAGGGATGCGCTAGTGTCCCTAGCGCCTCCTTTTCCCCGTTTTTACCGCGTCACCTAATTTAAATACAGAATTGCGTGCACCGGCGAAGGGCCGGTGCGCGCGCCGGGAGAGCGGGCGTTCGTCCGCTCTCCCGCGGACTTCACTGTATCGGCCTGAAAGTAAGTGCAATGGGACCTATTGTCCCTTAAAAAAAAATTCGGTGCTCCTTCTGGTGGAAGACATAGGGTCATCAAAGTAGTGACAGAACTGAAGCATTAACTAGGCCATGCCCCTCTAGGAGTGGCCACAATGGTGCTGTCCTGGGGCTTGGTTAGAGGTTTTGGAAATGAGAAGTCCAGTCTATCATCACTCTGCAAAAGAGTAGGGAAGAAGAAAATCCTACCTTCTGCCCCCAGTGTTTCCACAGTCCTATAGCGAATATAGAGGGCCAGACAGACAGTACCCTGCGGTGGTGCATTTGATGCTTTACTAGAAGTTAGCCGCTCCTGAGTGATCCAGCAGCGGGATTGGGAGTATCCCTGCTCTGAGCAAGTAAAACTGTCATCCTGGGGCTTTGGCTTTCTGTGGGGGAAAGAAGATCCTGCTCTGAGTTGTGTGTGTTAACAAAGAGCTTTGTGGTAAGTGCCTGTACAAAGGAAACCAACAATCAGGCCGATACAGTACAGTGCGTGTCGAAAAGGCGCGTCCAACCCCCCCGAGACTAATAGCGCCCGCAACATGCAAATTCATGTTGATGACCCTATTAGTCATTCCCGTGCGATACAGTAAGTAAAATGTGCAGCCAAGCCATACATTTTACTTTAAGAAATTAGCGCCTACCCAAAGGTAGGCGTTAATTTCTGCTGGCGCCGGGGAAGTGCACAGAAAAGCAGTTGGGCACAGGTACCCAGGTTAGCATATACCCCGAAGGGCAGAGAGAGAGCGCTTCCTGCAGCAGCACGGAAGCGGCAGAGTAACAGACAGGAACGAGTTCGAGTCCTTGCTAACTCGGGGAGCTAGCAAATGAGTGAAGGTAATATACCCGGATGGCGTGACATCAGCATGAGGGAATGCCCTTGAGGTTTGCGCCAAGGGTGGTACAAAGATGTGGGTTGCGCGCGCACCCTAGTAGGTAACTGAGAGGAGCAATGGCGGGAGGCAGCACCATAGCTGTTCCTGGGATGCCAGAGAGGTCGTCTTGTAGACGCGACGGTAGCCATCTTGCCCAGGTAAGCAGGAGGAGCCGTGAATAAGATGAGGCAAACGGGGCGAAGCCGTCGAGGACCGACTGACGCAACACGTACATTTTACTTTCAGTATTCTGGGGGAATAACTAATAGGCTCATCAACATGCATTTGCATGTGCTGAGCGCTATTAGTTTCAGGGTGGTTGGCCGTGCGTTTTCCATGCGCTATTACCCCTTACAGTAGAAGGGGTGATAATAGTGCGTCTAAAATGTGCGGTCAAACGGGGGCTAAATAGTGCACTTGGCGGAGCGCACCATTCTGTATCAGCCTGTACATTAGGATTGATTGAAAAAGAAATCTATATAAATAAAAATGTAAATGTTAGTTTGTTCAAAATCTTAAATATCCAAAGGTTCTTCACCAATTGCTTTGAAATTTTGACACAACGTGGCATTCAAATATGCGCGTGTTTTATATACCTATATTATATAGGTGTCACACCTGTGACAGGTAAAAACATGATTTTTTGCAAAAACAGCGCCACCTGTTGGATGTAAAAGCAACAAACGCTATCTAAAATATAAATGGGCTCTGACCGACGGACCGCAAATGCGCAGTAGAGAGCTGCTCTACCGCGCATATGTGGACCACACAGCTCTGCGCTATGTGCTGGGTGTCACAGAGGGAGGAGGAAAGGGCAGACGAGTTGCCGCTCCGAGAAACGGCTCAGCCCGTTCCTCTGCTGCTGGGGAAGGGGGAGGGAGTAGGGACTGCCGGACAGTTACACACAGGAGGAGGAAAGGGTAAAAGAGTCGCCGAGCCAGTCCGTCCGCCGCCGGGGAAGGGGGGGAGGAGTTGGGACGGCCGGAGCAGAGCCAATGCAGAAACGTGCGCTCTTTTCTTTCTTTTCCATTTAACCAGACTGAGCCACAGCAACGCGTGGCCGGGTACAGCCACTGGGGAAGGGGGAGGGACTGCCGGAGCAGAGTTAATGCGCATTGTGAAATTTAAACCAGACTGAGCCACTGCAACGCGTGGCCGGGTACAGCTAGTGAAGAATAAAATGGAAAATATATCACCTCTGTATGGTGCCAAGATGGGGTCACATCTTTGAGTACTGCGTGCAGTTCTGGATGCCCCAAGAAAAACACAGCTGAACTGGAAAAGGTTCAGAGGAGGGTGACAAAAATGGTAAATGAAATGGCATGGTCCCACTCCCCCCACGATGAGAGGGCACACCGGTTAGCGCTTTTCAGCTTGGAAAAGAAAGGGGGTGAGAGGGGACATGATAGAAGTTTATAAAATCATAAGTGGGGTTGATCAGGTAAATAGGATGGTTATTTACCTTTTCAAATAACACTAAAACAAGTGGAAACTCCATGAAACTAACAGCCAGCAGGTTTAAAGCAAATAGTAGAAAGTATTTTTTCACTCGGCACACAATGAAGCTGTGGAATTTGTTGCCAGAGGGATGTGGTCAAGGCATCTAGGATAGTGGAGTTTAAAAACAAAATTTGGACAGGTTCCTAGAGGGTAAGTCCACAAAATATTAGCCAATAGGGATGTGTATTCGTCTGAAATTAAATAGGATGTTTCCTATTTCGATTCATGTCATTTAAAAAAATTAATGCAAGAAAAAACAAGATTTTGTTGGTTTTACTTTCATTTCATTGAAAAAAATCTCAGTCCCAGCACCAAGGCCTAGGCCCAGGCCCAGGCCCAAACCTGAGACTCAGTCCCAGTGCCAAGGACTTAGGCCTAGGTACGACACTGGGGCCCAACCTGAGGCCTAAACCAGACCTCCAAAGTCTTTCTTCTTCAATTCTTCAAAAAATGATGCAATGCAGTGACAACATGTCTTTAAAGTGGACGAGTCATTGTTTAAAGAGTCAAAGGAGAGAAAACATCGGAAGCCTGGTCTATACCTTGGCACCAGGACCAAGATTTAGGCCAGGCCCTGGCATTGGTCCTAGGCCTCAGTGCCACTACTGAGCCTTGGGCTATAGCTTGGCAGTGGGACTGAGCCCCAGCATCAAAAATAAACCTCAAGGATGGAACCAGGCCACTGTGAATGCCCCACAGATCAGGTAAGTGGGGGCCAGGGAGGTTCCTGGCCCCAGTACTTTGCGGGTTGGTGAGATGGGGCTTGGGGAGGCCCTATTTCATTATTTTTTCTAAATAGCAAGTATGGCATATTCTGCCACGTATCTAACTAAATTATATCCAGAAAAGTTATCCAGATAAAAAAAAAGGTATCCATGGGCGTTCTGGGGAGAGGTTGAAGTATTCGGCTAACGTAGCCAAATATCAGGTATATCCGGCTGGGTTAGCCAGATAACTTTAAGCCTGCTTTAGAACAGTCCTAAAGCTAACTGACCTTGTATGGCTGGATAACTCCCTTTAAAAGATTTCCAGTTAAATAGTGTTGTTAAAGATAGAAAAACAAAATAAGGGGGCCATTGGCCCAATCCATCCCCTCCCTAATTTCATACATGGCCTTCTTGGGCTGTGCACACCTCACCCCCTCCTAAAATCTTTAAAACTTGTGCAGTAGATAGGTCGTCGGCCCCCCTCCCAACCTATTCCCATTAACATTTTTATATTGATGTAGTTCCCCTCAGTCCCTCCCACTCACCTGCAGTGTCAAGTCCTGCCTGTACTCTCCTGCTCCCCCCCTGGACCCCCTTCATCCTAACCCCCGAACAAAAAAAAAAAAAAGGTCCGGGAGTGAAGTCTCAGCTCACCGGTTCCTAGCGATCCAGCACTGCGTCAACCAGAGGCAGTGCTGGAAGTGTAAACTCTACCCATAGTTTACGTTCTGTGCACTGGAAAAATAAATCTTAGTTCCTTGTTCTTCCAGCACTGGAACCATAAACTTCGAGTTTATGCTTCCAGTAGCTCTGAATCAGCGGGAACGGGTGAGCTGAGGCCTCGCGCCTGGCAGGGTTTTTTTCTTTTCTTTTTTTTTTGTATGGAGGTTGGGATGGAAGGGTCTGGGTAAGTAGGGAGTTATCTAACCAGCTGTATTCAAAAGCTGGCCGATTAGCAGTAGCCAGATAACTTTAGCCGACTACATTCAGTGGGAAATAATTTTAGAGATGTGAATCGGAACCGGAATCGGTTCTGATTCCGGTTCCGATTCACATCGTGTTTTGTTTTTTTCATCCGGCCCGATCGCGGCTTTGTTTATCGGCTGCGCCCGAGCCGATAAACAAAAAACCACCCGACCCTTTAAAACTAATCCCTTAGCTTCCCCCACCCTCCCAACCCCCCAAAAAGCTTTTTACAGGTACCTGGTGGTCCAGTGGGGGTCCTGGGAGCGATCTCCCGCTCTCGGGCCGTCGACTGCCACTAATAAAAATGGCGCCGATGGTCTTTGCCCTTACCATGTGACAGGGTATCCATGCCATTGGCCAGCCCCTGTCACATGGTAGGAGCACTGGATGGCCCGCGCCATTTTTAAACATTTTTAACATTTCGCGAAGTGGATGTGTTACATAAATAATGTGTGGCGACCCATTGTATACAACATTACCTGTCTTTTATACTCTTGCATGTGCAGCGCCCCTCCAGGACAAAGGATTCCCCTCCTCCCCCCCGGGCCCTTCTCCAGCCGTCTGCGCCTTCATACCTGGCCTAAGGGAATGGGGTGTCATAGACATTATGAACATGTTATTTTCCCTCCCCCTTGCCCATCCTATGCTCCATGTGTGACCGTATAAGAATTTGCCAGTAGTAATAAAAACATAGAAGTACACGTACTCAAATTGAAAACAAAATATAACCTTTATTTAACTTTTTAGGAATGGTTGACGGAAGGAAATTTAGAGGCAACTGGATTGCGCCGATCAGTGCCGCCATTCTCTAAAGTCGGCTCTCGGCAACCGCAGTTCCTGGAGGATTTCCTCATGATGACGATCCTGATGCGAGGTTATTCCAGCCAGTAATTGCTCGCTCAGGACATCATCGCCAACAAGTTACAGTTCAAGGTCCTGTACCACTGGCGTAATTTCCTCAATCACTGGCGTGTCAGCCAGTGGCTGGGATGGTTCTGGATCTTGAAATGCCGGGGGGGGGGGGGGGGGGCTGAATCCTGGAGGTGCAGGAGAACTTCCGGCGCTTCGTTGACAGGGACATCGTACAGATCCAGTGTAACCATGTCCTCTATTGACATCTGTTGGCTGGGGGAGTCTGTGCTAGGCAGTGGAAACATGAATTCCTGGTTCTGGTTGGATTCTTCGCTGTCACCTTCGCCATTGTCTGTTTTTCTGTGGCTAAAGATATAGAAAGAGGTCACCGTCATTCCTTAATTGTGAAGAGTTCATCATAATTTATAGCAGTACCAATGTCAAACGAAATTGTAATATTTATGTTATGGAACAAGAATTCTTATGGCAGGAGAGACGTGACATATTTGCTAAATGCTATCAGATGCTATTGTGACAAGTACAGTGACGGTAGGGCAATCAATGATGCACATTTTTATTACAGTAGGAAAAATTTAAAACAAAAAAGAGCCATCACACATCGGTCGACCACTCATCAACCATACCGTTAACATGCTACGGTAACCAGATTTAGCTAAATACATACCTGCACATGCTGCCGAGTCACCACCGTACTGCATCCGCATGCCCACGACGACCTCCGTCCTCATAGTTTGGAGAACCATCTCCTCCACTGGTGTCAGCACGATGCTGCACGGTGGCCCTCCACCGGTCCTCTTTGCAGAGGCATTGATTTTAGCGGCCTTCTCTTTCACCTCTTTCTTGGTGTCCCGCCACCGGTGCTGCACCTGCATAACATCCCTGGGCGTCACAGAAAAGGAGCTTACATCTTGGGAATCTTTTCCTAAATCCTTTTTCTGCTGGTCCACGAAATCTTCGACTTGAAGAGCAGGTCATGTTTTTCGCATACCGCACGGCACAATACCTCTTTCTCTTCATCCATAAAGCACGCGTTACGGGTTCGCTTTCGGGATGGCTGGTAGGCGCTTGAGTCTTCCTCTCGTTGCTGCTCCACGGCATGGTCCTCTACCTCTGCGATAGTGCGCTTTAAATTCTACCTGAGTTAAGGGCCCATCAGGTATTGCACAAGGAATTTAAGAAGATCTAGAAAATGTATGAGAGCTGAGACTAAGTTAGGATAAAATATTGGGACTATATTCTAACCACCTACCGTAGGAAAAGCTGGGATTTAATTGGGAATCTAACAGAGAATTGGACTATTTCCAATCTGAATAATTGGAATAACTAGAAAGAGGAAGAATTGAAGCGTGGATAAGTGTGCTTTACTAAAGTAGTGAGCTCACAACTTTATTAATTTTTCTGCTGTCTGATTTATAGACTCTAATTGAAATCCAAATTGAAGCTGAAACTATTATTCAGTCTTCTAATCAATTCTCAGTAAAAGATGGAAAGCACTCTGCTTCTTAGCGTGTGATAACTATTAGTGCTGTGTACAGGGGATGGAGCAGGGCTCATTCCTTCCCAAGTGAGAATCCTGAAACTCAGAGAATGAATGCTATCTGTGGAGAAACAGAGTTAAGAAGAGCTGAGTGCATCCTCTCTTTACTATGTGCCCCCTGGGTGCCAGCTAAAGGATCCGTCCCACCCAGGGGTTACATTTGATTAAAAACCTTTTATCTGCACTCTTCTTACAATATGTGCTGTCTGCAGCCAGCAATAAGTTTTCAGTGCTTTCAGTTTAAAACCTGTTTCTAAGTGGTGAAAAAATAATAGAAGAGATCTCATGCACTACAGCGTCGAAAGGAAACTAAAGCTGTTTGTGCTCACGAGAAGCTTCTTAACTCTTAGCATGTTCTGCTGCTTTATTCAATAGCTGAAGAATCACCCTGGAAAACCTTTTTGCTGCTCCTCTCTGCTCTCCTAATTTCCTTTGTTCCTATAATTTGCGATTACCCTCCAGCCACAATTTTGTAAGGAATCTGCTTGCTCATTTGATCATTTCTTAAGTACTTCCAACTGTGCTCTCCTTTCAAACAGAAATGAAGGGTCCAGAGTGAAGGCGCACGGTTAGGCCTCTCTTCTGTTGTAAGGGTGAAAGCAGTTTACAATGCCCTCCGCTCCACTCTCTCCCTGCTTGGAGGCAGAAGGAGGAGGCCCAGTCTCCATCAAGATTTGAAGAATTCAGTCTACTGCAAGAACCATTGGTTTCCATGGGCAAGTAATCCAGGTAGTAAGTGTGGGGGAGGGGAGAGGGGTATATGATCAGCACAGTGTCCCAGTGCACCCTCGATGAGTTCTCCTCCATCATTTTCACAAGGATTGGGGTCCTGAGACAATCCAAGCTCTGACTGCAGTCAGACACAGAGCGGGGAACGTGTGCTCATGTACACTGCTGGAAGGACCGCTTCTTGCATGCCTTGCCTAGGCCAATGAGGGAGCTTGTGTCACCCTTAAACACAGATAAGCTTGATTGTATGGCAACAGGAAAATTCAACCTTTTTTATTAAATCACAGAACCTAAATATGTTAATAGAGTCTTTATTCTTTTTATAACAGCATCATAGTATACTGATAAAGACCAAATGGTCCATCCAGTCTGCCCAGCAGGCTGCTCATGGTAGTAACTGCCGCTCCGTGTAGGTTGCCCCCAGGCCTTCTGTTAAAGGTTATTGCCGCTCTGTGTGGGTTACCCCCAGGCCTTCTGTTAAAGGTAACTGCCGCTCCGTGTGGGTTACCCCCAGGCCTTCTGTTAAAGGTAACTGCCGCTCCGTGTGGGTTACCCCCAGACCTTCTGTTAAAGGTAACTGCCGCTCCTTGTGGGTTACCCCCAGGCCTTCTGTTAAGGATAGTAACTGCTGCTCCATACGGTTTACCCCATACCTTCCATTAAAGGTAGTAACTGCAACACTGTACTCCCCTTTTTACATTTTCATTTCATTTAGTATTTAGCGATCCACAGTATCTATCCCGTGCCCTTTTGAAGTTATTTACCGATTTTGTCCTTAGCACCACTTCTGGCCAGGCATTCCAGGCATCCACCACCCTTTCTGTGAAGAAATATTTCCTGATGTTGGATCTGAGATATCCCCCCCTGACGGCATCATTTATATACAAATATCTGAACCAAAAGAAAAGAAATAAATATGGAAAAAAATCACAATATTTGGTTATTAAGGGGCTGATGTCTAAAGTAGCACACCAAAGACTAGTGCACAGAAATTGCATGCTATGTATTAACTGCGCAGCATGCAAGCTGAATGGCTTTCGACCAACATTAGTGGATATTTTCTGTATTTACATTAGAGAATGTCATATATATATATATCAAGTGCACATGAGAGAGGAGCATACCATGCTATTTTGCACGTACCTGCCAAGGTCTAAAACAGGAGTAGGAAAATTTAGTCCTTGAGTGCTACAAACAGGTCTGGTTTTGAGGATATCCGTAATGAATATATATGAGATATATTTTCATACTATGGAGGCATTGCATGCAAATATATCGCATGCATATTCATTACGGATATCCTGAAAATCAGACCTGTCTGTGGTACTCGAGGACTGAAGTTGCCTACCTCGTATCTAAAGTTTCTTGCCACGAATCAAATATTAACTTTTTAGCATGCACGCTGTGTACCAAACTCTCTGTGCCAGCCATCCCACAGTGAAAAGGTCAGTTAGCAAAGGGGACTTCATTGCACACCCATGCTCACCCAACACACACAACAGTATAAGTAGTAAGGGGCACAAGCAATCTTGACATCACCCCTACAGCCATCATGAATGATGGAGGGGTCAGAGGTCTCAATACCCATGCTCCATACTCTTGACAGCCTTACCATTCCAGAGAGTCCTGTCCTTCACAGGCTGGGATGAACATCAGAGCCCTCCTGCTAGCACCATTGGGAGAGCTGTGATGTTTTCTGCCAGTGAAGAGCAGCACCCTGGCATCATTTGGGAGGGTCCTGCCTTCATCTGGGGGGAGAGTGAAGGTCTGGGGGGAGGGATTGGAGAACAGAACTGATCTCTGTTTTCTGGATAGAGAAGGAATGAGGTTTCAGGCACATAGGGGCCATGTTAATGTGGCATACTAAAGCTGCAAAGGTTAGCTAGTCCATCTGAGATGAGGTTAGTATTTTTTATATTAGTACACTGTGTTAAGTCATACGTAATACTGGATACTATATCCAACATTAACACCTAATGAGATTTTTCCCCCTTTGGGCATTTGCATGTTACCCATGCAGTAATGCTAAAGTGGATACAGATAGCTCTCATTAATGTGCATAAACCATGGGCATTATGGCCAATGCCATTTATTTCTTATTTACTGCCATACCAGCACAAACATGCCCATGGCAGTGTATAAAAAATACAAAAAGTTATCATGGAAACATTATAAGCACTTATGTTGGAGGCTACTTCTTTTTTTTAACTACACAGAGCTATAATTTAAAAGGGGGTCGGTGTCTAATCTCCAGTATGGAATTTCCCCATAATTATCACATGGAAAACATTGATAGCACTCTTCTTGAATGCTTTACACAGGCAGCACATTTTTCCAGTGTATTATTCTGAATAGTTTGGTTTATTCACTTGATTAATCAATATTTCTTTCACTTGCAATTCATATTGATGTAGAATAAAATTAACAGAGTAAAAATACTCGTTCAATATACAAACGGGCCGATGCAGTAAAAGTCATGGGAGAGTGGGCGAGCGCACAGGCTACTCATGTGCGCGCGATTTAGTATTCAAATGAGGGCCCGCGGTAAAAAGAGGTGCTAGGGACACTAGCGCATCCCTAGCACCTCTTTTTTGGCAGGAGCGGCGGCTGTCAGTGAGTTTGACAGCCGACACTCAATTTTGCCGGTGTCGATTTTCAAACCCGCTGACAGCCACAGGGTCGGAAACCGGACGCTGGCATAATTGAAGGTCCGTCTTCCAACCGGCAGGCCACGAGCCGATTTAAATTTTTTTTTTTTTTAATTTTTAAATTATTTTTAACTTTTGGGACCTCCGACTTAATATCACCATGATATTAAGTCGGAGGGTGTACAGAAAAGCAGTTTTTACTGCTTTTCTGTACACTTTCCCGGTGCCGGCAGAAATTAACGACTACTTTTGGGTAGGCGCTAATTTCTGAAAGTAAAATGTGCGGCTTGGCTGCACATTTTACTTACTGAATCGCGCGGGCATAACTAATAGGGCCATCAACATGCATTTGCATGTTGCGGGCACTATTAGTTTTGGGGGGGGGGGGTTTGGATGTGCATTTTCGACACACTATTACCCCTTACTGAATAAGCAGGAGCAAGAGATCCTGATCTGAAGGAAACATCTAAAGTAAGTATTGATTATTAGGGATGTGAATCGTTTTTTGACGATTTAAAATATCGTCCGATATATTTTAAATCGTCAAAAAATCGTTAGGGCCACGATACAATACCAATTCCCCCGATTTATCGTTAAAAAATCGTAAATCGGGGGAAGGGGGAGGGCAGGAAAACCGGCACACTAAAACCCCCTAAAACCCACCCCCGACCCTTTAAATTAAATCCCCCACCCTCCCGAACCCCCCCCCAAATGCTTTAAATTACCTGGGGATCCGGCGGTGGTCTAGAACGGCGGCGGTCCGGAACGGCCCCCTCAATAGAATCGTGTTGTCTTCAGCCGGCGCCATTTTTCAAAATGGCCGCCGCAATATGGCGGCGGCCATAGACAAAAACGATTCGACGCAGGAGGTCGTTCCGAACCCCCGCTGGACTTTTGGCAAGTCTTGTGGGGGTCAGGAGGCCCCCCCAAGCTGGCCAAAATTTTCCTGGGAGTCCAGCGGGGTTCCGGGAGCGATTTCTTGCCGCGAATCGTTTTCATACGGAAAATGGCGCCGGCAGGTGATCGACTGCAGGAGGTCGTTCAGCGGAACCGGCGGCCATTTTGAAAAATGGCGCCGGCTGAAGACAACACGATTCTATTGAGGGGGCCGTTCCGGACCGCTGCCGTTCTAGACCACCGCCGGATCCCCAGGTAATTTAAAGCATTTGGGGGGGGGGGTTCGGGAGGGTGGGGGATTTAATTTAAAGGGTCGGGGTGGGTTTTAGGGGGGTTTAGTGTGCCGGCTCACAATTTTAACGATTTTTCACGATAGTTTACACACCCAAACAGCAACAATACGATTCCCTCCCCCTCCCAGCCGAAATCGATCGTTAAGACGATCGAGGACACGATTCACATCTCTATTGATTATACCTGAATAGCCACTGCTTTTAATGGCATGAGACATTTCCAGCTTTTGGCTGTCCCTATTCCACCTGACACACAAAGGGGCAGATTTTCAAAGGGGTACGCGCGTACCCCCCGAAAACCTGCCCCAAGCTCCCCCCTGCCTGCGCCGAGCCTATGTTGAATATGCGCGTCCTTGGGCTTTCCTGGGGGGTCATGTCGGGGGCACGTCATCCTGGGGCGGAGCCGGGGGCGTGGCCGAGGCCTCTGAAAATGCTCCCGAGCCGGGGAATCGCACGCCAGCCAGCTGGCCGGCGCGCGCGAGTTACGCCTCCCTGAGGCCATCCTTGCCTCAGGCAGGCGTAACATTTCGAACAAAGGTGGGGGGGGTAGGTAGGGAAAGAGAGGGGAAGGTGCGGGGGGGGTGGAAGGAAAGTTCCCTCCAAGGCCGCTCCGATTTCGGAGCGGCCTCGGAGGGAACGGAGGCAGGCTGCGCGACTCGGTGCAAGCAGGCTGCCGATTTTGTACAGCCTTGCGCGCGCCGACCCCGGATTTTAAAGGATACGCTCGGCTACGCGTGTATCTATTAAAATCCGGCGTACTCTTGTTTGCACCTGGTGCATGAACAAAAGTACGCGTGGGCGTAGTTTTTTAAAATCTACCCCAAAGAATCTACTTTCTTGAACCTTGCTGTACCCAGCTCACTACCATAATCCAAACCCAATTCCGTGCACACTAAACAGAATCTCTTTCCTGCAGGCCAGGGCTTCCCAAACCCACCTTACTGTGACCCCAAAGCCCGATGGTTTTTCAGGATATTCACAATAAATATGCATGAGATAAATTTGCATCTACTGAGGCTGCAACCTATGCAGAATTGTCTCGAGCATATCTACTGAGGACATCTTGAAAGCCTGACAGGCTAAGAGGCAGGTTTGGGAAGATCTGTTCCATAATATTGATAATCAACTGCAAATTTCCACACGTTGAGATTTTATAACCAACAGATTCACATTTTAGTAATAACATTTTAATCAATTCCTGTGTGCGTCCCATCCAGGTCCACACCATCCTGATGGGAGTATTTTCCTTGGTGTGCGAGGTCTGCTCATATACACAGACGTGCATGCATCCTGTGAAGCAGGGGTGTTCAAACTGCTCCTCAGTCCCCACTTCCCCCCAGCCAGTCAGGTTTTCAGAATCTCGCTAATGAATATGCGTGAGATTTATTTGCATGCACTTCCTCCTATATATGCAAATATTTCTCATGCATATTATTTAGGGAGTTTTTGAAAACCCCACTCACTGGGGTGGGAGAGGGGGTGCTAGCCAAGAACTGGTTCCAGCAGCCCGGCGTGAAGCTTCCTGTTTTCTGTGCTGCATATTACAATTGGGTCTGTTGCTGGGACATTTTAAACATAGTAAACTTTTTAAAGCATACATTTACAGTCAGGGCAAAGACTGCAATCAGTTCTGTGTGCAAGTCAAATGGGAAGAAATCTAAAATTCATGCTCAGCTCTGGCCGCCTCTTTTGGGTACATAATCAGACATCATTGTTTCATCAGGTTTTTCTCAAGAGCCAGGGACAAAAGCGCACGGAAGATGAAGCTTGAGTTGATTGGAGGAAGGGAAGGTCCTGCTTTCTCCTTAGAAATGTTTCTCTCGGATTCCTGATTTTAATCAGGCCTCCTTCTTCATAATAAATGGATACAAAGCACTTATTTGATATATTGACCTTAAATCTCTCTGGGTTTTATCTTGAAAGGGCCGTATACGTCCGTGCTTTAAAAATGTCTTGAATTACCTGGACTGGCTTGATGATGAGTGTTCGGCTCTCGAAGGCCAGTCCCAAATGCATGAAACTGGTCCAGTGAAAAGGTATCACCTCAGCCTTGTTTGTTGAGTTTATTTCTACGCCGCCATCATTTGACTAGAACTCCTGAGTCTTTGGCTAATTGTTCCTCAGACAAAAGCTTATTCCCCTTGTGCTAGTTTTCTTATAGTATCTATTGTGTTTGATGTATTTTAAGCTTTTAAAGCACTTCTTTTGTCAGGTGGTCTTTCAGCCACCCCACAGCTCCCCTTCAGATATGCTAAATGTAAATGCAGAGGCCAATAAATAGAGCTGTAATCTTTATAATCTTTAAATGTCTTGCCTTTTAAGTAGGGGCTATGAATCAATCTAGTCAATCTCACCCAATTTGCTTATTTGGACTTAGTTTAAATTACTTTTCTAGAGCAATGGAGCGCTGCATTCTTTGGCCTGCTACCAGCTCAAGACAGATCTGGTCTACAGTCCTCCTGCAGATTTTTATTTATTGCTACAGCTCACTTTTACATCATGGTGGTACAAACTCTTACATGTACAAGAAAGGAAAAGAGCAGTGGTTTAGTGGTTAATGCAGCAGGATATGATTCAGGAGCATTGTATGAACAGGAGTTTGTTTTCCTCTGCTGTATAGATATTGTGCTAGTCACTTACCTCCTGGAGCTCATTTAAAAGCAAAATACAGTATATGGCATAATCTGGGTTTTGCTATCCACAAATTAAAGAGTAATTATAAATTACTAGCTAATATCCAGTGAAAATCCCCAGAGGCCATTATTCACTTGTCTTCGCCCAAGTGCACTCCAATCTTCTCCCCAGCCTAAACTCAGAAGTCTTCCTAATCCCCCTCACCCAGCACACTCGGACCCCTTGCCCCAGGCCAGAACTCTCCCGCCCTCCTCAGCCTGAATCCAGTGCACATTCTAAGCTATGCACCTAACTCGGGCAATATGTGTGCATGTACTGAGTGATGCATGTAGTCTCCTCGGTGGCTGGTGAGGTTTGCATGTGCACGCTGCCAGTTCTCAACAGACACAGCACTTTAGGCCAAGCATATAGATTGTACAATTTTGGGAACTTCAATGATTAAGGTAATGACAGGTCCTTAGTTTATGCTAATCTCAAAGGAAAGGTGACATGCATGTGTTCCAGTGAGTGATCTAAGCCTACATTCATGGCTAGGTGAACATAACAGCTACGTTATGTTTTACACTGTAATACATAATAGAAAGATGGTTAAATCAACACAGCTCAAAAAATGTTTAGAAAACACACAAATCCATACAAAGAAAATTGTGGAAATTGTTTTGAGATGAAAATCCCTTTAAAAAAAATAAACTACATATTTACTAAAGAGCATACAAATTCCAGTTTCTGAAGCTCTTCTTTTTGTGTGGCTAGATGAGCCTGCCTCAAAGTTGGGAGTCCCTCCCCTGTCATCTCCCACACTACTGCAGCAACACCACAAACTTATTTTGTTTTATGCACTCCCATCACAGTTTATCAGTGCTCCGAGCATGGGCTTGGCTGATTTAATCCCAAAGCAGGAGAAGTGCAGAGCAGCCATTGATTGTGCATGGAATAGGTGGGGAGGGGGAGGGGGCTTCCTGCTAGCCATGTATCTTCCAGCACCGGGCAGGAAGAGGTAACAGGGAGGGCAGATGACTGTGCTTCTCTTGAGAGTCATGACAGCAGCCATTGAGGGGCACAGTCCAAACGACTGCAATTGTACCCAATGCACGTCCCCACTCTCCTCTATGAATATCACCCCGCCGCCCTACAAAACTCTTTCCCTATTGATAATTACATTTCCTAAGCAAACTCCTTAAGAGGGTGCAGCCAGCATGCCCAAGCATGAGGTGAGTGAATGCAAAATGTGCTCTCACTTTTGAGAGAGAATGTTTGGTATATTTTTTAAGATTTGTTTTGAATGTATATAAAAGATAAGTGATAGACTAGGGATGGCCAACTCTGGTCCTCAAGAGCCACAAACAGGTCTGATTTTCAGGATATCCACAACGAGCATGCACGAAAGAGATCTGCATACAATGAAAGCAATGCATGCAGATCTATCTCGTGCATATTAATGGGGGAGATCTTAAAATCCAGGCCTGTCTGTGGCTCTTGAGGTCTGGAGTTGGCCACCCCTGGACAGTACCTGGAGTTGATCTTGACCAGAGGTTTCCAAACCTGTCCTGGGGGAATCCTCATCCAGTCAGGTTTTCAGGATCTCCATACTGAATATGCAAGAGATAAAATGTGCATGCTATGGAGGCAGTGCTTGCAGATTTATCTCATGCATATTCATTGTGGAGATCCTGAAAACCTGACTGGATGAGGATCCCCCAGGACAGGTGTGGGAATCACTGATCTTGACAACTGGCACTATAACTGTCAAATTTCAAACTGGTTCTAACTGAACTTTCTGTTGGGCATGTGCGTCCCTAATAACTTTTGTGTTTTGTGTCCTATCCACACCAAATTTACAGGACACATTAGGGAGGACCATAAGGACTCTGATGGGTTTTTTTTTATATAATTTTTATCCATGCATATCTGGGCATGTTTATTTCCCAGAATGCGGACTCTTTTAGTTCTGGGTGGAACTTCTTCTTGTGTCTAATATATGCTGACATTTTTATGAGGGAGGGGGACATTGCAAAGTGAAAAACATCAAGCAATATCTGTCACTTGCAACCTTCAAAGTAGTGCTTTTCTCCCTCCTTCAGGGATAGTAATTTTTAAGCAGGCACGCAGGTGCACATGTGCACTTGTTTGCTGGCTCACACCAAGGGACACAACCATGTTATAACATACATGCATCTAAGCATGCACGGTATAAAAATAGGGAGAACAGACGCTTATGTGCATGCAGTTTTAAGTAGGCGTGTGCAGATGCCGCCTCTACTTAGAAGTGGGGTGATTTTAGTAGACGCGCGCTGACACAATTACCAGTTTTCCCAGTTCGCCCAGGTAAGGGGTAGGACTTCCTAAGTAACCCCCCCTAGTTAAATAGCCTCCCTTTTACCCTGTTATCCCCGACCATTAAAACCCCACTCTTTATTTATTTATTTATTTTTTGTTTTCTGACTTACACGCCGTCCGTAGCAGAAGTAAAGCTACGCAGCAGGGGATTCCAGCGCCCCCGTGTACACGTAAGTTTTCATGCGCTGGTTTCATTGAGAAATCCAAGAAAGCCCATGCCCTGCCCAGACCATGCCCCACCCCCTTTTTATTTAGAAAATGTTTTTGTGCGCAGAGTGGGAGATGGCACGTACATAGGCAGCTTTTAAAATCTGCATCGCTTGCGCCGGCCCGACTTGTGTGCTTATCTCCCGGCCTTGGCGCGTGACAGTCTTTTAAAACTCACATAGGAGTTTGTAAGCTCGTTCGCAGGTCCAGGGTTTACCCATAGAACTAACTAAAGCAGAATTTCATGCAAAAACTATGTGTGGTGGTGTTTTTGGATTTTATATTGCTACACTAGGCAATTAACATATATTGATCAATGAAACCTTATCATACATCAGCAATGTTTAGGCAGACCTCAATTTGAAATAGGACATTGTCTCCATGGTGGCTGCACGCAGCTGGAAGGAGGAAAGAGGCTCATGGTTGAAGGTTTTCTAACATCTTTTGCTCCACACTCCCTATTTGCAACATTAATAAACATGAATTAAGAGACATCTGCATGGAGGGGAGGGGGAAGGGGTGCAAATCACCTCTCCAAAAATTAAGGCCAGATGCCAAAGTATGCAATAAGCAGGAAGACAAGGGAAGAATTCCAAGGTTTTTGCTGGGTTTGTTATTTTGGGACGACACCAGGAAAGATTTGAACGAGGACTGGGGGTTAGTGGCCAGAGGCTCTGATGAGTCACCAAGGAGGGGTGCGAGGGAGCGGGAGATGTTGAGGCTGGCAGGGCGGCCTCGTCTCAGATCTCGGAAAACGTTTACAGATGTGCGGGGGGGGGGGGGGAGGGTTCTCTCGCTCTCCAACGTTCACGGTGCCCTCCAGAAAAAAAGAGACCTAGCACAACTTTTTCTGTTTGGGGGTTTGTTTGTTTTTTTGGGTAATGTCTGGTTTACCCTCCCTTCGAGCCTACGTTTTGCATGGTTGTTCCTAGGTAATAAAAGGCATTCGGTGAAACCTGCCCGGGACCTGCTGCTCCTCTCTGCCCATTCAGATGCAGACAGAGAAGACGGAAAGTCATTGCCTAAGGGTGTCGGATAATTATCTGATTATGTCACCTTCATAAAGGCCAGTTCTCGTCACCCGAGTAGGCAGAAAATGGATCTGACCAACAAGCCCAGCAGATCTGAGCATGCTATCTCCCACCTTTCTGCTTTCGACAGCCAGGCCTGCCGAGGAGCTGCTATTCTTGAATGCATTAGGTAATGGCATACCAGGCAAGCGAGAAATGGAGGAAAGATGCTTCATAGGCATCTGGCTCATTCTTGCCACTGGATCTAATTAATTAGTCACCCCGCTCAAATCGGCTGCTTGCTAAATTAACCGGATTAAAGTTCCTCGGTACACCAGTAACCGTGGATGGCAGCGGTGTATCAGCAGCGCAGAACCAGAGGAAGCTCAAAGGCCTCACTGTTACCCCGGAAGTTAACTTAAATCTCTCTCAGGGTATTGGGAAGGTTTTCCTTGTGTCCCCATCTCACCTTTTTGTGTGCATTTCCTATTTACCCTCCATTTTTATTCGTTTGAATGTGTAACCTGTTATTAATTCCTAGCATTATCCCAGGAACCCCCGTTCAGTATGAAATGAAGTTATTCGCCTAGGTTAATTAACACAATTAACATTTGATGTTGGCGCCTCTGATGGCTTTCAGGCCAAGGAAACGAGGAGAGAATGGCTTGGATAGAGTGGGAAGCAGTTCAGAAAGCTGTTTCCATGCTCAACGCTTTTTTGCAAATGTATCCAGTGATCTGTGCAAGCTACTGAGCTGGACTCTTGTCAACGTCTGTGTCGGAAGACCAAACTGAATTTTTGCTTGCTTGAGGAAGGAGGGGGGATGAGCAGGGCTTACTTTATGTTGGTAGTGCCTGAAACTGAATTCCCCTTCTTTTCAGGTTTAAGAGGCAGTACAGCAGGGAAGAGGGGGGTAGCAGCAATCATCAAGGCTTCAACCCTGGCTACTTCCCTATCACTCACAAGTTTCAGTCTTGTGCTAATGGAACGCCTTTTTGTGTCACTTACCCACGGCTTAATTTCTGAAAGAACGATCTAGAATGTTCTGCCACCTTTTTCTCCAGGACCTAAGGAAGTGGAGCAAAGCCGACAGTGTAAATCAGTTATGGTGGGTTAAGAACAGCCTGGTGCTCTGCACTGATGTGGCTAGGGGATGGAAGAAGAGTGTGTTCAGATGTGTGTGGCGCGTGGGAGAGAGTGTTCACAACCAGTCCTGAACGCACCCTGACACAGGTCACGCCAGGCTCTGATCCCCCCCCCCCCAGCTCCACTTCCCTTTTATCTACAAATTAAGTCCAGAGGGGGTGGGGTGAGATGACTGTTGAGGGCCTGCGGATGCTTCCAGATTTCCTGCCTTGTCTATTCTTCTTTTCTGCAGTGTGCCCACAGGATTCTGGCTGTGTTGTTGCCAAGAAACTGCTATAAGCTTCCTGCAGACTGGGCCTGCAAAGGCTGTTGGGTAGGAGTGTGCATTCGTTCCCTACGAATTGGGAATCCGCAACGTATAGGGCCATAGTCGTGGGGAAGCGAAAGGTATCGCGATTCCCCAAGAATACAACGAATATTCGCCGAATTATTCGGCAACCTAAAGGAATCAATTTAAACAAACCACCCACCCTCCTGACCACCCCCCCCCCCCCAAAAGACTTACCAAAACTCCCTGGTGGTCCAGCGGGGGGTCCAAGAGCCATCCCCTGCACTCACATCCTCGGCTGCCGTTTCAAAATGGCGCCGATAGCCTTTGACCAACTATGTCAAAGGGGCTACCGGTGCCATTGATCAGCCCCTGCCACATGGCCAACGGCACCATCTTGTGCTCCTACCATGTGACAGGGGCTGACCAATGGCACTGGTAGCCCCTGTGACATAGTAAGGGCAAAGGCTATCGGCGCCATTTTGATTACTGGCAGCCGACAGACCCCAGCTGGACCACCAGGGACTTTTGGCAAGTCTTGGGGGACCCTCCTGACCCCCACAAGACTAGCCAAAAGTCCAGCAGGGGTCCAGGAGCGACCTCCTGCACTCCGGCCGTCGGATGCTAGTATTCAAAATGGCACTGATCGCCTTTGCCCTCATTATGTCACAGGGGCTACCGGTGCCATTGGTCAGCCCCTGTCACATGGTAGGAGCACAAGATGGTGCCGATGGCCATGTGACAGGGGCTGATCAATGGCACCGGTAGCCCCTGTGACATAGTAGGTCAAAGGCTATCGGCACCATTTTGAAATGGCAGCCGAGGATGTGAGTGCAGGGGATGGCTCCTGGACCCCCCGCTGGGAGTTTTGGTAAGTCTTGGGGGGGTCAGGAGGGTGGGGGGTTGTAGTTAATTTAACTTTAGCAGGGAAACTAATAGGAATCAACATATCAATGTATTGGGGCGCCATACGGCCGACTTCAACGTATCTGCCCCCCGACGAATCTGAATCCCGAATGCAACGTATGGCGTCCCTCTGCACATCCCTACTGTTGGGTGCTGTGTGCAGCAGGATCTGACCCATTTTGCAGAGCCCCCAGTTTCCTGAGGCAGATTTTTCCAGATTCTGTGGCAAAAGTTATTTATTTATTTTCAGGTTTTTTATACCAGAAATCACTAATGTTTAAAAATTCACACCTCTGAGAGTGCAAAAAAGTAAAGTTTTTGTTGAAAGTCATACAGGTTATTTGTTGATTTTTGCACTTATATTTTTTATTTGTATATAGTTTAAATATTATTTTCCAGGCATGTAGACAGATGAACTCAGGACCAGTGGGTTTATGCTCCCCTGCCAACAAGTTGATATCACAATAAATATTGCCCTGCAGTATTCTGTCTCCAGCTTTTTGAAAGGAGAAATTTGAAATTCTAAATTCAGGAAAAGAAAGCCCCACTCTCCTGCGGTGATACCTAAAGGTCCCACCCCCAGTTGAGAATTTCTGAGGCGATTTCCATGGTCCCTCAGAGGGGTGCCTTGATCTGGTAGCTGGATTTCCCGGCATGGGCTAAGCTGCTAGTTCAGCTGAAAGGCAGCTGGTGCAAGAGGCAGGGCGCAGCAGTGATAGCAGATGCCCTCTCCCCCCCCCCGCAGCTGGAGACCGTCTCTGTACTCAGCCACTAAGCGCTGAGCTCAGGTTAGGTTAAAAAAAAAAAAAAGATGAAGTTTTACCTGAATCAGAGACAGAGGGGTTTCAGGACTTCCTCAGGTCTCCATTCTTGGCGCGCTGTGCCGATGTTCATTCCTGCTCCTGTTGGGGTTGGAGAACTGGGTAGCCTGGTGGGCTGAGCGGCCCCCGCTGAGCTAGGCCCCACACTTGGGCTTTTTTCTTGCACGCCACATGGTAGGCCGCGGTGGCCGTTTTCACGCACTCTTGTGTGTGTTCTGCTGCCCTCTATAGGCCATCTGTGTGCGCAGTGTGTCGGTTTTTGGGCATGCTTTTTGCATGCACAAACTTTTTTTACTTGCTTAACTTGGCACACAGGTTGTGCATGCGTCTTGCCATGCTTTCTTCTAGTCACTTATTTGTTGGGCGCATTTCATTTTTGAGTACGAGCCATTCTGACACACGTGAGGGGACTGGAAAGCAAGAAGCCTAAGCATCTTCCTATTTGTTTTGCCTGTCATATTAGGGTTTCTCAGCCTAACCTGGCTTCTAACCTGTGTCAGTGCTGATAAGATGCTCAGGGAGAGTTGTCTTCCTCGGATTTTGCTAAGCCTGGCTCTTCCCATTGTGATGATGGGTTAGTCACAGCCTTCACTGGTGGAACGCCAGACCTTGGTTCTCCCTTGACTGGCTCCTCCACTGGTGAGGGCAGTTCTGTGGGACCAGCTCCAGATCCTTCTGGGCTTGGTCTGGACCCAGCTGCTTTTTCTTAGGTGGAATTTTTTCAAGGCTTACAAGCCTTTCTTCAGGCGCAGGCCTCCGCTTCCCTCATTTCTGTCCAGTTGGACGGTCAGCCAGTGGCTCCTCTCTCTTCCAGTCCTATGCTTAAGCGCTGGGGCTTGCCTCGGCTCCCTGCAGGTGTTCCCGACAGGAATCCGGATGGCACTGATGATGAGATTGATCCTGATTCCCTGGAAGGTAGAGAAATTCCTCCAGGGCTGGAACTGTATCGAACCATGTTATGGTTCTTTCATAGAGATGAACTGCCAGCCCTGATTTCCCCAGACCTGAAATAGCTGGGTGTTCCTGGTTTGGATGCTATATCAAAGCCGAGGAAGAACCCCATTTTGGTTTCCTTACATAAGAAGAACATAAGAACATAAAGCCTCTTGTTTTTTCCCGGTGATGGATGCCATCCAGGAATTAATTGATCTGGAATGGGATGCCCCAGAGGCAAATTTTAAAGGGGTTGGACACTGGAAGGCCTGTACCCCCTGGATCCGGGTGTGAGAGAGCGTTTACATTTTCCCAAAGTGGATGCTCTGGTATGTGCCATGTCTAAGTGGATGACTATCCCCATAGAGGGAGGCGCGGCCTTGAAAGATGTATATGATAGAAGGATTGAGGCTATTCTTAAGCAAGCCTTTGAGGCAATGGCGATGAATTTACAGATTTCCTCTTGTTGTGCCCTAGTGGTGAGATCTTGTCTGCTACTCTCTCAGGAGGTTGATGAGTCTAGAGGGAATTCCAGAACGTTTATGGAGCCTGTTGCCACTTTTTTAATAGACGCAAACTGTGATTTGGTCCGGACCTAGACCCGAGGAGTGGCTTTGGTGATAGGGGCCAGGCGACAACTCTGGTTGCAAAATTGGTCAGCTGACACAGCTTCCAAAGCCAATCTTACCAAGATGCCCTTTAAAGGCTCGCTCTTGTTTGGGAGCGAGTTGGAAAACTGGCCAGTAAGTGGGGCGAGTCTCTAGTGCCCCAATTGCCGGAGGATAAGCAGCAGTTACAGTGCCATTTTGGTATGAGGGGTCATTTCCAGGATTCTAGGTATTTTCGTCCCTACAGAGGGATGACCTTTCAGCGAACTTGGCCTTTCGATAGGTCTCTGTCCTTTCGTCCCCAGCATCCCAAGAGAGGAGCGGGCTCGGGTGGTGGACCTTCCCAAGCTTTCCTGACCCAGTTTCCGGAATAGGAAATAGGGGGGCGTTTCTCTCTCTTTTATCGGATGTGGGTCGAGGTCCCATTAAACTAGTGGGTCCTGGAGGTGATACATGATGGGTATGCAATGGAATTGCACAGTATTCCTAGAGACATGTTCATGGTGTCCCCTTGCCACTCCCTGCAGAAGAAGTAGGCAGTGAAGTTCATACTTCAAAGGCTCCTCAGACTGAGGGCTGTAGTTCCGGTGCCCATGTCTCAAGAAAGTATGGGGCAATATTCCATTTATTTTGTTGTGCCCAAAAAGGAGGGCTCCTTTCGTCCCATCTTGGATCTCAAGAGGGTCAACTGTCACTTGAAGGTGACTCATTTTTGAATGGAAACCTTACACTCTGTAATAATGGCAGTGCAGTCAGGGGAAATTCTGACCTCCTTGGATCTGTCAGAAGCTTACCTTTATATTCCTATCCGATTGGAACACCAATCCAAGATGGGACAAAAGGAGCCCTCCTTCTTGGGCACAACAAGATTTTTCTGCTTTGCGATGTTCGGGCGCCATTATCAGTTTCGGGTGCTGCCCTTTGGTCTAGCCACCAGTCCCAGAACATTTTCCAAGATTGTAGTGGTGGTAGTGACAGCCTTGCAAAAAGAAGGAATCCGTGAACAGCCCCCCCCCCCCCCCCCCCCCCCCCCCCCCCCGTACCCTGCCGATATCTGGCTATTGGCATTTAAACTGCGCCCTTTTTTTTTTTTTTTGGCCTCCCCTGAGGCTCTCCGGCTGCTGTACTTGCAGTTATTGATTGCGATCGCTGTGAGGGCCAGAAGAAGATCGCCACGTGCTCGGGAATCGCTCTGCAAAGAGGAGCTCCCGGTGAATCACGCTGGCCGGAGAGGGGGGGAAAAGGGCTGGCAAGCATGCGCCAGCTGTTTAAATTGGTCCGGTGACGTCATCGCCACATGCCCATCCCTAGCCGACGTCACCGCACGGTCGCACTAGGTCTGGGGAAGGTGGGGGGGGGGGGGGGGTGTCAAGCGTGCATCATGCGTTGCTCTTTCCCCTCCCCCTCCTTCGGGCCCCAATTGAGCTGAGCCAGGGGGGTTGGGTTTACGGCCGTGGCCCACCTCGACGTCAAAGGTGGGCCATTGCGCATGTCGGCGCGTGGCCCTGGGACTCTCTTCGCCTGAGCAACTCAAGTCCTTTATAGATGCTAGGAGAGTTTTAACATCGTCACCAGCTTCCACCTTGAATCAATAGTCTTGCGCTTATTAACTGCAGGAATCTTTTCATGTTAATGGTTTTTCCTATATATGTATTTTCCTTTGATCTCCTAAAATAGGATTTCCTCCTCCCAGCATGTTACTTGAATAAGAATGGGGCTTAAATACAGTACATATGATATGTTTTGTTGAATTTTTGTTTGTAATCGTATGGAGTTGCTTTATATTTCCCCATGTGAGTTTTTGTACAAAGTTTTGTGCTTTGTTAATTAAAATAAAGTTTAAAAAAAAAATCTCTTAAATCAAGCCAAAGATGATTTTGATATAATTCCTGGATGGAGTGATGTTTCTTTAGAAGAATTGTATCTTTCTATAAAGGTTCTTGCACCACCATATGTGGTCAACCATACACCAACCAGAAAAACCTGGATGTGTTTTTGGAAATCTGCAACTGCTGGTGTCTCAGTGCTGGCAGATAGGGAATTCATTTCAGTTCATAGAAGCCTTGATGATAGTCCTACTGCTAACAAGTTTCAACCAGTATTAACTTAAACTCTGCCATATATGATGATTTGGGTGAATCATTGCCAATTATTTGGAAAGTATTTTTGAAGTAATGGTTGCAGATTCATACCTAGATTTTGATCTAACAGTCAAGTTGCTGACAAAAGTTTTCAGTATCAGTAATACATCAGTAATGTATAATATGAGCAAGTAAATAATCCCCTGATTTCACCATTTTTGATTGGGATTATCTATTTTATTGGATATTGAACACTGGACTAGGATTATTGATCCTATGTTATATTTTGTTTGAACTGCTTAAACATTTTTGGAATGTTTGTGGTATGTAATGATTGGATGAGTGTTGTATTCACTATTTACAACTTTCCTGCTTTACAGAAAATTGCATATAAACATATTGTTTTTCATTTTTTTAAAGAATATATATAAAATAGTTTTTAAAATAGTTTTTAAATTTTTCTTCTAAAAATGTGGTTAGTGCAGTTAGTATAGCTGTGTTTAAAAAAGGATTGGATAAGTTCTTGGAGGAGAAGTCCATTACCTGCTATTAAGTTCACTTAGAGAATAGCCACTGCCATTAGCAATGGTTACATGGAATAGACTTAGTTTTTGGGTACTTGCCAGGTTCTTATGGCCTGGATTGGCCACTGTTGGAAACAGGATGCTGGGCTTGATGGACCCTTGGTCTGACCCAGTATGGCATGTTCTTATGTTTGAGTCTTATCTAGGATGAACACTTTAATTGTTTTTCAACCCCCTTATTTCTTAAATTGAAAATAAACACACACACACTGAAACATACGCATGCACTTTTGGAGCAGAAATACATGCCTTCTGCTGTGGAGTTTGTAAAATACTGGCATTCATTTTTGCTCTTTCGCTTCCATGCACAAATGCTGTACAATGGATACTTAGATTCCATACATGCAAATATATTTCTGTGTAATTAACAGCATGACAAACTGCTTATGCTGAGGGCATGTTTCACAAGCTGATATACTGGAAAGTCTACAAGGACTCTCAAGAAAATATCAAAAGGATGATTGCTCTATTTCAATTAAAAACCTAAGTGATCCCAGATGAATTAAGGTTCTTTCTGGATGCTGAAAAGTTGTCCAGTTCTAATCTAGTGGAAGAAGGGGTTAATATTTAGGTGATTGTTATAATAGTGTGGTTATACCATGCTTAGATGCCAGTTTCTTTTTAAGGCCTGGATTTTATCAAAATGCAGTAAATATCACATGTGATGGGAAAAGGGGCATATTTTATGGAGTTTATCACAATTTGTGCTAATACCTTTGTGAAGAGCTAAGTTACTGCAACTTGTGATAACTTTTTCACACTTTGAGATAAGTGCCAGAATGTGGTATTTCCTACATACAACCACTGGGGGGACCATGGAGAGTGAGAGAGAGAGAGAGCGAGAGAACCTAGCCAGAATGCCATCACCCTAGATAAGTATTTATATCTGTATGGGAGGCCCACCTAGTAACTCGAGGTGAGGTTTAGGAATTAGTGTAGGGGGTTAGAGGCCACTTTGACATTCAATATGAGATGAACAAACAGAACAGTGGTCTCATGAACATTTGATGACCCTCGGAGGAGGAAACTCACCCAAAGATGAGATTTGTGCAATGTTCTCTCAACCTAGCTTGATGCTAGGTTGAGAGAACATTGCACAAATCTCATCTTTGGGTGAGTTTCCTCCTCCGAGGGTCATCAAATGTTCACAAGAGAGCACTGTTCTGTTCGTACGTGTCACAGTGAATGTCAAAGTGACCCCTAACCCCCTACACTAATACCTAAACCTCATCTCGAGTTACTAGATGGGCCTCCAATACAGATATACATACTTATCTAGGGTGATGGCATTATGGCTAGGTTCTCTCGCTCTCAACACCTTAGCACATTTTGATAAATGAGGGGGTAAGTCATTGTTCTTGTATCTCCTGTTATTTCTACCCGTTCCCTCTCCTCCCAGTTTTATTGAGGGCTAATGATAAGCGAGACTCTTGTTTCCTCCTGTATGACTTATTTTTTGATTTGTTACTCTATGTTTCTGTAGCAAAGTTGCTTGCTTTGAGAGTTAAAATTTAATAAAGGGAAAATATAATAAAAAGTGACATTTTATAGTTAAACATTTGTAACTTATAAGTCTTAACTTGATAGATTGTTTTTAATGGAAAAATTGCTTACTTGATAATTTCATTTTCCTTAGTGTAGACAGATGGAGTCAGGACCAGTGGGTTTATGCTCCCCTGCCAGCAGATGGAGATGGAGCAAGCTGACGTCACAGTATATATATTCCTGCAGTGATTCCAGCATGCCAGTATTCTCTTCAAAAGCAATTGTGGACAGACTAGAAAAAACTTGATTAAAAACATGATTTAAAACAGATAATCAGAACTGTACTCAACCAACCATAAACAATGAACTCACATAAGATTCTAGGTGCCCCAAACTGGGGACTGGATGAACACTTACCAGTAATCCCTTGTGACCCAGAGCCCCACAGGAAACTATTGACACACTCATGTGGCAACCGAGGGCGGAAAGCTAAGTCCATTTGTCTACACTAAGGAAAATTATCAGGTAAGTAATTTCTCCATTTCTTAGCATGTAGACAGATAGACTCAGGACCAGTAGAATGAACCAAAGCTACTCTCCAGCAAGGTGGGAGGCTGCCCGCGGTCCAGTCAAAACTGCACGTGCAAAGGCTGCATCCTCCTGGGCCTGCACATCCAGACTATAAAAACCTGGAAAAAGTGTGTAAGGAGGGCCACATTGCAGCTTGGCAGATATCGATATGAGACAACAGATTAACCTCTACCCATGACACTGCTTGAGCCCTAGTGGAATGAGCCCTAACCTGAGTAGGAAACAGCTTTTTAGCATCCACATATGTGGCCCTGACCAACTCCTTAATCCAATGAGCTACGGTAGCCTGTGAAGCCAGAGCGCCCTGCTTATTCCCGCCATGGAGAACCAACAGGCGATCTATCTTTCAAAAAGACTCAGAGAACTCCAGATACCGCATAACAAGACGCTTAACATCCAAAGAGCACAAAAGGTGAAACTCCTTTGCATCCCTGACCTTATCCAGGGATGGCAAGGAGATAGACTGATTCAAATAAAAGTCCAAGATTACCTTGGGTAAAAAGGATGAAACAGTACACAGCTGTAATTCCCCTGGAGTCACCCAAAGGAACAGCTCCCGGCAAGACAAGGCCTGCAGCTCAGAAATCCAATTCACAGAACATATAGCCACCAGGAACAAAATCTTCAAAGTCAAAACTGTAAGGAAAGCCTACGTAGTGGAATGTAGGGCCCGCCAAAGGTCCAGCACCAAATGAAGGCTCTCCCGAGCCTTCACGTGAACACCCCACCCCCCCTCCAACCTTCTGCTCCCTCCCCACACCTCCCCCCCTTAACACACACCCTCTTCCCCCCTGCCTCCCCTCGTCCCCCTAAGTAATCATCCTATCCCTCCCTCTAAACGCCCCCCAGATGCTTTCTATAAATAAGTCTCCTGTACATAATGCCCTCCTTGTATATATACATCCCTACTATATCTCTTGTTAATTTGTACAGCTTACCCTTGTTCTCTTCCCCCCACCTTCCCTGATACCCAGTTCTCCTATCAGTTCATTGTAAAGCCCAGTTGGCTACTTTTATGTTATATGGAAACCGATATGATGTTCCCCGAACGAATGTCGGTATATAAAAATTGCAAATAAATAAATAAATAAATAAATTAAGACTCCACAATGGAATCAGTAATGTCAAGGGAGACCTAAGGTGTTTCACTCCCTTCAAAAAAGTGGGCCACATCAGGATGAGATGCAAGGAATCACCATTCACTAGGCCTCTGAAACGGGCAAGAGCCGAAACCTGCACCTTCAAAGAATTAGGGCCAAGCCTTTAATCAATCCATCCTGCAAAAAATCCAGAATGAGAGGGATCTTAACTGAATGAGGAAGAACATCTTGTCCTCATGCCAGGCCTCAAAAACTCTCCAAACCTTCACATAAGCCAAGGAAGAGGAGAACTTGCAAGCGCGGAGTAAAGTGGCAATCACTGCAGAGGAATAACCATGCTTTAATAGGCAAGCCCTCTCAAGGGCCAAACCGTAAGACAGAATCTTTATGAAGAACAGATTCCTGCTGAAGCAGATCCATGTGTGACAGAAGACGAAGGGGGGCCTCCACCAGGAGTCGTCACAAATCTGCATACCATAGATGCCTGGGCCAGTCCAGCACCACTAGGAGTACTAGCCCCCTGTGGCCTTCAATCTTGCAAATTATCCTCCCCAGCAAGGACCACAGAGGAAAGGTATAAAGCAATCTGTCTTCCAGCCAGACCTGTATGAGAACATTTATTCCCCGGGACCACGGATCTCTCCAACAACCATAGCAACGAGGAACCTTCGCATTTCGAGAAGTCACCAGCAGGTCTAGGAATGGAAGGCCCCAGCGATCCACAATTAGCTGAAATTCCTCGGCTGACAACACCCAATTTCCTGGGTCCAGACTCTCCCTGCTGAGAAAGTCCACTCTTACGTTGTCATTTCCTGGAATGTGAGAGACTGAGATCATCTGCAGATAACCTTCCACTCATTCCATCAGCTGGTCTATTTCCTGTGATATTTACTGGCTCTTGGTTCCTCCCTGGCAATTGATATAGACCACCGTCGTTGTGTTGTCAGACATCATGCAAATCCCTTGATTCTGCAGCCTGTGGCTGAACTGCAAGCATGCCAGTTGTACTGCCCAGGCCTCCAGGTGACTGATGATCCAGCAGGACTCTTCAGCATTCCAGCACCCCTGGACCGTTAATTCCAGACAGTGAGCTCCCCAACTGTGGAGACTCACATCTGTCGTGAGTACCAACCAGGCCAGAGAGGACAAGGGAACTTCCTTTCTCAGATGATTCTCCTGCAACCACCACTGGAGGTGGGAGCAGATTTTCATCGGCAAGTGGAGCCGAACCGCATAATCCTGAGACTGTGGGTTCCAACGAGATAGCAGAGAGCACTGAAGAGGACGCATATGCTCCCTTGTCCAAGGCACCACTTTCAGGGTAGCTGCCATCAAGCAGCATACACACGTGTTGAATGTGCCCCTGGCTGGCGCAGGGGAAGCCTGACCCACTAAGCCACGTAAAAAAAAAAGAGAGACGGGACAAAAAAATGTTTTTTTTCTATCTTTTAAATGGCACGAGGTTAACCGGCAATGTCAGCAGCAGCCAACACTAACATGACTAGTGAGGCAGGAACCCAGGGGCGCCAAAGAGCCGCTGGAGGGGTACTTAAAAGTGCAAAGCGCATGAAAGTGCCCAAGTCAGCGCAACCAGCAGCTGCTACTGACCATCTCATTAGAAAGCTGGAGGGCCAGATCCCGCCCCTGCCCCTCGCCCCAAGACGACACCCATGCCGCACAAAGTAGCGTGCCACCCCAGTCTCCAAGATACGTCTGATACTCCTGGTGTACGCCCGGAGCCTAACCACTTTCAGGAAGCATCCACCATCGCATCCCAGGCTGAGAACACAGGACAATTGGCCAACAGGCCAGACACTAGAAGGTAGATTCCTTTTGACGGTCCCAGTCCCGCAGCTGGAAACCCGCTGCCATTACCCCTAGCATGGAATGCCACAGGGCTGGGACCAGCATCTAGCCCAACCCCTTTTGGCCCTTACTTGCCCCCCATGCAACAGTGGTTACAACATTTTATTACGAACCCAGATTACTCGGGCGGACAGACCACACTTCACCAACCAGGCACATGGGGCCCGAACCAGTGTTCTACTAACATGCCATATGTTGCAGTGCCACAACAATGGGCAAAATGGCCCATCCAATTTTGCTTCCAGGGACAACCCTCGCAGCAGACGACTGAACAGACATCTGGCACGTGGAATTCTCCGGCCGACACAGCGCGGCCGTCCAGACTGGCAGCAGTTCCAGTCACACGCAGTCAAGAAACTCAGCATATCACACCAACGGCTCCCCCCAGCCTCGAACAAGCCTCCCATCAAGGGGGAAATGATGAATGCCCAAGTGCAACTTCCGCACCTTCTCAAGACACAGGAGTTGGTCCAGGTGAGTCAGATTGCATAATCGCAGGTGAAGCAGATAAGGGCAAGAGAAATATAAAAAGGGACAAGCGGAAGAATAAACGCAAGAGGAAGTCTTGCTCAGGGTCTAGCTCCAGTGGCTCCTCATCCGAGTCCTCGCCATCAGAAATGGCATCTGACGAGGGACAAAGAAGCAGTGACACAGCAGATAACTCGCGTGGGCCCCTGGCGCTGACGTCCTTGTCTCAGCTATGGGAGAGCATTCCCAGATCACTCCAGAAGAGGATCAAAAAACACACATACATCAACATATTCAGAATTATAGAAGGACGAAAGCAAGGAGGAAGTAGGAAGACAAACATTAAGCGAGACCAGACACCCAGCGTGAACAAGCCTTCATGCGAATGATGAGCGTCATTGGACAGCACGATCCTGCGCAATATAGGCCCATGCTGAGTTATGCAGATACGATACTGGAGGCATAATGCAAGTATGACGGTTGGGCCTGGTTAAATTACGACAAGTTGTTCTGAGAAAAAATGGAAGAGAATCATCATATGATATGGGGAACACAATTCATCGGCTTATGGCTGCAGCAGATGAAAAGTAAAGCCGCGGATGCAGGTGCCAGAAATCAACAGCCAGCCAAGGCAGGGCATCAAACAACATTGTTAGGACATGTCATCGCCAGCGTTTCCAGCAATGGCACCTATTGGCGATTTAACAAGTCGTCTTGTGCATTCCAGGACTATAAGTTCAAGCACGCCTGCTCCATCTGCCTCGCCCTGCACCCAGCTACAAAATGTCCAAAGAAGATCAACAGAGGGAATAATGGTAGAACTAAATGAGGACAGTCAGCTGACTTTAGCGCCATCTCCTATAAATTTGGAGGCCATGCGGCCATGGCTCAGCATATATCCTAAGAAGAAAGCAACAAAAAAATTACTCGAAGGTTTTCTATACAGTTTCACAATACCATTCCAGGGAAATATTGAAGGAATGCAAAAAACGGCCATATCTAGGATTGTGAAACACGAAGAACTGGTACAGAAAAAAAACAGAATCCGAATTGACCATGGGCAGAATCGCCGGACCATTTGATTCTCCACTGTTCAACAAAATGCTGATCTTCCCACTAGCCATCATCCCAAAAAAGGAGCTAGGAAAGTATCATTTAATACAAAACCTGTCTTTTCCACGCAGGGCCTCAGTGAATGACCATTTGCCAGAAGAAGAGTGTGCAGTGTAGTATGTATCATTTGACAGCACCATCACCATCCTTCGACAATATGGCAAAGGAGCCTTCATGGCCAAGACAGACATCGAGTCCACATTCCAATTGGTTCCTGTCAATCCCAACAGCTTCCCTTTATTGGGTTTCATTTTCAAAAGCCAGTATTGGTTCGACAAGTGCATATCTATGGGGTGCTCCATGTCATGTGCATACTTCGAGTTGTTCAGCTCATTTCTGCACTGGGTCACCTCTCAGGAAGTCGGGATCGAGAAAATAGTCCATTATTTAGACGACATCTTGTTCGTGGGATCATCTGGTTCTTCAACATGCACATGCCTGTTATCAGAGTTCAGCAATTTAGTGCTCAAATTTGGCATGCCTTTAGGCCAGGACAAAACCGAAGGCCCCTCCATGGTCATCATGTTTCTAGGAATAGATCTAGACTCCACTGTAATGATATCTTGATTGCCTCAAGACAAGCTACATAACACTCAGAGTATGCTCAGTTGTGCACTGGGCGCCAAAAAAATGATATTGATTGAGGTCCAGTCGCTCATCGGAACTCTAAACTTTGTATGCCGGGTCATACCAATGGAGAGGGTCTTTCTGAGGAGGTTGACCACTAGCAAAGTTAGAATGAGTTGTCCAAACCACTACATCCGGATTACAAGGCCTATGAAAGAGGACCTGTCTATATGGCTATCCTTCCTGAACAGCTTTAACGGGATATTCGTATGGCCAGATCCCCCCATGTCCAGTCGCAATCTGGGAATATATTCAGACGCCTCGGGGGCTTTGGTTTTGGCATGTACTGGCAGGGCTCGTGGTCCGCAGAGCCATGGCCAGCTTCCTGGGGAGAAGCGGGGTTGACTCGCAACATCACATTCTTAGAGTTATTCCATATCCTGGTCGCCTTAGTCATATGGGGTGAGATGCTACGCAATTAACACATTATATTCTGGTGTGACAATATGGCGGTCAAAAACCGACTGTCCGCCAGATGTCACAAGGTAGCTGAATTGCTACGAGAGGTAGTTCTCAACAGTCTATACCTTTACACTGTGATACGCGCTCGCCATGTACCCAGAATGCACAACAGCATCGCTGACACCTTGTAAAGACCTAAATGGAATCTGTTTTACAAACAGGTACCTGGAGCGGACAAAGAGGGGATCCTGGTCCCGGAGCATTTATGGAACATTGGAGCACCACCACACAAGAACTCCTTCAGAGATCAGTAGCCCCAGCTACATGGAAGGCATACTGCAGATCATACAAGGCCATATCTGAATTTCTAAAAAACCGTAGCTGGGTTAGCGGACCCATAAATGAAGGGCTAATGGCAGAATATATAACTTGGGCCAAAGATAGCGGAAAATCTAGAGGGGCAGTGGTGAAAAAGATAGCCGATTTTGCTTTCTTTTCCAAGGCCCAAGGTTGGGGAGATCCCAACAAAGGGTTTTTGGTTAAGAAGTTGTTGGCTGATTGGGCCAGAAAGTTAGAGCCAGCGCGCAATGCAAGACACCCAATCACACATGACCTGCTCATCCAATTTGTTGTGAGCCTGCCTGCGAGCTGCGGGCAGTCCCCCACCTACCTTCAGTCCAAACGTGACCAGCCAGGCCACTGCCAACACCGTCCCTCGGCAGGCCGAGCTGCATTGCTCCTGGCTCTCCCGTGGTCCTAGCGCCGCCACCAGGAGTCTCCTTTTCGTGGCATGGTGCAGCTGCTGCAGTCTGATTTCTTCTTCACTGTAGGGCTGCCGCCCGATGCCACTGTCCTCCAGGCCTCCTACATGGCAGGAACGCCGCCGGTGCAGCCTTTGCTTCTTCCTTCTCCATAGGCGTGGGCATGTGCCTCTCTCCAGCTTTTAAAGGGCCAGTGGCGGGAAAAGCCCCGCAGCCCTCTGAGATGACATCATCAACCTGTTCTGCTTCAACCCTATAAAAGGGCCTTGCTGCTGTTCCTCAGTGCCTTCCTCAATGCCTTCGGATCGGGTTTGCACAGAGTCTGTGATCTTCCTTCCAATCCAAGTCCTCCATGGTCTCCTGTGCCTTGATGGATCTTTGTTCCATGTTCTTTGTGCTCCTGAACTTCATCTCCTTGATGTCCCTGGTCTCATCCCTTGTCGGAGCTCCCTTGTCACCTGTCTTCTGTGCCTGATGTCCCAGATGTTCCGGCTGGCAGCCCGGGCGCACCAGTTTGGTGCCGGGAGCATATTTGGCTCACACCAGGATGGATTAATTTGTTGACAATAATAATAAAGCTGTGGCCTTCTTCAGCCACTATTTTTTATATGTGTGATTTTTGTGGCAGGGTGACCTAAGGGGGGGGGGGGGGGGGGGGGGGGAAGGGGATCACTTGGGGCATTAGTGCCGGGTCTCGGTGTCAATGCAAAACAATCAGTGTGATACTTAAAATATTTGCAATCTTATCTCAAATAAAGGATGCTCCTAATGCTAAGGTATCTTGTCTAAGAGCTAAGAAACCTTTTCTTCTCTCTTGCGTTAACATAGAAAAGTCTGGATATATTCTCACAGTTTGGCCAAAAAAGGTAATGTTTAAAGTCCGAAAATATAAAGACATAAATTTACAAAGATCTACATCAATTATAAAGAAAACCAATAATTTTTGTGACATTCAATACACAAAGATAGAGATATCCTGACACAAATCAACGCACCAGATATCCTGACACAAATCAACGCACCAGATATCCCCTTTGACCAAGCACAATCTAAAGCTGACAAACTGGCACTATTCTTCCAAGACAAAATCTCCAACCTTCTAACGCGATTGCCCTCTAGCACCACCTCTCCCACTAATTCATTTCAGCTACTAAACAAAGGAATCTCCTTCGAAGCATTCGAACCCATCTCTGCCTCAGAGATCCATTTGTTACTAAAGAAAATGAAACCTTCCTCCCACCCCGTCGACCAAATCCCAACAAAGTTTCTCCTGCTAATACCAGACACCATCTCTAAAACACTGGCTGACATCATTAACTGTTCACTATCATGGGGACTCTTTCCAGACGACCTCAAATTAGCCTCTCTCAAACCGCTCCTTAAGAAACCCAATCTAGACCCAAAGGAGCCCAACAACTATCGCCCAATCTCCAATCTTCCGTTTATAGCCAAAATCATGGAAAAGCTCGTCAACACGCAACTATCCAACTATATCGAAGATCACAAAATACTGTACCCCTCACAATACGGATTCCGTAAAGCATTAAGCACGGAAACCCTCCTCATATCCCTGACTGACCACATCATTATGGGGTTTGACAAAGGCAAATCCTTCCTACTTATTCTCCTAGATCTCTCCGCTGCATTTGACACCGTTAACCACTCCATCTTCCTCAACCAATTATCAGACATAGGAATATCAGGAACTGCACTTTCCTGGTTCAAAACATTCCTCAACAACAGAGGCTACAAGGTTAAAATCTACAATAAAGAATCCTTCCGCTACATCTCATCCTTAGGAGTTCCACAGGGTTCCTCCCTATCCCCCACGCTTTTCAACATATACCTGCTCCCACTATGCCAACTCCTAACCTGCTTGAAACTAACACACTTCCTATACGCCGATGATGTGCAAATCCTGATCCCCATTAAAGAATCCATCATTAAAACACTGGAATTTTGGGAAGACTGCCTCCGAGAGATCAATCTCCTTCTCGCTAGTTTAAATTTGATATTAAATACAGCTAAAACGGAACTCCTTCTCATTTCCCCAGAAAATAGTAACCTCTCTTTATATCCACCAACCAACATTCCCACTACTCAAACTAGGGACTTAGGAGTTATAATCGACAACCATCTCAACTTAAAATCCTTCATCAAACAAACGACAAAAGACAGCTTTTATAAACTTCAGATACTGAAAAGAATCAAACCACTCCTTCATATGCGAGACTTCAGAATGGTCCTTCAAGCAGTTATCTTCTCTAAGATAGACTACTGTAACTATCTTACTTGGTCTCCCTTCCGCTTCCATTAAACCTCTTCAAGTGCTCCAAAACTCGGCTGCAAGATTACTGACAAACACCAGGAGAAGAGACCACATCTTCCCCATCCTCAAAGACCTTCACTGGCTGCCAATACACTTCAGAGTTATTCACAAGTCCATCACCATCATCTATAAAGCAATCCATCACCATGCTCCACTCGATCTACAAATCCCGCTCAGACGACATTCCTCCACCAGACCCATCAGAGAAGCTTTCAGAGGTTCACTAATCGTTCCCCAAACCAAATCCACACACCATCTAACTTTTAGAGACCAGGCTTTCTCCACAGCCGGTCCCTCGTTATGGAATTCTATTGCCTCGGATCTGAGACAAGAACCTTGCCTACTAACTTTCAGAAAAAGGCTTAAGACTTGGCTGTTTAAACAAGCCTTCCCAGATCCTAACTGATGCACAGCATCAACTCCATAAGACACTACAATATAATGTAAATAATTAATCCCATTATTGCACAGTTCATCTTACTCTCTTTCTTCCCCCAGTTTGATAAACCCTGTTTTAATGTAACTTTACAGTTTCTATGCACATGTTCTATGTTTTCTGTTTTACAACCCCTGTTATCTGTAAACCGGCATGATGTGATTGTATCACAAATGCCGGTATAGAAAAACTTTAAATAAATAAATAATGTGAAGCATTTTCCAGAGTCTCTGTTCTACAGGATAGGGCACCCTTCTCTTGATTCACAGAAGTTTGTACTTCTTGAACTTTTCGCAAATCTTGTTTCAGGGAAATCAATTTAATATCATGTTCCAAGAGTTGTGACTCATGCCTAGAAACCTGAGCTTCCAGTTTAGAGGTAACAATTAAATTTGAATACAGAGACAGTAGCAACTTGGCCTTAAACTCCCAGAAAGTGTAAAGTGTGACCACAGCAGGTTTATTGAACAAATGAGGAAACTCATCCGAATACTGGCGCTCTGAAGACCCAGGACAGGAGCAGCTACAGCCCTTTCAAACTCAGAAGCCATGGGAAGATAGAAGATCCACTGCAGGATAATCAGCAATTTAGGGAGTCTTATCTATTGCCTAAGTAGATGGACAAGCAAACACCAAAACATCTTTGGCTCCCTTCTGCACAGATGCAGAATCATCATCATCCTGAGTTGCTGCAACCTTCTGGGAGAAGTCAAATCTGACCACCAGCGAAAAAACTACTCTGCATGGGCTGAGGGAAAGATTGTTCTCCAGTGAGGCTGGCTCTCCTTCACTGGGCCACACATGAGTGATCTTGCCACCCAAGGAAGTAGAAATCACTGACATGAAAGGGATGATCATCTGCTGACTGAGAAAGTAAGCTATTTTGTCAGGAAAAAACCCTCACCTTCTCCTTAAGCTTAGAAGTCATCACAATGAAGAAATTCAAAAGGAAACCAAGTAGGAGGCACAGCAACTTTCATGTCTTGCTTCATGTAGCCATTTTGTTCTTCTTCCGATTTAAGAGATCTTTGAAGGATCAGAGTGTTCTCTCTGTCCACTTCAAGAAGGGGAGAAAAACAAGGAAGAAAGGGATTGGAGTGCTTCTTCTTTCATCTAATCCAGTCTCAGCTTCACCCTGCTTCCCTGTACCCCTCACTCCAGTGCCTACAGGCTATTTGCAGCAGAGAGGCTGGATCAGGAGCAGAGAGATACCTGAGACTGAAGGTAGGCACCCTATAGCTGTCTTCAAATGATTGAATTTAAGGAATAGGAGGAACATCAAGAATGTTGACTATGCAGCAGGTTGTCAATTATGCTGCAACAAGTTATTTATGCTGTTCTTCCATGACTGAACAATCATGAGAGTCTAGTGGCACTGCCTTTTTCTAACACCAGAAATACTTTTGAAGGGGAATTCTGCAGATAAGTCTGAAAAGTTAGTTAAATAAAGAAATACAGATGGCCAGTTTGTATTTACGCTCAATAAATGTCTAAAGTCCATGAGATAAGTGACAATAAAAAAAAAAAATTCCACAATACTTCTGATGTATCTTCTTTCCCTTCGCTTCCACAGTTCTAGACATTTCTGTAATTCTACCTATCCCATGCACCCTATGCATGAACCAGTTAGGTAAAAGAGAAAGGTTAGATTAATTATGTAAGCCACAGTTTTGGGAAAAATTGTATTATGCATATCAACACTGTGAACTAAGAGATAGCATGTTCAAACCCTGATGTATGAAATGTTTGGCCTGTATAGTATGTAGATAAATGAAAAATCTCTCATAAGCAGGGCTGATGCTAGTCGATGTGTACTTTGGACAAACTGCCAGGGTGGGACCTCTTCCGCCATAATTTGTAAGCATGAGCAAGTCTTAGCGTGTGTTTCTAACTGCAGAAGGCAATATAGATGCCAAGTTGTAATGCTTCGTTGCTAAACCTAATCACCTAGAATAAATAACCACACAACAGAGAAAAGCTGAAGACAGGCGTGGTAAATTCAACACAACTGAACAGAGGGAACACCCTTTGATGAAGGAAGTTGCCATCTTTAATAGTGCTGCTGAAGAAGAGGGTGAGAACCATTCACTTTCTGAAATATTTTATTTAGTACATTTGATTTTCTTTCTTATCAGAAACCCCCCAAAATGGATCACAATAAACATTTCAAAACACTCCCCAATCTCCCCATCCCAAACCCAACAACATCAAATAGAAATTCCATAAATGTGTGCAACCTGAAGAAACCTTGTGCATGCACCAGTCATGATCATAAAAGATTGAGAAATGATGATAAAACTCTGAATCCTTTTTACCTGTTGGAGATCCCTCCTCCACAATGGGCCTAGCCACTACACACTGTTGTTCTGAATTGCTGTTCATTACTTACTACAACCCGCTCACGTGCCCACCGTTCCCATAATACATTCGCAGGATGTTAGGAGAATAAACTGAACTCCATTATTAAAGCTAGTATGCTTTCCTGCTCCAGCTATGCTTCTTGCCCTCAGCTGCTGAAGAAGTCAAATCGTGTCTTAATGCTGAAAATAATATTTCAGTTTTGCCACCAAACCCAAACTTCCTAAAACTGAAAGGAGCTGTAACAAGCTGCTGAGGTTACCATTTCTTGATGCTTGGAACACCAAAACACTACGGCAAAGAAAACTCGGATGCCATTTGTTGTTTAACGGGCGGGTGGGGAAGGGGATCCATTATGCGTTCAGTTTTCAGAAATAGAGCATCGCTCTCTGGAAAGATGGGAGCTGTGCGAGCAACTTAACTGCTTTGACCCGATGATGCTGGCAGTAAATGCAGTCGCTTAGCTGTAGCAAATTGATGGACAGTACTAAGCCTGAAGCCATAACATCACATTATCACTCACAAGTTTCAGAATTGCACTGAATCAATCACTTTTCTGACAGCCCTTCTTCAGCTTCCCTGCTGTCTGTCTAGATTTGTCCTTGATGCCTCACCACTGGGCTCTGCATTCAGTCCTCCTGTAACTTTCCAAAGACCCTCAACATCTATAAAAGAAACCAAGTGCTTTTTCACTACTTCCCCTGATGTAATAAAATGAAAGTAAACTATGTGTGCTACATTTTACCTTATGTTTACTTTACTTACATGATATAAATTGAGGTAACTCCTGACACAGTATGCTAATGGTATGCTAATGCACCAGGAGTTTAAAAAAGCACATTAACAGAAGACATGCTTAATGCCCATAGATTACAGATTTATACAAATAAAACATTTTCTGCACAGAAAGCATATTTTGTGTGCACAAATGTCATCTAAGTATCAAGCCAAATGTATGTTCACTAAACAATTTATGTGCGTAAAAAAATTATGCACAAAGCATATCCTGTGCACAGAAAACAGACCTTATATGCAGAAAACTTGAATTGTGCGTATAAATTCAGAGTGTATCACCCTTGAACTATGAGTCTGGGGTTCAGCCCCTTAAACTGATATTAGCCAGTGTAATTTTACTCCAGCTCTGACCAGGATTTTAATTTTCAGCATTAAGAAAACAGAGAGAGGTCTTGTCAGACAAATCTGATCAATTTCTTTGATTGGGTGAAAGGCAGGGCCAGTGCTAGCTTTTTTGCTGCCCTGTACGACCAGTTCCTGTGCTGCCCAGCCGTTCATTCATTCATTCATTCTCTGTCCTGGGACCACCAAAAAAACGCCCAGCTCCCTTCAGTGATACAAACTTTAAAAGCTGACACCACCACCCCCCCCCCCCCCTCCCGAACCCATGGCTGGTGCAAGGGTACTAAGTGTCCCAGGCGAACCTTAAAGCCTTGCACATCACCCCCTGCCCCATTCCATGCACACAGTTAAGAGTTATGCATTTATATTTTACATGAAATATATCAAAGTACAGTATTCTAAGACTAAAAGATCACATACATCATATGTACATGCACTGCTGTGATGCCAGCCAGAAATCCCCGCAAAAAAGACACTTGGAATCCATATGGTATTAGGCCTATTGTGATGTATGTTGGGTGTGGGCTTGACCCTCTGAAAGCCCTAAAACACTAATACACTTCCTATTCGGGGAATGCCTCACCTCAGACACACATGCAGAACATAAAAAGAGACCCTCACCAAATACAGAATAGAGAAACCAAAAAGAAGAAATACAAATCTGCAGACAAAAACTGAACTGGAAACCGCAAGAAGCCAGACACTCTATGCAGTTCCCTCCCAGTCCGCTCCGAATTTAGGTGCAGACTGGGAGGGACCTTTCCTACCCCCTACCCTAACCTCCCTTCCCCTTCCCCTCCCTCTTACACCCATTTTTACATTTTTTTACCTTTGTTCGCAAGTTTCTTCAGGGCCCGACCTGAAGCAATTTGCGTGACCTGACAGCCGGGACAGCGAGGAATGGCACTGACCGGGCCGCCTGCTCCACACCCCTGGACCGCCCCCTTTTGAGGCCCCAGCACTTACTCATGTTCCAGGGTTTACGCACACCAGGGTTTTAAAATCTGGCCAAAAACCATCACCATTCCTCAAACATAAAACAATAAAATCAAGAAATAAAATAAATACATAATTATAGTACTAAAAACAAACTAATACATTTCAAAAAAAGCTCATTATACAAGTTTTTTTAAATGTCCCAAACACCAATAAAATATTTCAAAACAGCAAACACAGCAAATAACACCTGAAAAATAAAACTAAAAAGGATTTTAAAAATTCACGCTCTCCATACCTGGAAACTTTGATTTCCAGTCATCCCGAGATTGTCATGGATTAGTGGGAATGAGATGCACAAAGTTTCTCTTCTCTGTCTTATATACACATACACACACACACACATACAAGCTCATACACAAATATGCTCCCTCTCAGACAAACCTGCAGGCGTCTCCAGCTTTTATTTGGTTGGGATCTACCAGCAGCATCAGACCCTCATCTTCATGTCAGCTGCTGGCAGGTTGGAATCCACCTGCAGCTCCAATTCTCTCTCTCTTTCACTCACACACACACGCACGCACACACACTCTACCATTCGGATACACGGAAGGCAGGTCCCCCTCGCTTTCTTTTGCCAGCAACCTCAGAGCTTCTCTTGTTCCTCTGCTGCCTCTGTCACTGTTGCCGCATTGTTATTGGAGATGCGCCAATTGCTGCTACTAGCACTGACGCCTGTTCTGCTGCCTCCTCTCCCTGCAGTATTTAAAATTTGTAGGGCTTCCAGTTCCTCCATGCTGATCTCATACATCATGGGATTGGCATAGAAAAAGTGCTACTCTTGCACATTCCCAAAATAAAACATATGCCAATCGCTAAAAATTTTTAAAAAATGTATTTTTACCTTTGCTGTCTGATCTTAGTTTTCTAATTGGTTGGTCACATGCTTTTTTCCCCCCATCTTCCCTTTTTTGGTCTTTTGCTAGTTCCTTTCACAAGGTCTCTTTTTTTCTGTTTCTTCTCTATCCAGCTGTTGTCTATAATAATCTTTTCTACCCTCAGACACACACTCAGGCTCTCATTCTCACATATTGTCTCTCTCTCTCTCTCACAGACACACACACACACTCAGGCTCTCATTCATACATGCTGTCTCTCTCTCACACATACACACACAAGCAAAGGCTCTCACACACTCACATGCTGTCTCACACAAACACACAGATTCTCACTCTCACATGCTGTCTCACACACACACACACACACAGTCTCACATGCTGTCTCTCCAATCATACAGGCTCTCACTCCCACACACAGTCTTTCAACTCACTCTCTCTCACACACAATCTTTCAACTCACTCTCATACACACACACACTCACTCTAAAGGGCCTCACCTCTTGGCCTCTTCTTCGCAGGTCACCACGGGCTGGGCTCCATGACGGCCCTGATCTTTTCGGGCCGCTGCAAGATGGGATCCGCAGCGGTCCTGCTACTGGGCCTCCTCTTTTTGGGCCGCCGCAAGGTAGGATCTGCTGTGGCCCTGCTACAATCACTACTACTCCTCTGCACGCAGCTGATGCTATTCCTCCTTTCTGCCCGGCAATGTTTTTCTTCTGGGGCTGCGTAGGCAGGAAGGAGGAGGGGCACTTGCACTGAATTTTTCTTCTGGCTATGGTGGGATGAGCTGCACCACAACCCTGCTGATCAAAGTGACACGCCTCCCCCCCATGCCCCCCCAGTGCAAAACTGCTTCCTGCTTTTTCTGCCACCAGTGGACCTGATCCACTGGCGGCAGAAAAAGCGAAAATTTTTCACCGCCTGCGGCAACACTGGCTTCTCCCTGCTCCCGATGATGCTCCACTGGGTGTGCCGCCCCATGCAATTCCATGATTTGCACACCTGATGATGCCTTGCCTGATCAAAGAGAAGCACTAGATGTAGTGTGCTTGGACTTCAGTAAAGGCTTTGACATGGTTCTGCATAGAAAATGCATAAATAAATTGAGCACCTCTGGTATGGACCCTTTAGTCTTTGATTGGGTTAGAAATTGGTTAAATGGGAAGTGACAAAGACTAGTGGTAAATATGGCAATCTCTCCGAGGAGAGGGGCATTACTAGCAGTGTGCCTCAGCGACTGGTCCTTGGACCGATTCTTTTCAGCATTTTTGTGAGTGACATTGCATAAGGCTTATTGGGGAAAGGTTTGTCTTTTTTCCAATGATACCAAAATCTGCAACAGGGTAGACAGCCAGGAAGTTTGGAAAATACAAGCAGGTATCTAGCGAAGCTCAAGGAATGGTCTAGATTCTGGCTGCTAAGGTTTAATGCTAAAAAAAATGCAGTGTTAGGCATTTACAAAGCAAAAACCAAAGGGAGAGGTACAGTACTGGTGGTGAAATTCTTCTAAGCACAAAGAAGAGTGGGATCTGGAGGTAACTGTATCGGATGATCTTAAGGTGGCCAAACAGGTGGATAAATTAATGGTAAAAGACAGAAAAATGCTTGGCTGAACAAGGATCAAAATGGTCATCAGAAAATGGAGGTGATATTGCCCCTGTATAGGTCCCTGGTGAGACCTCATTTGGAATAGTGTGTACAATTCTGGAGATCACGCCTTCTAAAGGATATAAATCAGCTGGAGTCGGTCCAGAGGGTGGCTACTAAAATGATCAATGGTCTTTGTGCTAAAGCATATGGAGACAGTCTTAAAGATCTAAACGTATACCCTAGAGGAAATGTCTCAAAGATTTAGAAAGCTCTAGAACGAGGGGTTCAAGAGATGAGGGTGAAAGGGGGTAGACTCAGGAGTAAACAGGAAATATTTCTTTACAGCAAGGGTGATAGATGCGTGGAATGTCCTCTCAGTGAAGGTGGTCGAGACAAAACCAGTATCAGAATTCTAGAAAGCATGGGATAAGCACCGGGGATCTCTGAGAGAGTGGTGAGAATTGTAAAGCTAAATTAGTTGGGCCAATGGGAAGACTAGATAAGTCATATGGCTTTTTCTGCCATGACATTTCTGTGTTTCTGTGTTTCATTAGTTAAGTTTACACACTTCTGTGCATCAGGGAATAATAGCTAATGCCTTCATTAATGTGGGATTTAAATTGAGGAGCACTAATTTGTGCACACAGTTTTATGCTGGATAATGCAAACATTGGCATGTAAACTGATGTGGACTGGGCCTTACTGCTTTGTACCATGCTGCCTTTTTCCTCACTGTCCAAGAACTACTCACTTAGACCATTGCTCCCATTCAGGTAGAAATCATTGCTGGGAAAGCAAATGCTTCATTTGATCCTAGAGAGGGCAATTTTGAAAGCCGTTTTCTCTGGTAAATTGACTGAAGATTGCCTTTGTTCAGTCCAGCTCACAAGTATGCTTGACCTTCTAGAGCACACCTACTGTTCGCTGGATTGAAGGGGAGGCATTCCCAGGGGCGAGTTCCAGGCAGGATTGGAAAACAACATGCACAGATCACATTTTCTAATCCACATGAGTTATTTTCCATAGGAAATTTACCCATTCAAAAAGCAGGTGAACTACTCTGTGGCAGTTTTAAAAGGGAAAATTGTATGCATGCTCGCTCTTTAAAAATGAAAAGCAAGGGCTAAGACCCGTCAGCTTTGCACCTAGGCAAAATAAAGAGTTTGAAAATGATCCCGGGAAAGGGTTTCCTCTAGATCTAATGTTCCCTTTGTGTTAGTAAATGTCTGAGCTGAGATCCCTCCTTAATAGCAGTGGTAACATGGAATAGACTTAGTTTTTGGGTACTTGCCAGGTTCTTATGGCCTGGATTGGCCACTGTTGGAAACAGGATGCTGGGCTTGATGGACCCTTGGTCTGACCAAGTATGGCATTTTCTTATGTTCTTAATAGTAGGCATGGGGGCTACTACTACCCTTAACAGAACTTGTGCTTGCGCTCATTCAGGGAGAACTGGTCCAGGAACACTGATGCACATTTTAATCCCTTTGATGCCCTTGGATTTAAGTAATCTGTACTGTTTTGAGGCAGGCAGAAGCAATCATTCCTTTCATCAGCAGTGATAGCATGGAGGAGCTTTATAAGTTTATATTGTCTCACAATGCTGGTATTTCTCGGCTTTGCAGAGTCCTTCTCGGTAGACAGCACCAATCACACATTTGCACAGCAGCATTTTCAGAGTAACCAAAATATGTACATTAACCTTATTATTCAACTGAATCTATCTCATATGACTAATATCCACTGGGGATATCCTCTATCATAATAATGATTTATGAGCACAAGCCCTGGCAAAACAAGACACAAGCCCTACAGAAAATCATGGGAAAAGTTGTACAAAACAGAGAAAAGGAAATGAGTAAGTACAGTAGAAATGACTGAGTGCTGAACAAAATATGGAGGGGCATGAGTATCTGTCAAGAAGATGGCTTACAAAAGTTACAATAAAAAAAGGGAAGAGAGAGCTAATGTGTGGTCTGGGGTCAAAGCTTACCAAGCTGTCACAAAAGACCTGGGCTTTGAGGTGAGACATGAATATTCATTCATTCTTTAGATTTAGCTGACACCTTTTCACTGGTAGCTCAAGGCGAGTTACATTCAGGAACAGTATATGATGAGAGCGAAGGGATTTGGCAGAGCGGGTGGGAAGGAATTACAGATACACGTGCACCAGACGAGACTGGAGGAACACAGAAACATGATGGCAGAAAAAGACCATATGGCCTATCAAGTCTGCCCATCCACACAACTGCTCAGCTCTGCAGTCCTACCACTAGGGATGTGCATTCGTTTTGAACAAAAGCGTAATCCGCAACGTATAGGTCCCTATTTGTTGCATTCGTGGGGTTCCGAAATGTATGGTGAACCCCCACGAATGCAATGTATCACTAACGAATAAAACCCCCACCCTCCTGACCCCCCACCAAGACTTGCCAAAAGTCCCTGGTGGTCCAGCGGGGGTCCTGGAGCAATGGCCGGCGCCATCTTGTGCTCCTACCGTGTGACAGGGGCTGACCAATGGCGCCGGCCGTTCATTGCTCCTACCATGTGACAGGGGCAGACCAATGGCACTGGTAGCCCCTGTGACATAGTAAGGGCAAAGGCTATTGGCACCATTTTGAATACTGGCAGCCGATGGTCCAAGTGCAGGAGAATGCTCCAGGACCCCTGTTAGACCACCAGGGACTTTTGACAAGTCTTGGGGGGGGGGAGGTGGGGTCAGGAGGGTGGGGGTTGTAGTTAATTAAATTTAAAGGGTTGGGATGGATTTTTTTTTTTTAACTTTAATGGGAAATGAATACGATATGTAACTAATGGATAAATCGGGGTCCCCAAAAATGGATGTAATGGATTTGGGTCCCGACGAATATCGAATCGAACGTATCCGTCCCTGCTGCACATCCCTACCTACCACTCCCTCAGAGATCCCCTGGGTTTGCTTTCTTGAATTCAGTAGTTTAGCTGTCCAAAAATGCCAAAGGAAAACAAGGGTTGGGCAGATCACCCAGTAGAAAACCAGTCCCAAATGGTTCAACTACAGTCATGTGAAAATGTCAAGATTCATTTTTTCTTTAGTTCTACAGCTGTGTGTATTACAGCATCGTTATCCAGTAATACATTAACGCATTTATAGCTTTCTTCTTTTTCATGCTTGAGACGAGATTGGTCATGGCTCACGTCTATGAGAGCTCTACACAACTGTATTTTTTCAATACCCACACTGGAAAAATAAGATATTTTGACTTTTGGCATTAATGAATGGTTTGGAAGTTTCAGTGGAAAGACGAAATGGGATGCCCATGGACTAACATGTATTTGTTTATTTATTTAAATGCTTAGATTGCCTTTCAAAACAATGATACTTATTGTGGAGACACCAGTAAAATAAAGCATGTATATCATTCAAAAATATAGATCTAAAAATATATTATAATAAAACAGGTAGCTTGGTCAGTACTACAAATCAAAGAAAATGAAAAACACATTAAAAACATAGGGCCGGATTTTAAGAGGTACATGCAGGCGTAGATTTTATAACATGCGTGCGCAGCCGCACGCATGTTATAAAATCCAGGTCGGCGCGTGCAAGGGGATGCACACTTGTTGACCTTGCGCACGCCGAGCCCTAGGGGATCCCCGATGGCTTTCCCTGATCCCTCCGTCCCCCCCCCCAACCTTCCCCTCCCTTCCCTAATCCGCCCTCCCTAAAACCCCCCCTGACCTTTGTTTTTAAAGTTGCGCCTACCTCTGGGTAGGTGTAGGTTGCACGCGCCGGCCAAATGCCGGCGCGTGATCCCCCAGCACAGTCACTGTGCCGGAGGCCTCAGTCCCACCACCACCCCACCCCGGACCACTCAGCCCCACCCACTCCCTGCCACATTTTTCAAGCCCCGGGACATACGCGTGTCCCGGGGCTTGCGCGCTTTGCCGGGCCTATGCAAAATAGGCTCGGCGCATGCAGGAACGGGTACGCTTAACCCTTTTAAAATCCACCCCTAAATGTAAAAAACAAACAAACCCTAAAACAATAACAAGCCATAAAACATGAAACTGGTCGGTTTGTTTTTTTGTTTAGGTCACATGTTACTGACCAATTTATTTGTTTTCTATTGTATATTTTTATGATCATTTGTATTATGTATTTTTTAGGATATATATTACTGACCAATTTATTCTGTATTTTTAAGATTACAGCTAAGAAGTTCATTATTTAGCTCATAATTAAGTGATATCTCATAACACCAGAGGAAGCGGACAGAATGTAATTAGAAACTGAAGTTAGAGGAAGAATTGTAGTTCTGAACTTGCCATCAGGAATATGGCCTAGTACTGGAACTTCATATTGACTCTCTGTGTTCTGTTACAGCAGTTCCCAAACTTTTTTCCATCAAGGTCCATTTCTGCATCTAAACAATTTTTCTTATGCCTTTATTTTTCCAGACTTCATCAGGAACCAGTACAGCAACAGAAGAAGCATGCTCCCTCTCCCTGACACTAGTGGGTAGTGTTATTTCCCACTTCAGCTCCAGCCTCCTCCGAGGTGGGCAGGCAGAAGTGGGAGCTGGCATCATTTTGAAGAAAGGATCACCCTATAACGCACTGGCATCACACTTTGAGGATCATAAAGAGCAGCTTCTTATAGCACATCTATTGTAGCGGAAGATTCTATGCACTTTAACCTGGTTCATTTTCCTAGGACGGTATATGTTAACAATTTGACAATTCAGCATTTGAGTGGCATTCTCTTATAGTACTGATCAAAACCAAGGGTATGACCCATAATAATAAGAAAGCTTGATCCACAATTAAGAAACTGAACATGCAAGACATAACACTACAATGTAACAGCTAACCAGGTAGCACACTGTTATTGTTTGTACGGTTTTGGGTGGACCCTTGGACACTGTGGCAGCTGACCATGCCCACGGGGGGGGGGGGGGAAGTCCCGTGAGGGGCCACAGGTCAGGCTCAGCTTTGGGACACACAACACAGAGTTATATCTTTTATTAGACAGAGTTGAGAAGCCACCAGAGGTGGCAGTAGTGAGTAGAGATGAAGCCCGGCTGGGCTAGGGTTCCTCAGGATACTGGAACAGCGATTCCCTCTATGGATGTGCTGTAGTGGAGAAAACTGAGATAGTGAGTACAGTGGAGCATACACAGAGTTCTGGTAAGGAGCCTCGTTGGTAAAGTTACTCACACAGCGGTTTCTCCCGGAAGGTGACACAGAAGCTGGAATAGAGGCAGGCCCTCGAGGAGCGAGTACCTGGTTACAGGGAACAGCTCTGAGGAGTTGGTAACTCACTGATGATGTAGGCAGCAGTTTCTTCCAAGCAGAAGCGATAAGTTCAGGCAGCGAGTCAGGGAACATGGGCCCTTGAGGAGCGAGTACCGGTTCCTGATAGTGACCTGAAAGAAATGAGAAAGGCCCCCAAGGAGCGGGTACCCCATTAGGATAAAGTCCAAAAGTTGGAGATGCAGAGTAGCTAGGTACGAAGAGCGAATCCCATCCGTAAGGAGTTCCTTTGCTAACTCTATTAGCTAGCAAAAAGTGTAGGCTTTTGTATCCGGGATGCGTGACGTCATCACAGGGGGACGCCCCTGAGGTTCACGCCAAAGAGAGAATAAGAAGCAGGGCTGCGTGGCGCTTGCGCCCTATGGTACCTGGACAACATGGTGGGATGCAGCGCCCAAGCTGGACCGGGGATGCCGGAGAGGACGGCAGGCAGACGCTGCGGCAGCCAGACATCCATCAACCGCGGGAGGAGTCTCAAAAAAGGTAAGGTGGGTGGAGTGGAGGTGTCGGGCAGTGAAAGTTGTAACACACACAAGCTGCTTAAATAAGGCAAACCACCAAACAGCACAAAAAAGAAATCACAAGACATCAAGGAAAAAAAAATCTTCCGTGACCATTGCAGTACTAGAAAAAGCCGTGAAGAACATAAAGGCTGGCATGACCACAGGCCTTGATAACATTCACGCTCAACAGATTAAAATTTTGGACCGTTAACAAGGGACTGGCTTCTAAAACTGTTCAATCAAGCTGGAGAGACACAAACATGATTGCACTATTGAAACCAGGTAAGGACCTCTTGGATCCAAAGACCTTGTGGCTGATTTCTTTGCTTTGCCAGCTCTACAATTTTATGAGCTCCTCATTCTGAATCACCTCTCACTCATTAGAGAAAAATACCTTATTCCTGAGCAAGCTGGCTTTTGATAGGGCAAATCATGTACAGGACAGGTGCTGAATCTCCTGCAATACACTAAGGATAATTTTGAGAAACGCAAATTACTGGCATCTCTTCCATTAACCTCTCAGCGGCATATGACGCTTTCTAACGTCAAAGATGCTTTGAAAAATATGATGAAGAGTTACAAGCTAATCAATGATCCAAATATGTTTCAAAACCACTGTATCGAGCTTGGAGAAAGACAGCTTCTGATGCCTATAACAAAATGGCTTACCACAAGGAAATATATTGGTACCACTCCATTTTTAATATCAACACAAATAACAGCCAGTCCTTCTGAACACACATAGCTTCATTTTTGCCTATATCAAAAGAACATAAAAACATGCCATACTGGGTCAGACCAAGGGTCCATCAAGCCCAGCATCCTGTTTCCAACAGTGGCCAATCCAGGCCATAAGAACCTGGCAAGTACCCAAAAACTAAGTCTATCCCATGCTACTGTTGCTAATAATAGCATTGGCTATTCTCTAAGTCAACTTAATTAATAGCAGATAATGGACTTCTCCTCCAAGAACTTATCCAATCCTTTTTTAAACACAGCTACACTAACTGCACTAACCACATCCTCTGGCAACAAATCCCAAAGTTTAATTGTGCGTTGAGTGAAAAAGAACTTTCTCCGATTAGTTTTAAATGTGCCACATGCTAACTTCATGGAGTGTCCCCTAGTCTTTCTACTATCCGAAAGAGTAAATAACTGATTCACATCTACCCATTCTAGACCTCTCATGATTTTAAACACCTGTATCATATCCCCCCCTCAGCCGTCTCTTCCTCTTCCATCTGCATAATCACGATGCAAATAAAGAACTAAACAACAACATTGTGCAAATCCAAAAAGTGTATTAGAATTAGATGCTTTAACTCAGCCCCCTGGTTCACTGCTAGCTCAAGGTCTTTCAAACAATTAAGGCACCTTGAAGGGCAGTGGTGAAACACTCATCAAAAGGTGCAAGAACTAGTTCTCAGATGCTTGCCTTATAATGTGCCAAAATAAATACAGCAAAAAAAATTACACTATGAGAAATCAATCTTCAGAAAATCATTTGGCTGAGCTGTTTCAGATTGTAAAATCCCTAACTTCTAAGTCTGAGAGTGTCAGGTCATTGAGTGTTAATTCTGATTATTGCATTAAACTAGCTGTTCATTTTACAAGCAAAGTACAAGAGATTAGAAAAACTTTAATGATTCACCAATGCAATCTTGTATTGCAAACATGTCAGAATCCAGATAGGACTTTTTTTGAACTTACCTCCAAGACTGAAATAAATGACATCTTGATGAGGATAAACCTGGCTAATTTTCCTTTAAATCCATGCCCTACAGTTTTGATTAAATGTCTGAGAGACGAACTTGGTCTTCTCATTGCAAATTTAGGCTTAGATTTTCTAGCCTACCACGGCATCGTGAATTGCGCGGTACAGGGGGGCAGTAACACAAAAGCAGGGGGCAGGCTTGCGATAGCCGGCAGCGATCGCACCTCCGCGATGCGATCGCTGCTGGCTTTCGCACCCAATAGCGCCATCGTAAAAGGTGGTGCTACTTGGCGTGAAATTGGAAGCAAAAAGGCTCCTTACCTTTTCGCCGTCCGCACTGTCTTCGCGGCATCTGCCCCGGTGCTGCCCCAACTCCTCCCCTACCGGTCGTTACTCTTCCCCGATTGTTATGGTTAACGGTGTTTGGGTGGATCCTTGAACACTGTGGCAGCTGATCACGCCCATGGGGGGCAGTCACATGAAGGACCACGGTGTCAGGCTAGACTCTAGATGCACAAACACAGATTTGAATCTTTTATTAAACAGTTTGAATGACCACCAGAGGTGGCGGTAGTAAGTAGTGGTGTAGAGCCCGGCTGGGCACGTCTCACACAGAACGCTGGAACAGTGGATCCTCTGCCAAGGCAGTGCTGTAGTGGAAAGAGACTGAGAGTTATGAGTACACAATGAGAAGCATTCAGAGTCCCAGGTAGAATTAGGAGAAGCTCCAAGACAGGGAGAGCAGGCCCTCGAGGAGTGAGTACCTGATCCCTTAGAGCAGAGAGACTCGGTAGCGTTCTACTCGCTTAGCAGTAAGAGATTCCACTAGACGAGAGGTCTGGCACCGGAGCAGAGAGCAGGCCCTCGAGGAGCGAGTACCTGATTCCAGTGAAGCAGTACTGTGGAGAGAGATGGTTTTTGTACTCACTGATGGTAACTGTAAATTAGTTCTTCCAAGTAGAAGGGTAGAGGTTGCAGGCAGCAACTCAGGGAACATGGGCCCTCGAGGAGCAAGTACCGGTTTCCTGATAGCACCTGAAAGAAGCCCCCGAGGAGCGGGTACCCCGTTAGAGACCCCGAAGGGTAGTAAGAGTTCCAGATAGTGGTGGAGTGGCAGAGTAGCTTAGGAACTGAGAGCGAATCCCATCTGTACGATTCCTGTTGCTAACTCAACGAGCTAGCAAATACTGTAGACAGATATACCCGGAAGTCATGACGTCAGAACAGGGGGACACCCCTGAGGTTCGCGCCAACATAGAGTTAAAGATGAGGGCGGCGTGTGCGCACGCCCTAGAGGTACCTTGAAGGAGAATGGCGGGAGGCAGCACCAAAGCCCTTCCGGGGACGCCAGAGAGAACGGTAAGCAGACGCCGCCGCGGCCATCAATCCAAGGTGAGCGGGAGGAGCTGAAAGTAGAAAGAGGTAGGCGGGGCGAAGCCGAAGACCGACGGACGCAACACCGATCTAACTACGGTAGCGCATGCGAAAAGGGACTTTTCGCGTGTGCTAGCTTTAGAAAATAACCCCCCTTAGTTAATCCCCTTATCTTCTGGAACTTTTCCTAAATCACTTAAAAAACCTGATGCTGATACTCAAATTCTATCTAGCCACAGATCAGTTTCCTTGCTACCATATTTAGCAAAGATAATTGAGATGGTTGTACACACAGTTATTGAATTTGATCGAGAAACTTGCCATTGTTAACCTTTACCAGTTTGGTTTTAGGAAGCTTCATAGTACAGAGATGCTCCTTTTGTCCAGTTTGTTACTATGATCAGGAGGATTTGAGGGCAGTGCCGAGTATATCCTTGTTCTCTTGGATATCTCAGCTGCATTCGACAATGTTGACCATGATTTTCTGTTGATACATTTAAAATCTCTAGGTATGTCTGGGACAGAATTTGAGTGATTAATTTAGTTTCTTTTGAATATTTTATCAAGTTCACCTTGGAAATAACTGTTCTGCATGGCATGAATTGCCTTGTGATGTACCTCAAAGATCTACCTTGTCTGCTATCCTTTTTAATATTTACCTTTTCCCAATCTGTAAAATATCGGTGTGTCGCGGTGTGAATTATATTTACACTGATGACATCCAATTTTTTATTCCAAAAGTCAACTGATTGGGCGGAAACATTCAAAATGGTAGCTTTATGCTTGCAATGTGTGAATCAATGGCTTTCTCACTATAAGATGATGTTAAATGTACAAAAAACTAAGCTTAGTAAACTTTCCCCTCATGACATATCTGTTTCATTTGAGTTTAATGGTCATGTTATGCCTATAATTCAACAGGCACATAATTTAGGGGTGATCATTGACTCTGAGTTATCACTCAAGTCTCAAATTAAGGCAATTGTTAAGTCATCCTTCTTTAAACTTCAAATGATCAGGAGAATGAAATCTGTCCTAGAGTCTAATGATTTTCGGAACAGCATGCAGGCTGTGGTAATAAGCAAACTCGATTACTGTAATTCTCTTTATATTGGTTTAACAGATACTGCACTTCACCTGTTACAAATAATTCAAAACACAGCTGTTCGCATTTTAACAAATACTCTTATGGAATCATATAACTCCTGTCCTGTGCCAGTTGCATTGGCTTCTGGTGAGGTTAAATTTTATGAATTAAAGAGGCTAATTTACATTAGCCTCTTTAATTCATAAAATTGTTCATACAGATTTGGATTGTTGGATAAAGTCTATATTGAGAATGTACACACTTTCTTGAGCCTTGAGATCCACAAACAAATATATGCTCGAAGTACAGTCATTTAAAAGCTCATTTCTAAATTTTTATTACAAGGGACAGAACCTTTTTGATTGCTGGGCCACAATTCTGGAACTTTTTGCCTGAAAATCTACATGTTATGGGGTTTCATGACATGTTCAGAAAGTCATTAAAAACATATCTTTTGGAATAGGCTTTCAGGAATGTGTAAGTCAGCCTTAAACAAATCCATAAATTGTTACGGCTGGTTGAGTTTTACTTTTCAGTGATTGGTAGCAGACACTAATTTAAGTTAAAATGGTGTTTCAAGCTATGCAGTAGTGATGGCTCTTTGATTTAACTTGTATGTTTTATTTTATGTTTTAACTTATGTTTTTAAGCTTTTATGCATGTGAACTTGTGTAATCTGCTTTGAATTGCCGTATGCTTATGAAAAGCGTAATATAAGTTTTGATAAATTCAGATTACACATTTTTCTTCAAGATCCACGTAGAAAAAAATGAAAAGTATTGGTCAGCACCAAAACAGCATCCATAAGCTTGCAAAAACTCAAACTGGGAAACTCATCCAGCTACAATCAAAACCATTGCATTTGTCCCATGTCATGCCAGAATAGCATAGGCTTTGTCACATGATCAGAATATGGGAATATTCTGATCATGTGACAAAAATTGACCAAGTGCTAAATAGCAACTGATTTAAACCAACTTTTCTCAATAGCATGTATATTCTTGCTGGAATAGTGCCACCAGATATCTAGAAAAGAGTTATGATCAGCCAAACAGAGCACACTAAATTTCCTCTGTATAGTCACACCGTGGCAAAAATAATTGCCTGTAGTCATTCAGGAACTTCCTCACAACCACAGAAGTAATTAACACCACCCCTGTGACTGCCCATGAGGAGATGTGTCAAGCATGATCTGAAAATCTTGCCACTGTGATTAGCATGGGTATCAGAGCGCTGAGCAGCTTCCTGCAGGGGCAGAAAAACTGACCACCTGGAAGGCCCTAAATCACCTTAATACCCATGACAGTGGGTCAATAGCCAACATATCAAAATGGGAATACTCTTCCACACCTGAGATCTGCAATTGTGGTGAGATGCAAACTGTTACACCTTTTGGCCTGCCTATTGTTTGAGGATGGACCCTACGTGCTACAGAATCTTGTTGAGACCAATTGACACACACTGAAATGTGTCCATCAATGGAAAGAAATATATGACTTTGATGGATGAAATGAGAAGAAGTCCCTATAAGTGAAATACACTGGCTTGCACTGACTATCCAACCCAAGATGAACTGGAGTGCATAGTACAGCGGAAGTCATTCTTGGAAAAATACTGGTCAGTTAAAGAATATGCACCTCAAACCTGAACCCAATGGGTTGGCATTTTTCAACTTGGTACTTTTTTCTGTATAAAATGTTACAAGTGTGCGTATTTGTCAGACTGGCTATATGGAAATATGAAACCTTTTGGGGGAATGTAGGGATGTTGTCTATCCAATTGAAGATATAAACTAATAGAAAAATATACAAGCTAACAAAAAATACACAACTTAGAAAATGTCAGAGGAGCAAAGTAAAGGTTTTGCACACACACTGGCGCGCGCATGTCATAAAATTTCGGGTTGGCACGTGCAAGGTGGGTAGATTTATGCAAGTACACACGGCGACACATCAGGGCCTTCCCCAGTTCCCTCCCAGTTCGCTCCAATTAAGGAGCGGACTGGGAGGGAACTTCCCAACCCCTTAGCCTAACTTCCCTTCCCCTATCCTGCCCTCCACTTATCCCTATCCTAAATACCCCCAATTTTCTTATTTTACCTTTTGTTCCTGCCTCCAAGCAGGAGCAAGTTGCACGTGCCGGCACAGTGGCAAATGGTTTACACGCATCCTGGGGGTTTACGAGTATGGTTCGGGCCCTTTGAAAATTGGCCCGGTGTTTGTAAAGTCCAGCCATGCGCGTAAACCCCGGGCTTTTACACGCGCAAGTTTTGAAAATCTGCCCTTAAATCTTTTAGAATTTCTCTAAAAGGTTTCCTCTTGTGGCAAGCCTTCAGCTAACCCTGTAACAACATCATTTTATAAGGTAAATAGCTGAATTGATATTGGTGCATGTTTAAGACAGTATTTTGTCCCTGATTGCATTTATGTGATTGCTCATATGTTTGGCAGTATCTTTGATAAGTTTGTCCCTGCCTTGCATTTTGTGTCTTATTTTATATGAGAGAGTCTTTTTATTGTACATCGCTTAGGCCTCTGTGTTAAGTGATTAATACATTTTTAATGAAATGAAAATGAAAAGTCTGTTTGTGCATTTGCTGATACAGGTAAATCAATAAATAATGTATTGATACATATTTACCAATAAAGTGAGCCAATGTAAGCTAGAATCTGTTATACACATGAAACTTGCCACCCATTTTTACAGTAACTTTTATTACAAGAAGGGTAGATTGACATTAAATAAATATTTTGTTTTATTCCTGTGACTTGCAGGTTTTGCTGATGCAAGAGGTAAATACTGAGCAAGGTAAAGCATAGGCTGACACTTCTCTATAGGGATCATATATCCTGATTTTCACTGAAATAACTGGCAGTACTCCATTCTTCCCTACTACCAAATACTTCACTTTTATTCTCTCTTTACAAGAAATATTTTTGTGTACTGAACAATTTATGGAATATGCACTATACATTAATAAAGAAAGAGGTGAAAAACAATGTGAAGTTCTCAAAAAACATTTTAAGTTTTCAGAAAAAAAAATTGAGGGCAAGAAACTTCAAATTAAACCATCAAAAACAGTTTGTGAAGCTTATAGGATATAAGTGCTTATGAAATGCCAACAGAGCATTACTCGCTTTGTTCAGTTTTGCATGCAAACTATTCACCTGTACAGTCTAATCATGCAATCATACACAATTTCACCTCCAAAGCTTTCCCTTTGCCAAACTCTTCCCTCTGGAATTGTTTTCCCCTTGTTGTACATCCATCCACACACTCTCCCCCCCCCCCCTCAACTTCAAATCCTGCCTTCAGCCCCCCTACCCCTAACCCCCAAGACAGAGAATATCCTAGCCACAGTAAAACAACAGAACCTAGTGGTCATGATCAGGATGCATGTGTACAGGATGCTGAAGGGCACTGTAACCCCCAAACGATAAATGCTCTCCAATGACTGTGCTACAGAGGAGAAGAATATGAAAATGGGGTAAAACCCAAGATGAAGAAAATAGGATAGCATAAAAGAAGTCCCTGCCTGAAATTTCAGAGGCAAGTCCACTGGACTCTAAAACACTCAGCACCGCTGTTGTGATCTACCATGATAATGTAAAAAAAAATCACACTCTAACAACTGCCCCACCATCTTCTCTTACATGTATTTATTTCATTTATGTATCGCTTACTTTCATTTATCGTTTATTCAAAACAGCTCCAGGCAATGTATATTTTATGCGTACATAACAAAAAATACAGGCAAATGATCAACAATAAATATCAATTAAATAACAAAACAGTAAATAGCCAAAGAAAGAAAATAGCATAAATGCAAAATAAAAGCAACTACCATCAAATCAGCAAAAACAAACCGGTTGTGGAAAAGAAAACCAACCTACCCAAATGCTGCATTGAATAGCCACACTCTACAGCATTTTCATTACTAAGGCATGTCGCTCCTTTTTGCTATTTTCACTGCTTTCCTCCCTCCATCCATCCCCCCACATCTTCCTTCACACTAACAATAAAGATACCTTTCCATTCTTCAGAAATGCACTTTTATTGAGTGGATGAAAATAACCACAGCCTTAACAACATAAACATAGTATCTGTAAAACATAACAAAGTCAAATGCATAACCATGGTAACAAAATAATATTAACCTATGCCTCCACCAGCACCATCTAGCCTATACTTAATTACAAAACCCAACTACTAATGATACCAGGTGAGGGGGTTGCCCTCCAGCTTTCCACTCTATGAAAGTTGTACTTTGACTACATTGCACTCCGTGGATATGTGGCGACTGCCACGCTGTGCAATGTGTCGATGCCGCACCTTCTTCCGATTGCCCTTGCAGCCTTGTAAGGTCATCCTTCTGCAGCCTGTGTAACATCTCAATCCTTTTATCTGGCCTCCGTTAGGCCTTCCTAGACCACCCCTGCCATGTCTGGGAACTGCATATTTCCATGTGATACCTCTTTTATGGTCTGCCCCCAGCTCACCTTTTCAATGGACCAATGACACCTGCCAACCAATGGCATCGCTTTATGACTGTCACCTGAGCCCCTACACTAGGCCTTTTTTATGGACTGCCCACTTTTTCCACAGGTTGATGAAACCTGCCTGTCAATGGCACCTCCAGACTCGAGCACCCCTTTTTCGCTGGCTTCCAGGCCCCCAATTCTGTGAATCTTCCCCCTTTGTGCCGATGAGGGCCCGCTACAGCTGTGACAAATGCCCCCAACCCACCTCTATTGAACTTTATCGGCCCTGATAAGCTGTAGGGTGGCAGGAGGGGTGTTTTCTCACTCACCATCCGATACTGAACTCCCTCTGTGTCCCTCTTCCTTTTTGAATTATCCTTGGTCTACTTGCTGCTTCCTTTCTCCACTTGGTGCCCTACTGTCTTTCCTCCCCCTTGAGCAAATTTTGAAATCCCTTATAGTTCGTTCCCTTTACCTCTCCCCATGCCACCCGCACCCCACACCACCCCCCTTTCCCATGGCTGGTTCCAGGACACCTGCATCGTTATGTGGCCCACGCCCTGACTGGCTAGGCCTCCTTAACTGAGACCTGCCACACCTTCTTGCCATGATCACCTCTCCCTCTTTTTCCCCCCTCTCCCACATCTTCCCTCACTTTACCAATGAGGATACCTTTTCAGTCGCCAGAATTGCAACTTTATTGAGTGGATAAAAATAGCCACATTCTAGTTAACAACATAAATCTAACATTTGTAAAACAAAGGAAAGTGCATAACAATGGTAGCAAAACAATGTTAACCTACACCCACATCAGCACCATCTAGCCAATACTTAATTACTAAACCTGACTACTAGTGGTACCCAGGTGAGGTGGCTGCCTCCAGCTTTCCATTCTGAGAATGCTGCCAGGATAAGCATGAGCCGACTGCCACTTTACCTCCGCTGGCCACCCTTGCAGCTACATAAGGTCTCCCCTTCTGTGGTCTGTGTAATGCCTGCGTTCTTTGATCTGTCCTCCTTTAGGCCTTCCCAGACCACCCTTGCCATTGTCTGAGGACCATATATTTCCACGCCAGACCCCTTTTATGGCTTCAACTCCAGCCTCTCTTTTCAATAGGCTAATGAAACCTGCCAACCAATGGCACCTACATACATAACACAAAATACAGGCAAATGATCAGCAATTAACAAACAACATAGTAAACAATCAAATAAAAGAAAAACAGTAAATAGCCAGCAAAGAAAGAAAATAGCATAAATACAAACTAAAGACAACTGCCATCAAATCAGAAAAAAAACAAGCAAATATTTGTTGGAGAAAATAAAACAACCTGGCCAAATGCTGCCCTGAATAGCCACTCTTTACTGTGTTTTCAGAAGCAAGGTTAGTTCTTACCTCAAATCCTTTGGACATTGAGTTTCAAAGAACTGGTGCAAAACAGGAAAACACTTTGCATGTCTCTCTTTCTCTCCAGGTAGGCTGTAAACTGTTTGGAGAACTTAAGAAATTGCCATGCTGGGTCAGACCAAGGGTCCATCAAGCCCAGCATCCTGTTTCCAACAGAGGTCAAACCAGGCCACAAGAACCTGGCAAATACCCAAACACCAAGAAGATCCCATGCTACTGATGCAATTAATAGCAGTGGCTATTCCCTAAGTAAACTTGATTAATAACAGTTAATGGACTTCTCCTCCAAGAACTTATCCAAACCCTTTTTGAACCCAGCTACACTAACTGCACTAATCACATCCTCCTGCAACAAATTCCAGAGCTTAATCGTGCATTGAGTGAAAAAGAATTTTCTCTGATTAGTCTTAAATGTGCTACTTGTGAACTTCATGGAATTCCCCCTAGTCCTTCTATTATCTGAAAGTGTAAATAACTGATTCACATCTACTCAAAGACCTCTCATGACTTCTATCATATCCCCCCTTAGCCGTCTCTTCTCCAAGCTGAACAGCCCTAACCTCTTCAGCCTTTCCTCCTCATAGGGGAGCTGTTACATCCCCTTTATCATTTTGGTAGCCCTTCTCTGTACCTTCTCCATCGCAACTATATCTTTTTTGAGATGTGGCGACCAGAATTGTACACAGTATTCAAGGTGCGGTCTCACCATGGAGCAATACAGAGGCATTATGACATTTTCCATTTTATTAACCATTCTCTTCCTAATAATTCCTAATTCCTGTATGATTCATGATGGTCATTCATTGTTTGTCTTTTATGCTGAGGTATTGCTTTGCTTATATTCTTTCATGCTGTGTACTCTGTGTTGCCAGTAGAGGTCACTGTCCACCATGTTCCTCCAACCTGCAAAGTTCTTTTCAGTATATAATGGATTGAAAGTCCAAATTAAATCTAATAAAAACAACAAAACCCCCCCCAAAAAAACCAGCTGAAGATGTTTGCAAATATATGAGCATAGGTGGGGCTGTAATTATAATTTAGACTACATGGCACTTCAGGCAAATGAGTCCATTTACAAACAAACCTGATGAAGTAACTATCTCAAGATGTTTTTACATTCATGTCTTTGTAATTATATATGTGTGAAAAACTCTCTCCAAGCAGTGCTTTGAGCAGATTTCTGTTTGCTCTGCCAACACCATGAAAGGTTAGCTGTGTCATTTGAGAGGCGCTCATTGGTAATCAGATTATTCTAAAATATTATTTCTATTTAGAATGTATTGATTGTAGAAGCAGTACAGCATAGATCCTCTAAGTGACAAAGATAAGATCCAACAGTTCCTGAGGCTTTTCTCTCTTGGGTTTTCCTACAATTTCAGCTTAAACATATTTCTTACAAATGTGTCAAAACTCCAGACTAGGGAAATGGAAGAAATTTGGCTTTCAGAGATTACTTTCTCTTCTTGAAACAGTGCATGCAATTCACAGTCAGTTCTATTTCCACTGATATTTTTAAACAGCAAAGTATGGGATATACAACCTCTCGTGGACGTCTGTTCTGTCAAGTAATCCAAGCCAGTTGATAAGGAAATAGCAAGATTTCCATTGTGTTAACTCAAAGATCTTTTTTTTTTTCCTCCTCTCATCTACTTCCACTCCCAAGCTTTTCATTTTATTCACAAGCCTCCTATGCAGGACCAGAGCAAAAGCTTTGCTGAAAATCCAAGAAAATCACATCAACTGCTTTTCCTGGATCCAATTCTCTAGTCGACCAATCAAAACAAAAAAATCCGATTTGTCTGACAGGACCTTCTCCTGGTGAATCCATGTTGCGTCCATGCTGCCTTAGGTTCAACAACCTACCAGAATGTACATAGTTCACTCCCCTTTCCTTGAGCAGTCTCTCCATTAATTTTCCCATCACGGAGGTAAGGCTAACTGGCCTGTAGTTTCCAGCCTCCTCTGTGCTACCACTCTTGTGAAGTGGAACCACAATCACTCTTCAATCTTGGTGCACCACTCCTGCTTCCAGGGTTCTATTGAACAGATCCTTCAGCAGACTCACCAGCACATCTTTGAGCCCCCTCAATATCGTAGAATATGCCTCATCTGGCCCCATGGCCTTGTCCCCTTACAATTTTCTTAGCTCTTCCAATAAGGTGTCTTCTATAAATTGAGTTTCATGTACCCCACTCCCCATCTATGATCTTGTCCACCAACAACAGTTCTTCTCCAGGGTTTTTTCTAGTGATCACCAAATTGAAGTATTTGTTTAATATTTATGCCATGTCTTCATCTCTCTCCACACATTGTTCCTTGTCACCTTTCAATTTCACTATACCACTTCGGACCTTCCTTCTTTCTCTGATATAGAAACATAGAATATGATGGCAGAAAAGGACCAAACAGTCCATCCCATCTGCCCAGCAAGCTCATGGCAGTATCTGCCATGCCATACATGTCACCTCCATTCTTAGTTTCCAAATCTTCAAAGTCATGGCCCTTGTTAGTTTCTGTCTGAATTCAGTTCCCTGTTACCTATTACCTCTGAAGCAGAAAGCAATGTTGGAGTTGCATCAAAAAGTATCAGGCTTAATAATCAAGTGTAGCAACAGCTGCATCAGCAAGTTACTTGTTTTCCCAGACCATAAAATTCAATGTCCTTGTTGGTTGCTGTCTGAATCTAATTCCCCCTTTTCCTCTTTCCCCCCTGCCATTAAAGAAGAGAGCAATAAAGGAGTTGCATCAACAATATGAAGGCTTATTGCTTAAGGATGGTAACCACCACACCAGCAAGTTATCCCCATGCATTCTTTTCCTCATTTCGATCCTCTAGCCTTTAAGGATCCACAGTATTTATCCCATGCCCCTTTGAAATCTTTCACTGTTTTTGTCTTCACCACCTCCTGCAGAAGGGCATTCCAGGCATCCACCACCCTCTCCGTAAAGAAATAATTCCTGACATTGGTTCTGAGTTGTCCTCCCTGGAGCTTCATTATGTGACCCCAGTATTGATTTCTTTCCATTGGAAAAGGTTTGTCGATAGAGCATATAGAAAGACATGATTTAATCATCATCATTTCCACCAAACATCCTTACCCCCCTATCCCCCTCTCTCACTCCACCACATCCTTCCCCTCACACACTCGCAACCTGGGTGTTCTCATTGACAACAATCTCACTTTCAAACCCTTTATCAACTCTATCATAAGAGACTGCTTTTTCAAGCTACAAACTATTAAAAACTCAGACCTTTACTACACTTCTCCGACTTTCGCATAGTTCTTCAGTCTATTATTTTTTCTAAAATAGACTACTGTAACTCTCTCCTCCTCGGCCTCCCCTCAACGTATACTAAACCGTTACAACTCTTACAAAACGCCGCTGCTCGTATTCTTTCATGCTCCAAAAGAAGAGACCACATCACACCTACTCTCATCGAACTTCACTGGCTACCTATTCAATCACACATACTCTACAAAGCACTTTCCCTCATCTATAAAAGCCTTACAAATGATAACCTCCACTGGATCAACCCTCCGCTCCTTCCTCGCACAACCACAAGACCTACTCGTCCTGCCCTCCAAGGAACACTCCGCACCCCTTCAATCAAATCCATCAAACTGACCTCTACTATGAACAGAGCCTTTTCCCTTGCTGGCCCTACCCTATGGAATTCCCTACCCCCTGATTTACGCACCGAGACCTCCACTCCTAAAAACATGGTTGTTCCTTCAGGCCTACCCCAAACTCTCTTCCCCCTCCACGAATAATACCTAACATCCGGTATTGTTCTATGTAAGGGCCTCGCCCAAAAGTTCTTAGTTGTATGTAAACCGATAAGATGTGCAAACGGCTATCGGTATAGAAGAAATTCGAAATAAATAAAAATAAAATAAATAATGGAACACAGTCAACACAGATTTACCCAAGGGAAGTCTTGCCTAACAAATCTGCTTCATTTTTTTGAAGGGGTTAATAAACATGTGGATAAAGGTGAACCGGTAGATGTAGTGTATTTGGATTTTCAGAAGACGTTTGACAAAGTCCCTCATGAGAGGCTTCTACGAAAACTAAAAAGTCATGGGATAGGAGGAGATGTCCTTTCATGGATTACAAACTGGTTAAAAGACAGGAAACAGAGAGTAGGATTAAATGGTCAATTTTCTCAGTGGAACAGGGTAAACAGTGGAGTGCCTCAGGGATCTGTACTTGGACTGGTGCTTTTATATATATATATGATCTGGAAAGGAATACGACGAGTGAGGTTATCAAATCTGTGGATGATACAAAATTATTCAGAGTAGTTAAATCACAAGCAGACTGTGATACATTACAGGAGGACCTTGCAAGACTGGAAGATTGGGCATCCAAATGGCAGATGAAATTTTAATGTGGACAAGTGCAAGGTGTTGCATGTAGGGAAAAATAACCCTTGCTGTAGTTGCATGATGTTAGGTTCCATATTAGGAGCTACCACCCAGGAAAAAGATCTAGGCATCATAGGGGGGGGGGGGGGAAATCTGAATTTTTCCAGTTTTTTCCTAGGCCTACACATCACTATGGCCTTATTATATCACACTACCCAGTCCTCATGTACAGGGGATGTATTGATGTATGCAGGACATGTCTACTGGGCAGCAGTTGCAAAGGCCACTGTGACATTCAGAGCTATTCAGGGGAACAAGGTCTTGTTTTTGGCCAGCTGCAGAAAACAGCAGCGCAGCTGAAAGTTATGGTCATGAGTTCGGCATGAAAGAGACTCGGGGGGAGGGGAGGGGGCAGAGAAGCATCAGTGCATGTAGATGGCACCGAAGGCTGCATGGGGATGGGGAAGCAGTGTCACTTAGGCACCCTCAGATCCATGGCTTTCCTCTCACAAGCAGACTCCCTCATAGCTGTCACACATGCTCTATTTTCCCCTCTCCATGGATGACCCCAGCAGTCTCCTCTGTATCAGGAAGCCTGATCCCAGCATACTTCCCTTTTCCCGCTTCCCTGATCCCAGCACTCTCCTCCCTGGCTAGGCATGAGCACACAGGGCTAGTACATCACTCAGAACAGTTCTCTGCTTTCTTCTCTAACCTCTCCCCTCCCAAGCAGCATGGAGGAAACAGGAAAAAGAGACGGCAGTGCCGAGGTTGGAACAGACTGAATAGACAAGAGAAGAATCACTTTGCTCCCTAATGCAGCCCCAGCTCCCTGTTTCCCTGCAATGACTTGGCTTCAGAATAACTTTGAAAATGCTGGGCCAGCTAATCTGGATAGCCCAGTCTAACTAGCATGATATTGGATTAACTAGTGGACTAGCATTCCTCCGACAGCAATGCAACAATGTGCTGGCTATCCAGCATAGCTAGCCCAGCATTTTCAGAGCTAAACCAAAGCCGAGCCAGAGCAGGTAAGGGGGGGGGGGGGGGGGGGGGGGGGACTCCTGCTACTGGCTGGGCTTTGTGATTTACAGAGGGGGGGTGGGGGTGGAATTCAAGGGTCAGAGAGCAGCTTGGGAAGGGAATAGTCCAGAGGCCCAAGTCATCTTACTGTATACCCATGTTGGGCGGGCAGGAGTGGGTGAGGGGCTCAAATCCAACACTTTTTTCTCAAGAGCAGGAGGGGAATGGTGGGTGTGGTGGGCTGGATGAGGCCAGAGTTGAGGGTTGGGTTATTTTTCCCCAAAAGGCTATCCAAAACGACAAAAGTGACATAATGAAATTTCATTATATGGTTTATGCGTGACACGGACATAATGAAGAATACTGTTGATGTTTCATGTTTGGACATGAAAGTATATATGCCTATGTGGATAGTGGGAAAGTTGCCTCCACTGTATATAATCACACTACACTATGAGCCAATGGAAAGCACGAGATGAACCTGACACACAAACTCAGGATTTCCTTGGGATATCAGGCTGGCCTTACATTTCACTTTTCTGACCTTCCTTACCTTGCTATTACTCTTAGCTGGTGATTTTTCTGTTTCAGCACCATATCCCCACATGGTTTTAAAAGTGGTCATTATCCAATTTGTCAAAAGTTTACAATGTTTTTTTTTTCTCTTTAAAGAAACACCTGTATTCTTTTATTTCTCGTTATTTCCTAAGACCTAATAGTGTAACATTGAATCTACTGCAGTAAGGTGTTAGAGGGAGGCCCTGGGGGGTTCTGGGAGCACTCTTAAAATATTTCCTGAAAACAAAAAGTGTTTTATTGAACGATGCAGGTGATAAGAAGCTGGTAGGGATCACTAACTTGTTCACGGTAAACTCAGCGACGGAGTTGTTTCTTATCCGTGACATGGCTTTCCATCATCAACTAAAGAAAGATAATAAGCAAGTGACACCCTAATTCATTTTCTTTTCAAAGGCGTTTTCAACAGTAGCATGTCTAAACCCATCCCTGGATTTCTATTTCACGCTGTTGTTGCATTTGTCTCTATGACTATATTTTGGTAAAATTATGCTAATCAGCCTGGAACGCCTATGTAAATGTCAGTAGGAAAACCTCTATTGCTTTCTGTTTAGCAGCAGTTTAGCGAGACACTACAACAATAGGGAGCTTCTTTTTCAGTGTTTTAATTAGATTTTTCCCAGGAATTTGTCTGTGCTTATTACAACAAGAACAAAAAATTAACAAGAGAAATCAGTGGGAAAAAAAAGGATGTAATTTTTCAGGTAAATGTTTCTGTTCCTGTTGTAATAAACACTGATAAAGTCCAAGGGAAAAAAATTAAATAAAAACTGAAAACAAAGCTCCCTTTGTATCAATAGCTCATCACTCACATCTCTGGAATTTATAAAAGAAAAAAAAAAACTGGAAATTTACTTTTTGTCTTGTTTTGCATAATGTTTTTCATTCTGCTATTTCTTTGTAATCTATTTTTAGAAATGAATAACTCTCTGCATGTGGCATAGTGGTTTGATCTAACTCAAAGCAGCTTGCTCATCCCCAATAGAAATTCACTCTTTCCATGTCATTGGGGGGGGGGGGAAATCTGGCACTGAAAATGAAAAAATTGTCTTTTTTTTTATACAGAAGGTGTTGATAATTCAAGAACTTACCACTAGCCAGACTGCAGTCTTGCACATTGTATTTTTCAAGGTTTTTGAGAAAAAGCATAATGTTTATGCTAGATATACTGCAGCACACAGAAAAAACTAGTTGAATTAACAAAAGTGTAAGACTTGAGCACCTTTATCAAAATGTCAGCTTTCGTCACTGCCATTCAGTGATGCTGTTGACATCACCAGAGAGTTCAGCGGACCTGGCCTGTATATCCATTTCAAGGACTAGCAAGGACTTTGAGAGGATGGAGGCGGTGCAGAGAAGGGCTACTAAAAGGATGCAAGGGAAGGACTACAACGTAAAAGTTACAAAAAAAGGCTTATGGCACTCAAAATGTATTCACTGTTGCGTCCGGTCTCAGACGGCTTCGACCCTTGTGCCTCACCTTTTTCACTGCTCTCCCCGCTAGACTTGGGAAGATGGCTACCGCCGCGTCTGCAAGCCGCATTCTCCGGCGTCCCCTGAACAGCTATGGCAAAGCCTCACGCCATGTTTCTCCTAAGGGCCTCCTAGGGCGCACGCGTGTACGCCACCCACGTCTTATCCACGTCATGGTGGGAACCTCGGGGGCATCCCCCTCGAGTGACGTTACGCCATCTGGGTATTTAGCCTATACTTGTCTGCTAGCTTATTGAGTCAGTAAGGACTGGATTTGTCCGGTCTAAACTACTCTGCCGCTTCCATGCTGCCAATGGAAGCTCTCTCTGCCCTTCGGGGTATTCTCTAACCTGGGTACCCGCTCCTCGGGGGCCATTTGCTTCTTTTCAGGTGCCTTACTGGGATCAGGTACTCACTCCGAGGGCCTGCTCTCCATGCCTCGATGCCTGTTACCATCTACTTCTGCCTGATGGAATCGTCAACCTTACAGCTACCATCTAGTGAGTAATCTAATTCTCAGTCTGTCTCATCTACAGCTCTACCGTGCTGGGAACCTACGCCTGGATCTCCCTATACCATCTCGGTGAGACAGGTTTCCTCTGCCAAGGGATCCTGGACTGTTACCCCTGGATTACCTCACTCCTGCCACCTCTGGTGGTATCCATCAGCTGTGCAATAAAAGACAAAACTCTGTGTTTGTGCGTCCCGAGTCTAGCCCAGTACTGTGGCTCCCCATGGGGCTCCTTCCCGTGGGCATGGTCATCTCCCACAGTACCAGAGAATCCACTCAAACACCTCAAAACCATAACAGATTGCTAACTCCATGGATTCGGCTCAGCTCACCGCATTGCAGGCCATTCCAGGCCTGACCCAGCGAATCTCCGAAGAGCAGAATGCGCTGGAGAACTTGAATGCTGCATTTAACCAGCTGCACGCACAGATTAATTCACCAACCACCTCAGGTAAAGAAGTTACACCGCCAGAAGTGACAGTCAAGACAATTGTACCTCTATCGGCTCCAACATGCTTCTCAGGAGAAGTTTGGAAATGTAGGATTTATCAACAAATGTTGCATGCACTTTTCCCTGCAACCTAATCATTTTCCTACAGTCTATGCCAAGACCACCTACATCTTGTCTTATCTGGACGGAAGAGCGTTGGCTTGGGCCTCTTTGCTGTGGGAGTGCAATGACCCTATCCCTACATGATCTTGCCGGGTTCCTTGAACTGCTCAGATCAGTTTTTGATGACCTTGCTCGGCTCACAACTGCAGGATCTTCTTTGGTTCACCTGAAGCAAGGTAATAAACCTTTATCAGACTTTGCAATAGAATTCAAGACACTGGTGTCAGAATTACATTGGGACCCTAAATGCCTGAGGACCCTCTTCTTTGAAAGACTGAACTCTCATTTGAAAGACAAGCTGGCAGCTCGAGAGATGCCTGAGACCTTGGCTGAACTGGTGAAGCTGGCAACAAGGATTGATCGCCGACTTCGTGACAAGGTTCAAGAGACCAAGACTCCCAGGAGACCCCTTCAGGGTGAAACTCAAGTGAAGTCAACACCCAGGCCTGTTCCCTCGGTCCCAGTTGCTGGCGAAGAAGAACCAATGCAATTAGTAGGGATGTGAATTGTTTTTTGACGATTTAAAAAATTGTCCGATATATTTTAAATCGTCAATAATCGTTAGAGGCACGATACAATAGGAATTCCCCCGATTTATCGCCAAAAATCGTAAATCGGGGGAGGGGGAAGGCGGGAAAACCAGCACACTAAAACAACCCTAAAACCCACCCCGGCCCTTTAAAATAAATCCCCCACCCTCCCGAACCCCCCCAAAATGTTTTAAATTACCTGGGGTCCAGTGGGGGGGTCCCGGGGTGATCTTCCACTCTCGGGCCACGGCTGCGTTAATAGAAATGGCGCTGGCGCTACCTTTGCCCTGTCATATGACAGGGCAAAGGTAGCACCAGCGCCATTTTGGTTCCTGTCCCCTGACGTCACGAGCACAGGAGATCGCTCCTGGACCCCCGCTGGACCCCCAAGGACTTTTGGCCAGCTTGGGGGGGCCTCCTGACCCCCACAAGACTTGCCAAAAGTCCAGCGGGGGTCCGGGAGCGACCTCCTGCACTCGGGCCGTATTGCAAAATGGCGCCGGCCGTACGGCAATACGACCCGAGTCCTTGATATATGCTCAAATTAATAAGTTGATTCCTTCTATTTCATAGTACTTTGAATGTCTAAGTGGATTTGTAAATGTTTTGGTATTTTCAGAATTATCTAAGATTTCTTAAATTTTACTGTGGAATTTACCATAGACATTTGTATGTGTAAATGATAGTTATATATCATGAATTATGAAAATTTAATAAAGTTTAATAAAGAAAGCAGGAATCTCACTGGTCAACCAGCTAATTGTGACAGTTTTAGAAGTGAGAGAAAGAGCTGCGCTGATTTTGAAGAGAAAGGAGCTGTGCTACCTTTGCTCTCTTTCTCAGGTCTACATAAATGTTAAAAAAACACTGAATAATAGTGAGGGAACATTGTTACTTGTATGAGCGTGTGAGTGATATACGTTTTATGTAATAGGGAAGCCTGAGAAGGTAAGCGAGGCAATAGACAGTTAACAGTAAATTTTTGCTGATCTGCATCTTTCATCAGCTTATATAGCAGCTGATTCACAAAGGATTTTTTCCATAGAAACAAAATGGGAGAAAAGCTTTAATGAATCTGGCCCGTAAGTTATTTGAAAGGGAATTGGGTGAAAGAACCTACAAACAGAAGTGTTTTCACAAAAGAGTGATTCAGCCTGAGAAAGTTTAAATTCTTTACGAAAAAGTCATAAGCTTCATGATAACAAGCCCTTTTAGCTGCAAAAAATCTTATGTTATTGGAATTTGTCCTGATAACGACAAAAATTAAAATTTGAATTTAAATATATAATCTTGGCATAAACTTAATTGATATAAAAAATGCTACTCCAAAAAAGACCAAAAAGAAGTTGAAGCGCAGCAAGAAGGAATTGAGAAGACAGGGATAATCTTGATTGCTTGCTCTGGAAAGCAGTGATCATATTAGAGTGCAGTGATAATCTGGAGCCTAAGCAACACTGGATGGATAATCTTAATGGATTTCAAAAACCTAAGGATAGAGGAGCAATAAGAGCATGACAGCAGTGAATACATCACTTCCACTGAACATATTCCTGTTTCCCTGGTCTCCTTGTCTGTGGCTGCTGCTTTGAGTTTCAGTTCCTAAATTTTTTCCTCATATTCTTAAACTCCATCCTATAATTTTTAGATAAGATTACTAAAATTATCTTTTGGTTTATTAGATAGAACTCTCAGTTCACTATGTCTAGGTAGGACTTAACCGGCTAAGAAGCAGCCACTGTATATTCAGCTAACCTGAGAATGGACAATGAGTGTAACAGGGTGGCGCTACTTAGCCAAATTTATTTTATTTATTTATTTAAGTTTTTTATATACCAACATTCAAGACGGTAGTCCCATCATGCTGGTTCACAAGAAACAGGGGTGCAATTATAATAAACTTTACAATTTGAACAATGGTGCAGAAAAGCAGTTACATGTAACAAGGAAATAAATAACTTGGAGAAAGAAGGAAAATGAAGATCAGATAATTATATATATATATATATAATAACATTGTAAGAGGTGGCTATTAATGCTATTACTAGCGAAGTGTGTTGATTGATGGGAGTTAAATAATGTTGGAGTTAGGAAAGGCCTGCGTGAACAGCCACGTCTTGAGTCTTTTCTTGAATGTTGAGATGCTGGGTTCCATTCTAAGATCCGGGGGAATGGAGTTCCATAAAGTTGGACCGGCTGTGGAGAAGGCCCGATCTCTAAGCGTGATGTGTCTGGTAGTTTTGGCTAGAGGTACTTGAAGTGATCCTTTGTAAGCATCTCTGGCTAAATAATGATATTGTAAGCATCTCTGGCTAAATAATGATATTGAGCCTTAGCTAGTTAATTTATCCAGCTAAGGGGGTCATTTTCTATCCGTATCACAAGCGATAGCAAGCGGGGTTGGAGTCAGGGCGGCGAGGAGGCAGATGTGGCGGTATTTCACTGGCGGCGATAAGGTAAGCCACGTTATTACCACCAGTAGAACACCCAATAGCACCACCTTTCATTGTGGCGCTATTGGGTGCAAAAGCCGGCAGCGAGAACACCGCGGTGTGCGATCACTGTCTGCTTTCGCAGGCCCGTTCCCCCTTCGCCCGCCCCACCCCCCCGTTACTGCTGGATTCACCATTCTCTGCCCTAAGATTGAGCAAGTCTAAAGGTCTAAACTTAGCTGGGTAACACTTATGCAGCTAAGTTGTGATTTATCTGGGGAAATTCAGCTGCATAGCTGTGCTAAGTTAGCCAGCTAACTGAGATAAATAGGTATATTTGGAATATCTACCCTGTGTATTTCTTCAAGTGCATTACATTCTATGAACTAATATATAATTTTGAATTTGAAAAACAATTGCACTTTGATAGCTGTTTTGCTAACTCTGGCCAGGATTCATCATTCCATGCGGAATGATGAACCCTGCGCTACAGGGGGGTGTGGGGGGGTGAAGCAGAGGGGCAGTTGGGCGATAGCCTGCAGCCAGCCGCACCACGGCGGTGTGGTTTCATCTGCCATGATGCAGCCGGCTGCAGGCTATCGTGGGCAAAGCGCCACCATAAAAGGTGGTGCTATTTCCCGTGCTACTGCCGGCGATAATGTTCAAAACATTACCACCGGCAGTGGTGCCACCACCGATTACCATAATTCCCTCCCTAACTCCGCCCCGACTCCTCCCCTCCCCCTAATTTAAATCTTAATGCCGCGATAAGGCCCTATCGTGGTAGGGAAAATAACCCCCTCTGATAGCATCCTTTAATTAAGTAAAAAAGACCGTGAATCTTTTGCTTGCTTACTGAATGAGAAGTTTCTGTGTAGACTTGAGATCACAAGTCCATCGAATCTCTGGGATCCTTCCAGCTTCCAGCTTCCACTGCTTGTATTGTGCTGGGATCAGGAAGGCAATCCTGTGGTGTTCTATGGATGGTCAGACAACAGCCAAATTATTGAACTAACTGTTTGGATTAGAGTAGAGTGGAACATGCCCATTGCAAATAAAACACTTCTTTAAAATTATCTGTCTTCTGAGTTAGCCAGGACTGAATTTGGGAGTGTTAATAGTCTAGGTCTCGCTGTTGAACAACTGTAGTAAAATAAAGTGTAAAGAAGATATCCAGCAATTTTAATTGGTCAGAATTAAGAGTGTGCATGGAAAAAAATTTTGTTTTGTTTTTATGTTTTTTAATTTGTTTTATCGTTTGCTTGATGTTTATTTTGGCTCATTTTGTTCATTAGAAATGAAATAAACGCCAGAGCAAAAAGATAAAAACAAAAGGAAAAGAAGCATCCTCCCCTGCACCTTCCCCCCACCCCCCTTTCACCTGGCATCTCAGACATTTAAAAGTTGACCTGCTCTCCTTTTGCCTTCTCCTATCCCCCACCCTCCCCAGCTCACTTATCCACTTGCATAGTGTCTCTAAAGCTGAAATGGGATAGGAGCAATACCCAGGCTCTCCTGCCTCACTGGGTCCTGATTCTCAGAAAGACATTGACTGGCCCTGAGGTCAGCACCATCTTGATGTATAATCATCAGCTGCACAGTCATACAACAAAATAGTGCTGCCCCGATGAGGCATGAGTAACTGGGGATCACTCCTGCCTCATTTCAACTCCAGAGACCCAACAGATTGAGTCAAAGGTGTCTAAGGTAGGGGAGGATGAAGGGGGCTTAGGGAGAGCCTGGGGTAGGGGGTTCAGTTTTTAAACGTCCATGGCACTGGGCTTTTTTCCTTTCATTTCCAAAAAAAAAATAAAATAAAATAAACCCGGCATGTTTGTTTCATTTTCTAACAAAACCAGTTTTTTTGTTGTGTTTTTTGTTTTATTAGAAAACAAATGTGTAACTATCAAAATAGTACTCAAGCACCCCTTGTGGAATTATTAATGTTTTTGTAGTTTTGGTTTTTTTTTCTGAGCGTGCTCCAGTATTAGTTATGCCACTCTTTGGAACAGGCAGCATCTCCTTCTCCAGCATACTGCCCTAAAGGACCCAGCTCCCTGTAGAGCATTTGTGGGCTCCAGGGAGGGAAATGCCAAATCGATTTATGGAGATTCCTCTTGCTGAGGCATGGGACAAATCATCCTGATGTGAGTGCCATGGGGTGATGCTAGTTCCACTGATCGTGAAATCTCAGCAGTATGAGCAGCATTGCTCAATGTGGGTTATCAAACCGCATCAGACATTATTACCATCTACTGACGGGCTGGACGTTTTGGGATTGTATTGAACTTTATCAACTAAGGACTGGAAGCTTTGCTGTCTGTGTCTGTGTATGTGTGTGCATGAAAATAAAAGAGAGGGTTGGACTCTGAGTGAATCCTGTGGTTTTATTTTGGAATCTTATGATGGCATGGAGGGTGGAGGAACCGAGAAGGAAGGTAGACCCTTGGAAAAATCCTGCTGGCCATGAGAGACAGTGTAGTGGCAGGCAGGTTACCAATGCACATCCCTAATGTAAATAGACTGTTTATTCCATTGTAAATGTTTGAAAATCCTTGTGTAAAGTAAAGAGAAAAGATCTTATGAACATCAACCTGTGGTACCTTGTCGTATCTGTGGGGAGCAAGGATTTGAATCAGAGTGATCCCACCAGTGGGGTTCTGTATGTTCCCTCGCCTACGGAAAAGAAGCCTCCAACCCATCTCATGTCTCTGAGAAGCAGCGGGTTACATTTATTTTATTAAAATATTTACAAACTGTCTTCCCAGCCCTTGATACAAGAAGCCATCCAAAGGGATATACAGAATTAAAAGACTCCATCAGGTACAGGCACAAACACTGTTAAAACCCCAAATCCTCCTCTTACGATAGCGAACCATTCAACATTGGCCAAACAACCCATTATATCCCAAAAATAGCCCAGAAACCCACATGCAGCCAAATTTCTCCCACAACTGATTTCTGCACATTATAGTCCTTTAATATAAAACCAAAATTCAGTTGACCCAAGCAACACCCAAGGCTTAAAATCCTACTTCATGTTAAAGAATAAAAAGCATTCTTACATATTAAAGGTAAAGCCTACCCCCAGATTAAAAAAAAATACTTTTTTTTCCCTATCTGCAATGGGATAGATAATGTTCTTGCTTGTGAATTTCTAAAGGAAGGCTATTCCACAACTGAGACCCAGTCCTCAAAAAGGTCCTTGATCTCCTCTGGTCCCTACTTAATTCCTATACTTATGACACTCATAGTAAAACTCTCTGACTAGATTTAAGTGGGCAGGCAGGGCTATACCATTTGGGCTAATTTTTCAAAAACAGAGGCCCATTCCCCCTACATAACTTCAAAACTCAAGGTCAAAAGTTTAAACTTGGCCTGGATCCTGCTTGGAAGCCAGTGTAATGTATGTAACAAAGATATCACTGGGGTTTGCTTTGTGTGTCTAAGCACTATTTGTGCCACTATATTTTAAACTATTTGTATCTTATGTGAGCGCTGGAGCAGGAGGCTTCTATGCTACGCTTTGGTATGTATGCCAGAGATTTATCTACCTCGGCTATAAATCCATATTTCCCAGCAGGTAGTCTAGATTGTATAATGCATTACAACTGGTTACATTCCTCAGTATAATATTCTTTTTATAGGTAAGCCATGGGATCTTTATTATGCTTGAACATATGCATAATTAATATTTTATTTTCCTTGCACAGTTATATAAATGCTCGTATGACTGGCAGATCTTTTTTAGTATAAAAAATGGAAATGTACAAAGAACAGTACAGAAAAGAGAATCAAGTGATTCCCTCTATTGTTCTCAAATGAAGAATAAGCAGATAGGGAAAATTTATTTCAGAGTAATGGCCCAACAAAAGACAAAGAAGAACAGTGAACAGATAAAATTCGAGAGCAGGGAGAGAGTACGACCACAGACAGAAAGCAACTAGAGAAAGTGAGCAAATAGGTAGCATAGACAAGGGACAGAAGATAGCAGTGAGTGGCCTGTGGATGCCATTGTACAATTTATGAACTGGAGGGACATGGCAAATTCTACCACTACTATCGTTTCTAAAACACTACTAGACAATAGTAGCGCTTTACAGAGACACATAAGAGACAGTCCCTGCTCCATGGAGTTTACAATCTGGTCAAGGAAAGCATGCATGATAAACAAGAGTCTCTGGGAAATGTATTTATTAAAGAGGATGAGAATTAAAAGCTGCCTCAAAAAGAAGAGCTCTTGGATTGGATTTGCCTATAGCCAGAGAAGGGGGTATGATGCACCGACTTAGGAAGTGGAGGGAAAGAGTAGCCTAGTGCAAACCAGGGTTCAAATCTTGCTTCTGCTCCTTGTAATATTGGGCAAGTCACCGTACCCTCCAATACAAACTTAGAGATATATTTAATAAGCCACGATAGGTGTTTAAAATGCAAAGAATAGTGCATATTTGAATGAGCTGCTTTGCATGCATAAACTTTGCAAATACATGCAAAGCAATTCATAAGTTGCTTTGCATGTATAAAGCAATAAATAAAATAGGCCAAGCCAACTATGCTGCACTCCTCCCCACCCCTTTCCTCTCTTCCCCTGCCCCACCCGCTCGCTTTTCCTCTCTCTCCCCTCATACAATCCCCTGATCCGCGACAGGAGGAGAGCGCTGGTGCCTCAGCCCGCTTGGCCCGCGTGTGGCTTTAAATCACGTGGCTGTACGGAGTCACGGGCACTTCAAAGCAGCAGGCGGGCCCGGAGCTGCGGAGGGAGGACGCAGGTGACACATCGATGCAGGAAGTGGCAGATTTTGGTTGGGCCCACCCCATTCCCATACCTGTGCACAGAGACAAAAAAAAATGAGGGAAGAGAGGAAGGGGTTTGGGGGGGGGGGGGGGGAGGCAGGAGGTTCTCTATTGCCCTTGTTAAGTTTGAGGAGGCGGTGGAAAATCCAGGTGGCAATGTCAGACCAGCAGGCTGAGACTGGGAACTGGATTTTTTGGTTGCATTTCTAATGTAGAGAGGTAAAGGGCAGAAAAGCTGATGAAAGGGCAGAAAGGCACCAGAGGAAAGAGAAAGAGATGGCTGCAGATGAGGAGAGCAGGGGTGTACTGAAAAATTGCAGGGCAGAAATAATACCACATAAGAGGGCTGCACAAATCAGGCTTAGCAATACTGGAGGCATGAACAAAGACATCTTCCACTTTATTCTCATTGTGTTCCGAACACCCTATTGCCAGTAAAGTTTGAATTAATTTTCAGTACCCTTTCATCAAATACAATACGGTGAATTGCCGAGTAATGGGTACTTGGAGGCTTTAAGTCAAATTCTACAAAAAAGTCACCTTGCTAAACTGTGATTTTTCTGTGCAAGTGCAGGGAACTTTCAACAAGGAACCTGACAAACTTGGCATTTTTCCATTATGAGAGGTAAAAAAAAAAAAAAAAAAAAAAAAAGAAGACTACAGATTTTTCCAGGCATTCTTAAAAAGCCACCTTCTTTGATCTCCAACTGCTATGTTTACCTGAAAAGGTAAGAACAGATAATTAATTTCCTTGATGCATTTGAATTACTTATCCTCTTTCAATCAGTATATCTCCAGCTATCTGTATGTATACATTATAGTATAGATCCTGTGCAGCGTTCCATTGCTGGTGCAGAGAGAAGCAATGGGACACACTTGTAGATGTCAGGAGAGTACAGGAGCTCAGTTTCTGAAAATTCCTCTTGAAATTAAATCAAAGGTCTAAACAATAATGACAAAAATAAGAAGGACCTGCCTGCTGATTAACCCTCACCATCCAGAATGCTAAGGGACACAAAGCAAAGTTGAGAGTCTTTGAGGCTTTTATAATCACAATAGAAGCCAATGAGAAGGGCTGGCAGGTTCCTCTAGTCTGTCTATGCTCCTCGCCTGTTGCAACACTTCAGACCACAGGTGTCAGAATGAGGTGGGTTACATGGGCCATGGCTCAATCAACTTTGGGCAGAGCAGCATTAAAAATAAAAAATTACTTTAAAGATATACAAGGAACATTATCTCTGACAGAAATCATCTATTACATAAATAAAAAGCTGCTCTTAAGAACTGTGGGATTCTAGCACCACAAAAGGTTGACCGGGCTCGGTCCTCCCCCACTGCTCTCCTGCTTTTTTTGCCTCTGGGTGATTGCCCTCCCTTCACCCCCCCCCCCCTCCCATCTTCTGAGCAGCCAATGTGCAACGGAAGAGAGCTGTCACGTGCAGGAGCTGCATGCCACTGTGGCTACCGCCTGCCAGACCTGTGAGCCGCGCTGCAGCACAGTCTCAAGGGATTACTCTGCCAACTCCTGGGAGTTGGCGCCGTCAATAGCATCAGCGCTCCTCCGCTTTCAATGGCCAGGGACTCTCCATTATTCCATGCTACTACATGAAGCCATGCAGAAGTGTGTGGGATGCTGGAAAGGGGGTGGGAGGAGACAGCCGGGAAGCTGGAGGTTCAGGGCTGGAAGAGAGAAAGAGGGGGAGAGAGGGCAGAAGATGGAGGGGGTAGGGGAGAAAGAGAAAGAAGGTGAGCTGGTGTCAGAAAGAGACATAGAGAGGAGTGGGGTGAGGACAGAGGAAGAAAGAAAAAGGAGGGGAGGTTGGACAGGAGGAGAGAAGAGGGGGACTGAAGGGAGGGGAGAGCCCAAGAAGAAGGAGGGGCTGGGAATAAGAGAGAGAGCAGAGAGGGCTGGAGAGTAGAGAGAGAACAAAGAGATTTGGGGGATATTGGTGTTTGGCAGAGAGTCAGGGGGTAGGGGGAACAGAACAGAGAAGCACAAGGCATGGGACAGGAGGAGATATGTTAGGACCGCCGAGCTCTTGTCACTATGTGCAGGTTGGGGCCGCACAGGCCCTGGCATTATTCTTGTGTGTGTGTGGTGGGTGGGGGGGGGAGTGATGTAATAATTCCCCCATAAGAACAATGACTGGGGCTTGGAAAGATGTGTGTGAATAATATAAGGAAATAACATGACCTAATGTGCAAACGTAAAGAAAGAAATCAGCAGTGGAAAGGGCTAAGCAGATGCTGATGGGCTTGCCCCCTGCTCCTTCCCCTCCCCCACTACCTACCTCAGACCTTGCTTGATCTTCAGCTTTACAGCACCAGTGTCCTCTCCCAGGACATGCCAGTCAGGAGTTGGAAAGGGGAAGGGAAACGGTGGTTTTTGGCATTTAAGAGAATTCAGATTGATTTATCCTTTAGGGATGTACAGGGCTTACATTTTCATTTCGGTTTGTTTGTTTCATTTGAGGGAGGAGTTATTTGCTTTTGTGGTTCATTTAATTTTTATTTTTTTTTGGGAGGGGGGGGTACGGTTTAAATTGGTTCCTAAACAGAAAAAAAACAACAACATTAAGTGCCCCTCCAAATATATAGCAGTTCTCTGGAAACAGAGGATGGTAATGAAGCAGTGGTGTGACAGCTTTGTGCGTCCAGGAATGCACTGGGGTGACCCGCATGGAGTGCTCTGCTTGCACTGGGGCATTAGCTGGGATCTGGGACATTGGTTTTGTGAGAAAAAAGATGGCAGGGTCTGAAATGCCCTCCTAGCCGAAGAGGCCATCACTTTGGCAGATTTTCAGCCTGCTCGGGTCAGTGGTAGGATAAGGAAAAAAAAGCTGGGTGGGTGGGGAGAGAAGGAAGCCGGTGTTGGGCTGCGTAAGGGACTTTGTGTGCATAATATAACGTATCTATATTGGATGAATCTCTACAGGGCAGACTGGAAGAAGAACTTGTGCTCTTTTTCTGCAGTCATTTACTATGTTGCTATGCAGCGCCGTTACAGCAGCTCAGAAAATATTTTCCCTTTCCGATCCAGCACCAAAATCAGAAACAACAAGCCTGATGACAGATTTAGAGTTCATGCAAACCTCAACAGCAGGATAAATTTGCTAAGGATTTCAGCACCTCCACTTGTCACACGTCAGCAGATCCAAGAGAGCTGCTCGGGAGATAGACATGCACACAGTACCTCTTCTGATTGCGCCCCTTTGTCTGTGCATAGAGTTTTCATCCACGGGATTTGCAGGGTGGAGTTTGCCGAGCACTGCTGAAGAGTTTCCTTTTACTGCTGCCAACCTTGTTCTGAATTACCAAAGGTCTTTCCCAAAAGCACAGAATGGGAGGTATCCCTCAGCAAAATCAGATCCACAGTATTTCAGTGAGGCATGGGAAAGTCAGCTGAAAGAAGCCTTACAGCCCAGGCTCAGCATACCTAGCACCAAGCCCTGTACAAGTCAGGTGGAAAACTCAGTCTTGTGTTTACCACTGCAATTCATTATATGCTTTCATTTCCGCAGACCTGGACACTATTTCTGAGCTGAGTGGGGATAAAACTGTGACCTTTCACCTCATGTTATCATTGTCCCAGTTCACAAAAATGGTCATTAAGACTCAGTTCAACCTCCGAAGTGGGGTACGTTTTCTGCACAGCTCACACATTGAGCAATGGTCTGGGAATTCAAAAACCTGCCAACATGACAGAAGTATAATTGAAAGTGTGCCACTAAGGACTGCAGGCACACTACAAGCTTATTAGAAAATAGAGTGTTCTGATTAGATTTTTTTTTTGATATTATTGAAAAATACATTTCACATTTCGATCCTGAGAAGATTTAGCATATTCGCCATTCAGCTGTTCAAGATGCATTCCCCAAGCATGCAATTATCTGGCTGAACGAGGATCAGATTAAATACAAAAGAGGCTAGTGAAGGAATAGAGAAACTTGACCAAACAAATCCCCCACCAATTGCATGAATTATTTTAGAACGCACAAGCATATTGATGATCCAAGAAGGAAAGTAAACTTGCATGGAAATAGCACAAAGAACATGCTCCATGACATAAACACAGGTCCAAAACCTAAGCATACATGATTTCAAAAACTGAATGTTTTTTATACTTTGTTTTATTTAAAGCTTTCAAAGTTTATCTCTTCTTAAAAAATTAAATATACAGCTTACTAAAGCCCATGCATATAAAATCAAACAAGCAGGAATAACAGTTTATAAGGGAAACCTCAGACAGTTCACGCTGAATCCAAAGTAGAAATTAATCTGTCCATGAACTACTCAGTTGCCTTTCATTTTTAAATGCTATTTCAACTTGCCAATCCTTCAGGGTCTATGAACAAGATTCCAGCACCTACATTAAAATTAGAACGATATGATCAGAGATTCTGCACCTTTCTGACAGACCAAACATTTAATTGAATTAGTAAATGGAGGATAAAAAGGGAGTAAATACTGTGCCCACCAAATCTAAAATTAGTTTGAAGGAAGCCAACAAGATAGCTGTTTTATATGTGTAAGGAGCTTTGGTTTTCCTTACCAGATTGAGTGTACTAACTTTCTAGGGAGGTTCTTAGTGAACAGAGGTTGGGATTTGAGCTCCTTCATGTGGGAGAAAGAGATGGTGTGTGCTTGCACCTTTATAAACCCTGGCCACCATCTTAGGGTGTGCATTCTTAGTTTCATTTGCCTGCGTTGCCTTGCTGAAGGACAGCCTTGCTTGTGCAGTTACTCTTTTTTGTGTTTCTGGGAATAGAACTCTGAGGATTATCTTCACAGAGACCTGGGTAAAGACAACTGGAAACAGATGGGTGAATTTTCAAAGGGCCGTGCGTGTGAAACCCGGGACTTATGCACGTGGCCGGATCCTGCGCACGCCGTGCATATTTTCAAAAGCCACGCGGGTAAGTCCCTATACGCGCACAAGTGCTGGGCCCTGAAAAGTGGCGGGCCAGGGGGTGTGGTCTGGGCAGGGAGGGACAGAGACCTGCCGGGACAGAGACCTGCCGGGACAGCGGCCATTAGCCCGCTGTTCCGGGGAAGCATGCGCTGGCAGCCAGCTGGCGCGTGGAAGTTGCTTCTGTTCCAACAAAGCAATAAGTAAAAAAACAAAAAAAATGGGGATAGTTAGGTTAGGGTTCGGGGAGAAGAGGTAGGAAGGGTAGGAAATGGAGCAGACTGGGAGGGAACTGGGGGAAGCCTGATTGCATCGCTGCATGTAGTTTACTAAAATTCATCCCCCCTGCGTGCACCACCCACACATGCGGCATGGCCATGAGATTTTATAACATGCGTGCTAGCATGTGCATGTTATAAAGTTGGCACATCCATGTGCGTGTGCCGGGAACCATGCGTACATGGACGTGCGCGCGCTCGTTTTAAAATCGACCCCAGAGTGTCTTGGCTCTGATTTTTGTTCCAGCGTTTTGGAGACCTTTTGTTGCTGGAGAAGGATGTTTTTTCCACCCTTCATTTCTTTTTTTTAGTTTTCCCTTTGTCTGCCTCGGAGTCTCAGTACTATTTTGGAATCCAGAGGTGTTTACCTTTTCACCCAGAAAACCCTGAGAAACAGGCTGCAGCTGTATCATTACGGAGGAATAGAATCCCATCCATTACTAGTGAGGACGGAAGATCATTTTTTCTAAGACTTTCTGATATGGTCCCAGGTGAGCCGTATTGTGAATGAGAGGAGCAAGATCGTTACCATACTTGGGGCTTACTGGAAGGAAAGAGAATATTGAAGACTACTGGGGAGATAGGAAACAATTGGGACTTTCCATTCAGTTGAATAACTGGGACTACTAATCCAGCCATTTCACAGTGAGAAGAATCTGAGATAATTTGAGAAATTGGGAGAAGACTTACACTTTTTAAAATGAGGATTAATGTGAAAGATGAAGGAGCCGAATTACTTAGTAAGGAATTGGCTATTACAAATTCTAGACTTTGACTGAAAAAAAAAATGTCACATTTATTAATTTCAACCTGTAAATCAATTTGATTTATCATCAAAAGGCTGTAAGCAGTATTTACACCCATTTCATCAACTATCAGTAAAGGAAATTGGAAACCACTCAGCTTCCAACATGTTTATTGTTGTCATAGACTTTAGAGATTATCAGTGCTGTATGCTAAGAGAGCTAAGGGAATATGTATATGTGATATATGCAAAGGGGCCTTGAAGCTAAGCTTCCCCCCCCCCCGCCAAGGAGCCCTGGACTACTCAAAACTGAAGAACTGATGCAAGTAGGGTCAAATCATTGATTGTGTGACTGAGTCCACAGGTATTATTCCTCCCAGAGGCCACATAAGGTTAAAAATTGCTTAAAGTTGAAAGGCCATCTGAAAAAAGGCCTTTAGTAATCCCGATAGGCTTTCTTCTTTAAATGTTCATAATTAAGCATTATGATGGTATCATCTCTATCCAACTAGTTAGCTGTTTTTTTTATGGTAGGAAGAGGTGGAGTTTTTTGGTGGTCCAATGCACATCATAAATTAATAACACAAGAAATCATTGAGTATGGTTTGCTTTTAATGATCCCCTTCAAAATGGAAGCATTCAGATTTATACTTCATGAGTATTATGCTTACCGGCTTATGGGCTGCCCTGAGATCTGGCTCACTTACCCGACACTGTTTCACCGGCCTGGTACTGCCACTCTGCTCGACCAAACATACTGCTGCTCCATGCAGCTAGGAACGCCATTATCTTCCACCTCGGCATGCACCGATGTTTAAAGGCCCTGCAGCGGGAAACCAGTCCTCCTGCACTCCCTGATGATATCATGCTGCCGCGTATTTAAACCCCAGCTGTGCAATGCCAAGATGCCTCAGCAATAGGTCAACTATTCTTGATAGTGCGAGTTGCTGCTCCTTCCGTATCTCCAGCCTGCCAGCCTGGTCTTCAGCCTGCCCAGCCTGGTCTTTGTATCCTCAGCTTTGCCCAGCCTTGTCATTGTCCTCCAGCCTTACCTTCCTCTTCCCTGCCTGCCTGCCCTTGGACTGATCTCTTGGAACTGACCATAGCTTGTGCCTCGCTTACTCATACTTGCCACCTGTCTCAACCTGGACCACAACCCTCCTTGCTTGCCAACCCTCCTTGCTTGCCATCCGCCAACAGAACTGCTTTTCTGCCCGCAACTCAGAGACTGCCACCTAAGACCTGCCAGCCCCCCCCCAACCTGAAGGGAAAGGGGCTGGTATAGGCGAAGCTACAGCCCAGTCTCTGCACAGTCTGCTCCACCAGTTGGCTGTGAGGACCTACAGGGCCTATAGGTTGCGTCAGCCTTATCCCAACACAAAGTTCCACAATCCTAACAATGAGTTTACTCACTTACAGGGTCTGGCAAACATTATTAGACTGATTCATAAAATGGTCCCATTTATACAATCAGAAAACATATTTCTTTAACTCTTACTTACAAATTATGTGCAAATTGGGGAGTGAGACAAAAAAATGTTATGAGCATGTGATTGACATACAAGAACTGATTATGTATTTGACATCTGAAATTTATGAAACTGACTTTGTTTTTCCATATATTGTATATTTTAACAAGGCTGTGTACACCAACCCACACACTATGTCTATGCTAACTTATCTAAATAATTGCACTGTGAGTTATAGGAACAGTTTGCAAAGTTATTCTGATTTATTAATGTATTGTATTGCTCACTCTGACTATAAATTGTAACTGAATTGATTGGGTACAATTATTTATACACACTGCTATATTTTTTGCTTATAATTATTGTGTGTCCCTGAGCGGACAAACCAGAAAAAAGTAAAACATTTCCCTGAAGTTCTCTCTGCTATGCTGTGCTACAGGTCTAAGCAACTCTGGTCCTCAAGTGTTGCCAACATGTCTGGTTTTCAGGATATCCATAATGAGATGTATTTTGCATGCACTCACTCAAAATATGTCATGCAAATTCATTGTGTATATTCTGAAAACATGCCCTGTTGGTGGCATCGAGGATAAGAATTGCCTTCCCCTGGTGTAGTAGAACATTACAGCTAGGAAACTGACAAAGAAGACAGATGTATTGCAAGGATGATCATACAGGATGGCCTCCCTATATGCATATTCATACATGCCAGGTACCTTATCAGATACTGGCAGTTTTTGAAGGGTTGCATGGCAGAAGAAATATCTCTTCACATCTTCACGACTCATTAGCATTGAATTCAGATTCTGTAATCCAAGGAAGTATGTAATTTACCAGTTGTTGCTGTATGGGCCATTTTTAAAGATGCAGATCTGGAGCGCCATCTAAGAACATTAGAGGATCCTAGGCCCCATCAAGGACGTCCTCTTCTTTTCCAGGAACCTTCTACTCAAAAAGGAGACCTTCACTCAGGTCCGATTCAAGCTTGGTTTACACAGTGGTGATTTCCTGCTAGGCTGCCGACTTGGAACTTTTTGTTGCCAACTAGAAACTTTTTTGAATTAGTTTCCTTTTCCTTATTGAGAAAAGTGGAGGCTGCCAATGACCCCCCAACCCGTTACCTTTTCTTCTAGTACTGGGACTGCAGCCTGATCTGTAACTTTACCACTATCTACTGGCCTGCAGAGGAGGAAGATGGTAAGTGAATATTTCTCCAGTAACCTCTCTCTAAGTTTATAGTAAGAAATGTGTTGTGTTGGTGCACAGAACATCTTGAGAACAACTTCTTTGGTTCTTGACCCTTTTCCCTCAAAATGTGTTAACTCAGAACTGGGCCTTATTCCATGCCTCACTTCAATTGTAAATTATAGTTAACAAGCAAGGTTTAGTACCTGCTACTTTGAAACAAATGTTAATATGCCCAATGAGAAGTGAGAAACTTGACCTTTATAGTCTACAAAATTTTAGACCTATTTTAAAAAAAACAACTTATCTTTCCTTGAAAGGTTTTAGAAAAAGGAGTTTATAATCCACTGAACAATTTTCTGGCTACACCCTTAACCCAAGATAATTTATTTATTTTATTTTATTTAGCGTTTTTCTATACAGGCATTCATGATTAGAAACCACATCATGCCGGTTTACATAAAACAAGGGGTGAGAACAAGAAACGAAAAACAAGTGCAAGGAGAACAAAAGTTACATTACAACAGGGTCTTAAAACTGGGAAGAGAAATTAGAATAAGAGAGACGAACGGAAGAGATTAAAATATTTACATTATTTACATTATGATATGAAATCTATTGTATAGTTTGCTGTCTCTTGTAAAATTACTATCATTTAGATTGGGTCTGGGAAGGCTTGTTTAAATAGCCAAATAATCAAAGTTTAGGCTAGGCTTTAGTACTGAAACTGCGCTAGAAGCACTAACAAATGAGGTGTGGGTAAAGCAGACTCGGGGAAAGATGCTTTTCTGATCCTTTTTGTTTTGAGTGCAGCCTTCGACTCAATTCATTTGTTATTGCTTTAGCATTTTCATGATCTGGGTCTAGAAAGGTATGTTTTAGAATGTTTTTATTCATATTTAAATAACTATATTTCAAGTTAATTGGGATCAAGGCAATTCAGATATTTGTCCATTATTGTATGGGGTTCCTCAGGGTTCTATTTTAGCACTATAAAAGAGTGTGTTTCACCCTCCTTAAAAGTCCATGACTTAAGACAGCCACCAGGGATTCGTGGTTGCAGGGAATTTTTCCTGGGGAGAGGGATAAGATGCCAGGACCCAGAGGGAAAGAGGCCCCAGATGAGACTAGGATAAACAGGAACTTTACAAAACAAAGTATGTGAGTAAGCAGGCTTGTGTTTTGTTAATTTCTGATTATAATTAATAAAATCTGCAAAAGGATAGTCAGAATCCAGACTGAATCTGTCCTTTGGTAAGACAAAGACCACTCTTGGAGTCACATATGGTGTCAGTTCAGGGATTTCTGCGCTAAGCAGCTGTACAGGCAGAGACCCATACCAGAAAAGAAAAGAAATGAGAATTTTTTTCCTGACTGGCTCTAAGCCTTACACAGAGCAGAAACTTGTGCTAAAGAATTCTGGCCTAAGCAGCAGCACAGACCAGGGAAACACGCAGATAAAAATATTTTTTTTTTCAGGGGCTTGGCTGCTACTGCAGCCACAAGGCAAATACAGCAGGCCAAAGTGGATAGCACTACCTGGGTAGACAGAAAAAAAAAATACTGTCTGAACTGAACAGGCTAGAATTTTGTTTTCTTTTTAATAAAGTGAGGAACTGCAACAAAGTTTCTGTAGTGCCAAGGCTTATTAAGTAACCGAATGATTAGTGCAGACCCTTGCTGAAGAGCAGTAGCAATACTAGAAAATGGTTCAAATTCTACATGAACAATTTAACCAGCATCAGGGGCTGCTGACACAACAACAGAGGGTGCTCACAAAGACAGCCCAAGCAATACAGGTTGCCCCAGCATGCCCAGTTACATTGCCTGCAGTTTGTATTTAATTAAGACAGGAGAAGATCCTTACATGTTCTTAAGAATTTTTGAGAGAACCACCTCCATGGCTGGCTGGCTCAAAGCCATCTGGACTTACAAGAAACCTGCTTACAGGAAGAAATCAAGTGGCTTTTCAGACTGCCAGTTCCAGTGAGGTGCCTTTCTGCCCAGAGAAACTTCATGGAGCCTTTTCCATCACATAAATGAATCCTCAGGAAGTGGCTCAAGCCAGAGGCAAAAACAGGCCTCAAAGTAGCCAACCAGATCCTTCTGGAACAGTTCCTGAATGGGCTGGACCACTCCATGTGGAATTGGGAGTGTTGACACCCAGTGCTCACACTGGTAAAAGCACTGGAAGTGGCAGATGCCTTCCATCAGGCTCAGTTGATGCCAGAATTGGTATAGAAGCAAGGAGAGCAACCTGCACAGGCTCCCCAGAGTGGCGGTGAGAGTGTAAGATCCTAACATAGGTCCTCAGAGTAGGACAGAGCTGGTTCTGTTCTCTGGCCACAGACCACAGGCCCACCAGCTTGTTTTAGTTATGGGAAGATAGGTGATAAGAACATAAGACTGCCATACTGGGTCAGACCAAAGGAACATCAAACTCAGTATCATGTTTCCAACAGTGGTCATTTCAAGAAACAAGAACCTGACAGGATCCCAAGGGGTAGATAGAATCCAAGCTGCTTATCCCAAGAATAAGCAATGGTTTCTGCAACTCTACTTTAATAATGGTTCATGAACTTTTCCTCCAGGAACTTGTCCAAACCTTTTTTAAATACAGCTACACTAATAGTTTTCACTATATCCTCTGGCAATGAATTCCAGAGCTTAATTATGCGTTGAATAAAAAAAACATTTTCTCTTATTAGTTTTAATGTATTACCTACTAACTTCACTGTATGTTCCCTGGTCTTTATAATTTTTAAAGAGTAAACAACTGATTAACGTTTGCTTGTTCCATTCCACTCATTATTTTATAGACCTCTATCACATCTCCCCTCAACTGTCTCCTCTCCAAGCTGAAGAGTCCCAACCTTTTTAGCCTTTCTTCATAGGGGGAATTGTTCCATCCCCTTTATCATTTTGGTTACTTTTCTCTGTATCTTTTCTAATTTTGTTATATCTTTTTTGAAATGTTGTGACCAGAACTGCACACAGTACTGAAGATGAGGGCAATTCAGAGGCATTATGATGTTCTCTATTTTATGCTTCATTCCTTTCCTAATAATCCCAGGCATTCTATTTGCTTTCTTGGCTGCTGCTGCACATTGAGCAGAAGATTTCAATGTGTTTTCAACAATGACACCTGGATCCTTTTCCTGAGTGATGAGTCCTAATGTGATACCTTGCTTTTTGAAGCTATAATTTGGGTTACTCTTCCTAAGTGCATCAATTTGCATTTGTCTACATTATATTACATTTCATTTGCATGCCCAGTCTTCCAGTTTTGCAGTGCCCTCTTGCAATTTCTCACAATCCTCTTGTAATTTAACATTTTGAGTAATTTTGTGTCATTGGCAAATTTGATCACCTCGCTTGTTGTTCCCATTTCCAGGTCATTTATACATATTTTCAAAAAGGAGTGGTCAATAAAAGCCACAAGCTGTATGTCATCAGCATAAAAATACCCCTTAACATGATAGTCCTGAATTACTGTAGCCTGAGACTGTCACTACAAAGCCTGGTGATCCAGACAGCACTAAAAGTTAACATTCACACTTGCAAAGTGTTGTGTTCCGCGCCCGTGGATGGCCATGAGCGTGGCCCCCTACCATGCCCACGGCGGCGACCCGCCACGGTAGTTCCGGGAGAAGCCCTGGATCCAACATCCCTCGCTCCGACATGGACCCCGGTGCTGGTCGCCAGGTGGGGAGCCGTCCCTGCTCCTCCCTCACAGCATCCAGCGGCGTTTCCTCCATGGAGGAAATCCAAGATGGCCACCGCCATCCTTAGGCGCGAGGCCACGCTCTCTTCTCAGATTTACAGGGACCTGATCCCTTTAACTAGACTCACCTGTTTCCTATGAGCCAGAGCAGAGGAAGTCTCCTTTTATACTTCCTCTGCTCATTCCTTGACTTGGCAACTTCCGTGGTTAGTCAGGTCTGCTTGCTTCAGTGAGTTCTTGTGCTTTGGATCCTTGTTCCTGTTTTATTTATTTATTTATTTTATTTATTTAAATGCTTTTAAAATATACCGACATTCATAGGACACATCATGCCGGTTCACAATCAACATTGCAAAGGGGGAAGAGGAAATTACAAATAACAGGGAGGGGGGAGGTGGAGCAGTGAAGGAAAAAGGAGAGTTTTGTCTTTTGTTCCTGGTTCCTGACCGGATTGGCAAGTGGTGATCCTCTGGTGTGTGGCTTCAGACTGGTGAGCGACGACCCTCTGGCTCGACCTCAGACTTCTTCTTGACAGTTGGCTCCAAGGGCCTGCCTAAGACCCAGCGGCCAGGGTCCCTATGGGCTCCTCCCGGGGGGACCCCAGGCTTCCAGGGGTGAAGCTCCAGTCAGCCCTTGCACCGAACTTCTTGACCTCTCAAAGATCCACCTAAGTCCCAGAGGTCCAGGTCCCTACAGGCTCCTCCTGGGGGGGACCGCGGACTTCCAGTGGCGAAGACACACTTCCTTCCTTCAATGTCACGACTTTTCGTCTGCCTCCACAGTCGTCTCCGTCTCCACTGCCGAGGGTCAGCTGGTCACATCTTCTGTTCCTGCCTCGCCACCCGACGGAAGAACCTACGGATCTTCCTCCTAAGGTATTCCATCCTCCCGTCGGTCCAAGGGTTCACAAGCCTGGGCATAACACAAAGAAAAAAGTCCGGAGAGGGAACAACCACTGGGGCTCAAGGGAAAAAAAAAATAGAGTCCCTGGGGTACAGGCACTTTTGTTCAATAAGGCCTGGATTTTCAAAAGCCTACGCACGTAAATCCGGTGGATTTATGCCTGTAGGTGGGCTTACGTGCACTGTGCCGGGGGATCGCATGTCAGCAGGCTGCTGGCACGTGCAACCTGCGTCCCCGAGGTAGGCGCAAAAGGCAAAACAAAGGTCGGGGAGGGGTCAAGGTTAGGGCTAGGGGGCAAGTAGATAAGGGGAAGGGAGGTTAGTTAAGGGGGTTGGGAAGTTCCCTCCCAGGCTGCTCCAAAATCAGAGTGGCCTGGGAGGGAACAGGGGAAGCCCACGGGCATCGGTGCATGCAAATTGCACTAATGTGCATAACCTTGTGCATATCAACCCCCAATTTTATAACATGCGCGCACCTGCACACACGCAGGACTTAAAATCTACTCCTTTGTGCAGAGAATGGACATGAGAAGTTTTGCCCCTATGAAAAAGAAGAAATCAAAGAACCTTTTATAGGAAGCATTGAAGTTAAAGATGAACAGAACCCACAGGTGTGCTAATTTGCATCAAAAAGCCATGCTATCGAGGACTGTCCATGGCTTGAGGATCTAGATTGGGAGTGCAACCTAGCAAAGCTCCATAAATGGGAGCACAATTGAGTGAAGCTCCACAGCTATAACTTCATTAATCTTCCTCATTTGGGACTTAGGGACTTTGTGATCCCAATTGAGCTGGCAGTCTCTACCCAAGTTCAAGTAGATTTAGGATGCATAAAGACTCTTATTAATAAGGAGCTGGACCAGATGATGTATATCAATTACAGGAAGATCCTGCATACATGAAGACCAGAAATACTCAACCAGTCAGATCCTACTGATAACCTTTGGTGGGGCAAACCTATATAGAAGTGGAAATACTTCCCAAGCTTCAATACACCATTGTTCTGGGTCACAATTATCCCCAGTTTGAGACTGTGGGGCCAGCTTATGGCCGGTTGGGACAGCCCAGATTATATGGAGACATAACCTCTGGAAGTCTTACCATTTAACATTATGAATATATACCACACAGAGTTGAAGATGTTCACACCACAAAGACAGCACCAGAAAACAAATATCTGAGAAGTTCCATTGTCTAAACACTGCCAGGGACTTTACTGTTTCAGAATCGCCTGACGATATGTGTCTGAGGGAACCATGGGGCTTCTGGGAACCTTTATTTAATTCCAAAAAAAGGCTGGGGAAGGGTTACCCTGGAGAAGTTAGGCAACCCACACCCGAAAGTAGGTCCCTTGAGTTTGGCTGGAGGAATGAACAGTTATGGGAGGGGAAGTACATTCTGACCTAAAAGGCCCCATATTGATCCTATCCCCCATTAGGAAAAGAAAAGGCCAGTCCCAGTTCAGAATGGGAAAGGAAAACAGGAATACTGATTTACTTTCCCAGATGCTCGATCTGACAAGGTCAAGCTGAGGGAGTTTGTTTAGACCCTCCTTAAAAGTCCAAGCTAAATGTCTGGTCCACCTTAATACAGCCACAAGGGAATCCTGGTTGCAGAGGAGAGGGATAAGACGCCAGGTCCCAGAGGGAAAAGGAGGTCCCAGACGAAGCGAGGAGAAAGCAGGAACTTTGCTAAATGACTTTATCTGAGTTAAACTGCTTTATTTCTGTTTCTAGCACTGCTGAGATAAGCAGCCTTGGGTTATGTTAATTTTTATTGTAATTAATAAAAACTCCAAAAGGACAGCCAGAGTCCAGACTGAATCTGTCCTCTGGTAAGCCAGAGACTGCACAGGGTGTCACAAGCACCAATTATATTTCATCTTTATCTCACTCAATTAGCTACAGTAAAATTTAGGACTATGATTTCAATGGGTATTTTTATGTTGACAATATACAGCTTGTTGATTTTATTGACCCACAAAAAGCAAATGATTGGTCTGCATTCACTGTTTGCCTCACCGTAGTTGCAGCTTGCTTGAAAGAACACAAGGTTAAATCCTTCTATGACTGAAGCACTTCAGACCAGTAGAACCAACCAACCATTAAGTACTTTCCTGGTAAGTGTAAAAGTCTGTCTAAAAAATACAGTTATAATAGTGGGAGTTATATTTGACCATAAATTATCAATGAATGATCAAATATCTTTGGTAGTGAAGAGGCCTTTTCATTATTTGCTCCTTCTGTGACAAATAAGATACTATTTTTCCAGAAAAGATTTAGAAATAGTAATGCACTCTTTAATTCTTATGAAATCGGATTACTGTAATGTGGTATCCATGAGCTATTGGTGCTGTGGTTGGCGCAGTCTAGTAGGTGAACCTACTAGACTCACGCTGACGGCTGTGAGTCTAGTTGGCGCAGTCTAGTAGGTGAACCTACCAGAAAAGATTTAGAACTAGTAATGCACTCTTTAATTCTTATGAAATCGGATTACTGTAATGTGGTATCCATGAGCTATTGGTGCTGTGGTTGGCGCAGTCTAGTAGGTGAACCTACTAGACTCACGCTGACGGCTGTGAGTCTAGTTGGCGCAGTCTAGTAGGTGAACCTACCAGAAAAGATTTAGAACTAGTAATGCACTCTTTAATTCTTATGAAATCAATTACTGTAATGTGGTATCCATGAGCTATTGGTGCTGTGGTGTGGTTGGCGCAGTCTAGTAGGTGAACCTACTAGACTCACGCTGACAGCTGGCGAATGCACCCTAAAATGGGACAGACTAGAGCTTCACTTATATCAGCCCCCTCCCCCGTAGTTTGAGCCCTTGTGTTCTGGCGGCTGGCAGAGCTTAGGTGGGTCCCAAGGGAAAACGAGTCCAAGGCCAGGTGGTAGTTAGGGCAGGCAGTAGACAACAGATACCAGGAGACAAGCTGGAGATCAGGGCAGGCAGCAGAGAAGTGAAAGTCAGGTCTAAAGCAGAAGATCAGGTCAAGATAGCAATCAAGAAATGATCGAAGTCCAAGCAGAGGTCAGGATCTGGAAATCAAGCCAAGGAAGAGAAGACAAAGACGAGGACCAGGATAAGGCAAAGACAACGACCAGGGTACAGCTGGTCAAGGCAGACAAGGATGGAGCAAGGCAAGGTAGGCAGGAGCTCAGGAACAAGACAGAAAGGCAAGAGGAAGACAGTCAGGAACAATTTACACACGCACTGAAGTCCAAAGGCACATCAGGAGACCTGTTGCTTAGGCGTCGGATGCTTCTCCGGAAGGGCCTTTTAAGGAGCAGGTCCAGTGATGTCATCAAGGGGTGCTGTAGCTGGGTTCCGATCATGGGACTTTTAAGAGAAGCAGCACTGGGCATGAGTGCGCCTAAGAAGAGATGGAGGAGCAGCGGCATGGTGACATCCTGATGCGCTCGGCAGCATTGTTACCCTGGAAGCGTTCCAACCATGCGAGGTTGCTGGTGGCATTGGGGGTGAGAGGCAGCTCATGGGGCCATCCCACGAACCACCGTCTGTAACATAGGGTACACATCTCGATGGCTTAGACATTTACAACTGATTCAAAATACTATCACTGATCTTCTGTTTGGCGCTAAAAAGTAATGATTCTCTTTCCCCCTTTATTAATCAGGCTTCATTGGTTGCCAATTAATTGTGGAATCACATTTATATTTCTGTGCTTAAAAGGGATCCCAGTATCTGGCCTTATGTGCCTGCTTATGCTTTGTGCTCTTCACAAGAAAATGTGCTTATAGCTTCTCCCCCATCGGTGATCAGGTTAGAAAACACACGACAAAGAGCATTCTCCTATTCTCAATCAACCTGAAACTCTATCCCTTGGTCATTAGGAAAGAAAAAAAACAAACAGACTTAAAAATCCATAAAAGCCTGAAAACTTGGCTATTCGCACAAGCCTACAATTATAATTACATTGGCAAGTTAGTTTTTTTAATGTTTATGCTGACATCTTATTTTTTTATTTGAAGTTTTACCTGATTTTACGGTGCTTACAGTGTTTATCTCTGTAACAAGGTGGGAGCCTTGGGGCGTTCAGGTATGCTGGGTTAAGGTTTGCAACTGACCTTGGCTTGCATGCAGGCCAATCTGTACGGAGGTAAACTAATAAACCAGAGGGGTTACAAGGTCAGTGTGGCATAGATCAGCTCTCCTCAAATGCGATGGCATATTGAACGGCATCTTATCCAATGTTTGTAGCGTTTCCCCCTGCCCTTCCCTTCAAAGCTTGGAGCTGACCCTCCACCCTCTTATACCAGGGGGTTTCCTTTATGTCAACGTCAGGAGTATCTCATACCGAAATTCCAATAATCTTAAACTCCTGCCTTAAATTAACCTATGGCACTGCCTTCCCTGGCATTAGTCAGGATAACAATCTCTTAATCCTTGCTCTGTGTGCTAGCTAACTTCAATGGCCAAGGATCGCTGATTTTCTGTTCCAGGCACAAATAATCAGTCATTTAACCTGCTGACCAGACGCCAGCCCTTAATTCCAGGAAAAGCCCAGACACCACTGATACTTCTTCAGTTGTTTTATTTTTTAGTTTCACATTTGCACTTTCGTTGAGGGTGCATGATAACTTTAAACTTCTGGGTAACAAAACAATTCTTCAGTGAACAATTACAGTCCATTGTTATGCTCGCCGCCCGCGGCGTGATTCTCTCACCTCTCACCTCTCTGCACAAGCTTCAGGCTCCAGCTTCTCGTTGCTGGCGGCAGTAGGCCGCCAGTCTCGACCTCGGACTCCCGCCAGCACCTCCGGCCCTGCTCCGCTTCCCGGGACCTCCAGCCAGGATGCCTCCATTCCTCAGGCCTCTCCGCGGGCCTCGCGAAGAGACACCGCCGGCAGCACCGCGCCCTTCCCTAGGCGCGCGCACATCAGTGAATGATTTAAAGGGTTCGCAGCAGGAGCATTGGTCTCCTGTTCCTGGTTTCCAATTGCTCGTTGCTGCAGTACCTGTTTGTTCGTGTTCCTGATCCTCCATGTTCCCGGTTCCAGTTCCACTGTTCGTCTCGTCTTGTGATTGACTGACTTCCTGGATTTGACCACTGCTTCATCTGACTTCGCCTACTTGCCTTCTCCAAGCCTGACCTTTGCTATGTCTGACCACACTTGTTTTCTCCGTGCCTTGAACTTTGCTACGTACGACTTCACTTCAGACTTTCTTGGGTCCAGAGTTCCTCGTTGCTTGCTACACCTTCCAGGTGCCTTCCGCATCTGCTCAAGTTTGACAGTGACACCTCTGTCCCTGTCCTCTGGACATGGACTATTAAGGCTTCGACCTCCCTTTGCTCAGGCACCTTCAGTATCCTCCTGTTCCCTGGTGCTTGGGTTTCCATTCTGCATCCTGTCCGGGGTAGGTTCACACCACCTGCTGGCTGGCTGCTGTCTCTGGGCTGAACCAGCTGCTACTGATATCCAACCTAGAGGTCTGCCTAAGTCCTGCCGGCCCCAGCACCAGGAAGGCTCAACCCCAGGGGAACGTGGGCTGGTCTAGGTGAAACTCCAGTGGCCTCCAGCTTCAGCCCACTCCGCCTGCTGACGGTAGGGACCCTTAGGCCCTCGACTATGGGTTGCATCAAGCCCACCTCAGCCCAAGGATCCACCTCCTATGCAACATCCATACTCAGATTCCAGCAAAAAAAACCAACCCAAAGCAAAACCGAACTGTTGCACCTTCTCAGATGAATTAGGTTACAGCCAGACAGCACCTCTGATTTTCCCAGCATTGCTCCCGGGTAACGTCACTCTGTTCTGATACAGCTCCAGCTTAGGGGCCTCCTCTTCTCTAAGGGTTACACTGGACCTGCAGCCTGAATGAGAAACCTCCCCTCTATACAACCTAATGTAGGAGTTTACTACTCAAAGCCAGCCTGTTATATAATTCTACCGTAATGCTAGTCATTCAATGAGCCTTTATAACCTTCTATTGACAGCCCTTCTTTATTTTAATATGTGATCTCCTGATGAGCAACATTCGCTCTTAATGTGGTACCATCTGATAGGCAGTGTTTCCTCTCTCAAAAATATGCAATGTGCTGTTTCATTTTGTTCTTCTGATCTACGTACGTTCATAATGTACCCTGCCCTGAACGTAGGAAGGGCGGGAAACAAATGGGTTTTTTTTGGCGGGGGGTTTAATATTTAAAATAAATAAATATAGTCACTTTGTCAAAGCTTCTTGCACAACCACAAAGTCTCTTTCTTGTAGGTTAAGAGAAACTTTGCCTTCTCTGTAACTCCCAGATACAGCTTAACTAATTAGGGAGAAACATTCCTTCTGTGAAGTCTAGAGACGTAGCTGGCTAATTAGAAGCAAACTCACAGGGCTGCAGTTAGAGGTTTTCCTCCTATTTCTTTATGGTTAATACTTTAGAATCTATTTGTATAGCAGCACTAACTGTGTAGTTCTCAGCAGTACAAACACATCAAAATCCAATACAAACTGTGGCCTTACTAATTTCCTTTTTACCACTCCCTCTTGTGAGTTTTTCTTAAACACCTCTGCAAATTTTTTCCTTTCCATTTACTCAAAATTAGCAGACCAGAATTTCCTTTTCAGCCTGGAAAATTCACGTATCTTAGTGGCTGGGCCTAGTAATGGCTGCTTCAGGCTCCTCCTCTTCACAGTTTACCCAGCTGATTCCCCACAAAGTCTCCCCATAATACTGCAGAAGCCTCTCTTATACACCTGGATATGCTATCAGTAGGGTGCTAGGGACTCTGCCCAATCCTGAGTCATGCCTGCTGGCTGCCTGCCAAAGACCAGGCAGGAGTACCTGGGAAATGTAGTTCCCTGAGCAGCCATCTTAACGTAACATAACCTGTTCTGATCTCATTGTTTAAGGTGCTAATTCCCGTGCAGGGACCAAGACACAGACTCCCTTCTCTTTATTTTATTAACTTATGATGTAATTTTTAGGCCTTTTATATTTCTGTCATTTGTATAATTTGATTGTAATTGTGTATTTTTAATTTGTAAACTTATGATAATCTGAAATGGAATGGCAATCCATCAAGTAGCATAAAATAAAATAATAAAAAAAAGTAAAGTGTTATACAGAATACTTATGTAAACTATCATTACTGTAAATGCAAATGCAACTGAGCTAATTATATTGATTGTCATGATATGCTTAATTTAAAATAATCATAAATAATGCTATTTGGATTAATTTACAAAGAAAACTTGACAGAAATGCTGCAATCCTATAGATATTTTATAGGAAGGGCAGAAGATTCTAGAAATGAAAGAAAACTGAACTATGGCCAGTGGCAGCTGCCTGAAAATCTATAAACAACACATTAGCAGGATACAATGTATGTTTGACTTTTATTTCCCCACAATCCTCAAAAGCTTGCCATGCAAAATAAGAAACCATGTCACATCCTTAGAACCAAGTTCTATTTATTACAGATCAACAGAAAACACAGACGTGCAACCATGAATCATAAAATGCAGCTTATTACCTTTGGTAATACACAGTATTTTAATACTGAATGAACTGGCATGAACATGTGAGGTAAATAATATGGGAATGCAGCAGATGCAAAGGAAGAGGCTTGTTGGGACCAGACTATGTTCTCACTGTTTGTGAGATCACCTAAGAACGGATGGATGGATGGTGTAACTTTTGAGCTGTAATCAGGAAGTAGAAAGCCTGGCCTGAGCACAATTCATTCTCACTGAGCAGTACAGTAACCAGGGCTACCAGATGGCTTGGTCTCATAGGGGAGAAACCAAGCCAATCCTGGTTTGGCCCAATGCATACAGGATTGTTTTTCTGAGGCAAATGAGAACGAAAAGTCCCCAAATGCAATGAGACAATGGTAAGACCGATTCCGTCTGTTTCTTAAAACCTAAGATTATCTGGTAATCCTAACAGCAACTCTGGGGGCCTATGTAATAAACTGAGTGTTAAAACTGTGCGCTGAAATTTGGTTTTAACTCTTGATGTAATAAGCTAAAAAATGCACACAAAGCTGAAAATATGTGAAAAGGAAATGCTTAGGAGGTAATTTTCAAAGGAGTTATACGTGCAAATGTAACATACTATTATAGCGATTTTAAAAAGCTCACTTACACAGGTAAAGTGCATTTGCACACATAAAATACGGTTCTATATGTGTAAATCCTTTTTAAAATGACCCCTTTAGTGTATACAAAAGCATGACTTGTGCACATAAAAGATGCTTTCTGCAGCATAAAATCCCAATGACAGTTCCTTGCACTGGAAATCCAACTTCTGCCCATAAACTAACATTAGCCCTGAAAACCGTATTCCGCATGGCCCTAGGAGTTACGTTTCCACGTCAATGAAAACACGAGGTAAGCCAGCGCACCCCTCTGCATGGGGGGGAAATCGCAAGGGCCATCATTGGCAGTGGGGTTTCCGTGAGAGGGCGCTAACCTGAACGCACTCGGTTGTGCTCACTCCTGGGGGTGCAGAATTCCTTGCCGCATTGGCAGTAAAGTTTGCCCATGACCGTGGCTTTAACCGTGCACTCTGCCGCGTGCCCCTTACTACCTCTGCCACTCGGAGAAGCAAAGCAACTCAAATGCTGACCACCTGAGCAGGCACAAATCTGTGGGGGTAAGCAAGGCATCAGTTGCGTACAGAACATTTTCAGAGACGTATATGGACAGGCGTTTATTTTCTGTCAAATGCTGCTTGTCTTTTTTTTTTTTTTTTTTTTTTTTTTTTTTTTAATAGAGGAGCCTGCTTTTCAGACCCTACGATGGCAGCCTAACCGCCTACAAACTTGACATTTTGCTCTTAAGCAGAACAAGTCTGAACTTGAACACTGACTCCTCCATAACACCTGCCTTCAGAATTCTTCTATTTAAAAATATTATCCTCCATATTATTATAAACACGTTTCCGTGCAAATGTAACATTCCTTTTAGCCTTCCCTCCTGGAGAGACCAACGGCCTGGCCTGATTTTTAAAAGGCTCTCCTCCCCCCCCCCCCCCCCAATCTCTATAGGAAAAACAACATGTAACCCCTTTTCCAGATTTTATGGTAGTCCAAGGGCACACAAAATAATTTATTTATTTATTTTTTTTGGGGGGGGGGGAGCTATCTGCTTTTGCCACCTCCCCAATTCCAACCAGTCCCTAGGTCTGGATTCTTTCTATGGGGGGAAAGGCTTAAGCTTGAAGGCCCAGTCGATGATCGGGAATCCTCCCCGAGGTGGGTTTAGTGTTCCATAAACAGGCAGGACATGATATGGCTGTTCGGGAGAAACTTTGGTTTGCAGAAACTAGATAACTGTTCAATCACATCTGTGTTCAGTCTGGGTCATGCAGCGGGAACTCTGTGCAGGTGTCCTCAGCACTGCTCTCTGGGAGCAGCTCACCTCCTTTTCTGGTCTCTGGGGCATGGGTCCCAGCTGGGAAGGGAAAATATTCGGGGAGTCCCCTAAATCCCCCAAAACGTCTCGTACCTGCAGTCCAAAGGCGTCCCAGATGTTCCCAGCTTGCGTCCTGTGTCCCTGGGGATGGAGATCCGGTTGGGGTTCTCCAATTTATCTTGAACGCTTCTCTTCTGGACTCCTTCTGTATTCGACCTCTTACAGGGAAAAGGTCCTTTTCTGGATACCAGCAGGGCTCTTACAGCCCAGCCACGCATTAAGGAGGGGTGCTACAAAAACCTCCTCACTAAACACACAACTTTGCACAAAAATCCAAAACTTCACCACTGGGTGAGCAGTCACTGAAGTCATTTCAATGTCTAGAAGGGAATAACCAGGTCTTCTCCCTCCTTGCCTCACCATTCAGGAGCAGGATTACACCCAGCCATAACCACATTTGGAAATAAACTTCAGTTCTTACTAAAGTCCTTTTTACCCTCAGGAAGGGATAGCCCTACCAGGCAAGGGGGTGTACTGGAAAAAGAGCAATCTCCCGAGCAAAACCCAGTTCCTCTCTCTATATATTAAAAAAAACAAACTGAACTGACCACATGCACTAAGGCACTGACCCTCCCCCTTTCTGATCAAGGTCTGAACCATTGCAAGCATCGTCAGGGGGGAGGTGCTGTAAGGAACGGTCTGTCCCTCCTAGCTGTTACCTACCAGGCAGGGATCTAGGGCCAGCTAGCGGGAGATCAACCCCACAAAAACTTAATAAATCAAGCCCCGAATCTATAGTCTTAAAAATGTGTTCATTTATTTGTGTGTGTGTGCGCGCGCCTAATAGAGTTTTCATTAATTTGCTAACTTCTGCATGGAATGCAAACAGTTCACATAGGTAAGAAAGTGCTTTTGGGGAATATCAGCAATAAGTAAATTGGTAGGAAATAATCACAATAAAATAGAGGCAATAGAATTTTCTTTTTGGCAACAGGCCAAAACAAGCCCAATTGCACTTAGATGCTGAATTACTCATGTCCTGCAGCACAAGGCACCTTAAATCCCTGCATTCTAAATACCAAATAAACATAAAATTTGCAAAGAGGGCCTTTAAGCGTGAAGTCATTTGTGAAACCACTTACCCTGCTTTTCGACTTGCATGGCGTCAGCAGAATCCCATTAACTCGGGGCCTTGCATTCAAATAAATACTCCAGAGGAATTCTGAACAGGTGGGAAAGCATTAGGGGCTTCACTTGGGAACGATGCTGGGCCAGCCGTGGGGGCTGCAGATGAGCCGTTACAACCAGTGGATAACTAAGCGTGACTGCCTGAGGCAATATCTGTGTTTTCGGAGCCGAGGGAAGCGGGGTGTCACGTTCCTTTGTAAGTGATAAAAGAAATAAATAATGCACGTTTTTATGTTTCTTCATCTGTCTTCATTCATTTTGGGGATTGAAAGCGTCTTTCCATTAGGTTATTTTCTGAAGTATGGAACTAAATGAAAGGTTTTTTTAAAAAAAATAAAATATAACAGATTCCACTGGAAGTTAAAAAAAATTACATGCACCAGGCTCAAGAAGAGAAGAGCTGAAAGATCATTCAAGGTTTCTGGGCTGCAGGCGTTCTCACTCCTTCTAGTTCTCTGTAAGTTAATGCACCACTGAAAACAGGGTCATTGTAAAATGTTATATTTATTGAGATAGCAAATAAAATGCAAGAAATGCTCTTGTAAAGGAAAAACTAGGACTTAACATCATATCAGAAATAAGGAAAACCACAATTATTAGGAAAATGGAATAGTAAAGGTCTGCCTGCAGTCTACGAATAGGGAAGGAATCCATATACACCAAATCCCCCCCCCCCCCCCCCCCCCCCCCCGGGGAGGAAATAACAGAAGGAACTAAAAGAGAAATAAACCGCACAGGCAGAGCAAGTGCAAGAGAATCTAGGTCCCATGGCTGAGCAAGTAACATGGGAGTTAGGAGACGGTATCTTATTACACAGTAACGTGGAGAACTTGAAGGCTTCAATGAAAGAAATCCTCGCCCCTCCCTGATAAATGATGAGATGTGTACATGGGTATTTCAAATAAAAGTAAGCACCGATCTGCAAAACTTTAGGTCTGCGCAACAAGAAAAACTTGCAGCCTTTTCTAAAAACAGTGAAAGAATCCAAAGGGGCATGGGATGAACACGGTGGATCCCTAAAGGTAAAAGGATGAAAATGAAGAAAAAAGTGCATGGGGATAACTTGCTGGTGGGGTGGTTAATTATTACCCTTAACCAATAAGTCTTGATATGTTTGATGCAACTCCATCATTGCTCTCTGCTTCTACGGCAGGAGGAAAAGGGGGAATTGAATTCAGACAGCAAACGAGGGCCCCGACTTTTACGGTTTGCGGAAAAATAAGAATGGGGTAACTTGCTGATGCGGTGGTTGTTACGACCCTTAACCAATAAGCCTTCATACTTCTGATGCAACGCCAACATTGTTCTCTGCTTAAATGGCCATTGGCCGGCCCCTGTCACATGGTAGGAGCACTAGCTGGCCGGCCAATGGCACGGATACCCTGTCACATGGTAAGGGCAAAGGGCCATCGGTGCCATCTTTATGAGTGGCAGCCGACGGCCCGAGAATGGGAGATTGCTCCTGGGACCACAACTGGACCACCAGGTAATTTTAAAATGTTTTCAGGGGATCGGGAGGGTGGGGGAAGCTAAGGGGCCATTTTTAAAGGGTCGGGTGGGTTTTGTTTTTTTTATCAGGCCATTGGCGCCATTTTTGAGTGGCACCCAAAATGGCGTCGATGGCCCGAGAGCAGGAGATTGGTCCCCGCGCCCCCACCGGACCACCAGGTACTCGTAAAAAGTTTGGGGGAGGTTCGGGAGGGTGGGGGAATGTAAGGGATTTGTTTTATAGGGTCGGGGTGGGTTTAGGGGTTGTTTTGGTGTGCCGGTTTTCCCGCCCTCCCCCCAAATAACTCCTGTTAGTGGACACTAATGGGAGTAACAATTTTTCACGATAAATCAGGAAAATTTCTATTGTATCGCGCACTCTAACGATTTTTGACGATTTAAAAAATATCGGACGATTTTTTAAAATCGTCAACAAACTATTCTCATCCCTAATATATAAGGCAAGGGCCTTCCCTCAGTTCCTCGCCTTGGCAAACAGATCATCACTCTTGTGTAAAGCTAGATGTCGTCCTGTGTTCCTGCGTTCCTTGTTCCTGTGCTTGTTCCAGTGCTCCTGCGTTCCTGTGTTTCTGTTGTCCTTCCTGTGTTCCAGCGTCTGTTCATATTTCCTGTTTCATTTTCCGCTACCAGGTTGTACCTTCTCGGACTGACACTCGGTACTGACCTCGACTTGCTACTGACCACGCTCGAACTGACTTTTGCTTTGGCTGACCACCCTGGGATGGATACCCTGGCTTTGACCCTTGCGCTCCAGACACTCTTTGCTCCTCCTGTGACCACCAGGTCTGCCTGCTCTGACGCTGCCCACGGCCTTCCACAAGCTAGACCACTAGGCGCTGCCTATCTTGTCCGGAGGACCTTCGGTTCCTGTCTCATTGCAGTGGTCTCCAGTACCCTCTGTTCCTGTCTAACTCATCTATTCTCCACTAGCCGCGCACCCTTGCTCTTGGTGGGCACACCTCTCCGCTACCTCTCCGGGAGACACTCAGAGGCCCACCTAAGCCCAGGCGGTCCGGGAATCCAAGGGCTCAACCCATGGAGCCCTCCGATTGTTACTGATGGAGCTCCAGCTAGCCTCTATCTCCTCGTGTGCCGCAGGCGCCTTCTGGGATCCCTCAGAGGGCCGTACCAATCCTGCGCCAGGCCAAGGGTCCACCTCCAGCGCAACTATATGTATATATATGTATGTGTGTGTGAGTGACTCTTTCCAAAGATAATTGTAAAAGAAAATGTTCCTTTCAAAACTTTTTTTTCAGGTGTTCAAGCTAATTCTCAGGTGTGACACAACAAAGAAGTTAGATGGGTTTGTTGCTTTTTAATTTTTTCTCTTTAATGTTCTCTTTGCTTCACTAAGAAAAAAAAATACCAGAAGTAGCACAGTTTCCTTATTTTCACTCCTATGCAGTTTACATATGTAGCTTTCTCAAATTATTACTGTATTGTGTAGGCCAGACCAGTTCCTATTTTCCTCGCTGCAGCTCTCCCTTTGTCTTTTCCAGGTGCTGGATGCAGATAGCTGAAGGTGGTCTGTCTTCTCTCTGTCTCCTGGAGCAGGTGTTTGAAGTCCTACCTGTCTTTAAATAAATCAAAGCATGTGTTCCCTGAATACACTTTCTGCAACCCCCTCTTCCAAAGATGTGTTTAAATAATGCTTCTAACTGTGGTGTCTTCGACAATTGAACTGATCTAACTTGGCGTATAAAACAAAAGATAATCAGTTTCACCATAAACTCACTAAAAAGGGAAATTATTTTGTTCAGGTTGGTTCAAAAGTCTTTACACACACACTTACCCACACACTGGCACACCCAGAGCTCTTAAGTGAAAAGCAGCTTAAACTTACAGTTCCTCTCCTTTGATATAATACTCTTCTCAGAGGTTTTGAATTTAGTTCCTCTCCTCTGATGTATTACTGTCCTCATAGGTTTTGAATTAAAGCTGACCCAGAAATTTCTAGTTCTGTTTCATATGAAACACTGAATAGTCACTTAAATTGCACAGTCACTCTCACACTAGAATCTGAGTTAAGTATTTGCGCTGTAGAACTTCAACAGCCCATTAACTCTCTGATTCCATCAATTTATGTAGCAAAGGTTTGCAGTGAAGTCAGTCTGAAAAGTTTATTCACAGTTTTCAGTTAACAAGTAAAAAGAATATTTACACAGCGTTTTTATACACCTGAATTTCTCATACTCAGTAAATTTTCTCACTGCATGTTATGCCTGTCGGTCGCAGATGGCTGTGACCTCTCATGCTCACCTCTTTTTTTCCCTCTCCATCTAGTCTGGGACGAATGGTGGTGTCTGCCAGTTCATGATGACCTCTCCGGCATCCCCGGGCCAGCGTGGACACTGCCGACCACCATCTTGGACCCGGAGTTACCTAGGCGCGCGCGCACAAGGGCCTTATTTGAATACGTCATGGCGGGAACCTCGGGGGCATCCCCACCCGATGACGTCAACCCACTAGCATATTTAATCGAACCAGCCCTTGCCTTCATCGAGTTAGTAAGGAGTTCCGTCTTGCTGTGCTCTGCTCAAAGACTTCCTGTTCCTGATTCAGCTTTGGCATTTGGACGCTCGGAGTACCCGCTCCTCGGGGGCTTCCCCGGCGTTCCCAGCTCTCCGTTCCTCGGAGGGCCTTCCTGTCTGTCTGCTGCTGGATCTGCTTCTCAGATCTACCCTGCTCCAGGACCCACCAGTTGTGAGTACTTCTATAGTTATCTTCATTCTGCACTACAATGAGGAGCCTACGTGGCGTACTCCAAGCCTCGGGTCACTACTGCCTATCTTCATCCTTCCTGCTCTACAGTATTCCTGCTCACCATCTTCACAGAACCACTTCCGGGTTTGGCATCGCTACGTATAACAACTGTACAGAATTCCTTGGTGTACCCCGCTCTGCGGGCCACTACCAGCTCTGTATCCTGAGGTGCCTACTCTCGCCAGAAGGGGATCCACTGCGTACCCCGTCCCATGGGCCACTCCTGCATCTTCTCCACTGTGTCTCATTCTGGGTAACACCCGTTGCCCAGGACTGTACTTCCATATTGCTAATACTGTGAACTTTGCTTTCCTTCCTATATAATAAAGTCTCCTTCTTTAGCTGTGTGCCACGCCACTGAGACCACGCCTGCTGACGGTGAGGCTCACAGGGCCCCCTCCCTGTGGGCGGAGTATTCGTTCATCTCAGCCCAGGGGTTCACATTCTCCCTTAAGCATAACACTACAACAGTCTAGCTGAACTAAGCCAATGAAAATCTCCAAGTCTTGGCTGTAATTTTAAGTACGGTAACAGACTATTACAATCCTTATGCTGCCACAATTCTTACCTGGATTGCTCTAATTCGAACATTTTGAAATCACAATCTCATTCCTTCCTTTCAGTCACACACACCCTCTACTTAGAATATTAACAATTCCCTCTGGATTCCAACATTTCAGACAAATAAAGGGGCTCTGTAAAAGGAGCCAAAAACAATCTGCCCTTCTTTTCTCTGTCTCTCATCTCTCCATTTGCAAAACCTCTCCTCACATTAGCGCATCTCTCAGCAGGGAGTTCCCATAAGCCTTAGCTTTGGCAGGACGGACATAGCAAGCTGACAATTAGAACCTTGAGTCCTGTTCTTCCTGCTGAGGTCATTCTACTTCAGTCCCGCCCACCTCTTGTAACTGGACATGAAGACAGGAAAAAAAACTTCAGGGCTGATTTTCCCCACCTCCTCCCTCCCCCCCCCAAGCTTGTAAGTCCACCTGAGGTGTTATCTTTCTGCCAGCACTGATAACAAGATACTGTTTGTTTTTTTCATTCCCTGAAGCCTGTCTCTTAAGACTCTTGTAATACAGCTTCAGGTTCTTTACTTTGAGGCACAACAGCCTCTCCTCCAAGGTAGACAAACACCCAGAGGGGAAAGAAAGCAAACCACGTCCCAGCAATGCTTTCTACAGTCTAAGAACTCAGGTCAGAAAAAAAACCCCAAATGTATTTACCCTCTTATGATAGTTAAACCCTGGTTACAAGGGCATAGAATGGCTCCTCTGTGATCCTGAAGATCTTATACCCTCCAAAGCACTACTAGCCATACCTAACGCAATAGTCAAAGCCATAGCAGATATCATCAACTGCTCGATTGCACACGGATCTGTCCCAGATGCACTCAAACACGCAGTGGTCAGACCCCTCCTCAAGAAACCCTTGCTTGACCCTAAAGATCCTGCTAATTTCCGCTCAATCTCCAATCTCCCCTTCATTGCCAAGCTATTGTAAAGAGTTGTTAACTCCCAACTCATGAACTATCTAGAAGACCACCTGATTCTCCACCCATCACAATTTGGTTTCCGGAAACACTTCAACACTGAATCCCTACTGCTCTCCCTTTCAGACCATCTCCTCCGGGGCATGGGTCAAGGCCACAGCTACCTCCTTGCCCTCCTCGACATTTCATCAGCCTTCAACACTATTAGCCACCACCACCATCTACTAACACGCCTTGAGCACATTGGCATCTCAGACCTGGCCCTCTCCTGGTTTAAATCCTTCCTCTCAAACAGAAAGTTCTCCGTTAAAATCGGGAACTCCACATCCACCCCACAGCCCCTCCAGCAGGGAGTCCCCCAAGGCTCATCTCTCTCTTCCACCCTCTTCAACATTTACATCACCCCCCTCTGCCAACTCCTCTCTGATCTCAATCTTAAGTTCTACCTTTACGCTGATGATGTTCAGATCATCATCCCTATCCAGAACTCCATCTCCGACGCACTAGAACATTGGAAGAAATGCCTCACAGCCATTAACTCCCTGCTCACTAACCTCCACCTTGCCCTCAATACGAACAAAACTGAACTTCTACTCATCTCCCCTCACTCATCCTCCTCCCCTCTGCCATCTGATATTACCAAACACCACCTCCTCTCAACACAACCATTTGTGAGGGACCTTGGAGTTCTCCTTGACCACCAACTAAGCATGAAGAACTACATAAATTCCATTCTCAAAGCCTGCTTTTTCAAACTTAATGTACTTAAAAAACTCAGACCCCTTCTACATACCCAAGACTTCCGTACAGTTATCCAGGCCACCATATCATCCAAATTAGACCACTGTAATGCTCTACTCCTAGGGCTCCCTTACTCTTCCATTAAACCACTACAAATGTTACAACATGCTACAGCGAGACTCATGGCAAACTCCCGTAAATACGACCACATCAATCCCATCCTTAGAGACCTACACTGGCTCCCCATAGCCTCTCGTATTCTCTACAAAACCCTCACCATAATGCATAAAGCAATTCACACCCACAACTCCAACTGGCTAGACTTCCCTTTCACAACTACCCAATCCAATCGACCCACTGGAACAACCAAAAAAGGCACCCTAGTTGTGCCCTCCCTGAAAACAGCCCATCTCTCCTCTACATGTGACCGTGCAATTCCATAGCAGGTCTAACTCATTGGAACACACTGCCGCCTGACCTACGCCTCGAACCGTGCATGAACAACTTCAAAAAGAAATTGAAAACATGGTTGTTCAAGCAAGCTTACCCAGAATAAAAGCCTACACCGCTTCCAAAAAAAATAGACCACCTTGCGTCTAATCTCTCTTCCTCATATTGAGGAACCATATTTTGTTATCCTCTCTCCTCTTCACACCGAGGAACCATGTTAATGTTACCGTTATTTCTTTCTCTTCTACTTCTTGTTACCCTCCTCCCAGTTTTGATTCCCGTTAAAATGTAACTTCCAAGTTTAACTAGTTTTGCTGTAAACCGGCATGATGTCCACAACTAATGCCAGTATATAAAAATGTTTAAATAAATAAAATAAAAATAAAGAGGTTAGGGCAGTTCAGCTTGGAGAAGAGATGCCTGAGGGGGGATATGATAGAGATCTTTAAAAACATGAGAGGACTTGACCAGGTAATGTAAATTGGTTATTTACTCTCTCAGTCAAAAGAAGGACTACGGTGTACTCCATGAAGTTAGCAAGTAGCTCATTTAAAACAAATCAAAGAAAATCATTTTTCATTCAGCGCATAGTTAAACTCTGGAATTCATTGCCAGAGAATGTGGTTACAGCAGTTAGTGTAAATGGGTTTAAATAAAGTTTTGGATAAGTTCCTAGAGGAAAAAAATCTATAAACTGCTATTAATTAATAAGCAATAGTAGTTTGTGATTTTTTAATGTTTGGGTACTTGCCAGGTACTTGTGACTTGGATTGGCCACTGTTGGCCACTGAATGTTGGGCTTGATGGACCCTTGGTCTGATCCAGTGTGGCATTTCTTATGTTCTTATGAATTTCAAGTAGTAATGAAAAGTTGTAATCTTGAAATATTCATTAACCTAATAAATGTGTCTTCTTTAAATTTGTTGGTTTTCTTTGAACAAATGTTACTTTTGTTGGGCTAACAAAGTATTTCCTTTCTGCTATCTGAAGTAAGTAATATAATAATTAAAGTAACATCTTAATGCCTATAAGAAAAGTGCACCAATCCTCAGCTGGGAGAACTGCTTGTGATATCTGTTTTTCTGAGTTGGTTTTAAATTTCACAAGCATGACTTTGCATTACATGTGGTAATATTTCTGATGGAAAGAATTGATACTGTCACTTCTTCGGGAGCAGAGAAGGAAAAATACTTAGCTATAAGCAGATGCATGTTATTCTATTGCTTTTTTTCAGTAACTTTCAGTCTTCTTTAGAAGTCTTCTTTCTTTGATGAATCCACTCTGTTGGAATCTGTGGGAGGAAGCTCTAGGGCGTGCTCCTGATTTCGGGGAGATGTGTGCCCTTGGACCATGTCGCGACTGTAGAGAAGAGCTCCATGGAATCACTGCGGCAGGCAAGACGTGTCCAAGCATGGGAGGAGCAGACTGACCACCACCCTAACCTCTGCCGAACCTGCACGCACTGGTAGAGACCCATCAATGCAATGCTGGTCTCTGGGGTAGACCTCCAGCCACTCGATAGCTCTTTCGGACCTGCCACTAGGGAGCGGCAGATGCAGCAGGACGGACAGAGGTCGAGGACAGGCGATGGTACTGGAACTAGGAACAAGATGGGACCTTGGAATTGGACTAGGCTTGAAGACTTGAACAAGGCGAGGACACTTGGAACTTGGAACTCAGACGAGATGAGGACACTTGGAACTTGGAACTCAGATGCTAGATGCTCAGCCATGGAAGGAAATCAGACGTAGACTGAGTAGAGGATTCCGGTTACTCAGACGAGGACTCTTGGAAGGACTCAGACGAGGGCTTGGAAACTTGGAAAGGCTCACAAGAAGACTTGGAACTTGGAAAGATTCACACAAAGACTTGGAACGGCTCACACAAAGACTTGAAACTTGGAAGGAGCAAGGACAAGGACTCAGGATACTCGGAGACTTAGACAGGCACTGCCCCTCAGGGCGCCCTACACAGCCGACATGGGCTGGTCATGGACCACCGTGTCCCATGGCGCGCCCTACACAACCTGAAGAGGCTGGTTGCGGATCACTCTGAGAGCGGAACAAGCATAAGACTGAGGCTCAGGATGAAGGAGGAATCTGGGCAGTGCTTGTTGACAGATCCTGCTGTAAGAGGACTCCAGCCATCAGGAAATGGACACCAGATAGGAACGGATTTACTCCCAGGAAAGGTCAGCTGGAGACAAGGTCCAGGGCAAGTGAAGCTGAACCCGGAGCCAGGAACTGACGGTACTTCAGGATCAGGATTGGGCAAAGGACATCAAGATTGAGACTTGGAATTTGGAACATCGAAATCAGGACTTGGAACATCAGGACTGGAACGTAGGACATCGGATACAAAAGGACATCAGGACATCTGGGCATCTGCACATCAGGGACTTCTAGGAAAGAGGACCGCAGGGACATCTGGAACATGACGGACAAAGACATCAGAGGGCGGAGACATCTGGACATCCAAAGACAAGGGAATATCTGGACATCCGGAAACAAGGAGATGTCTGGACATGGAGACACGGAGACATCAGGACATCTGAAGACAAGAGGATGGGATCCGTCGAGAGACCAGGACATGGAACAAAGATCAAGACGAAGGTTCAGGAACCATGGATGAAGAATCCCTTGAAGAAGTGAAAAGGGAGCACGGAGGACTCCTGGAAGGAAGAGCTGGAACTGAAGATCCAGGAGAGGTCCGACTCCATGACCAACTCCTTGCAAAGGTGAAGACTGACTGAAGGCTGTGCCCTTTTTTAGGGCTGAAATGCCTGGATGACATCACAAGGAGGAGCCAGAAGGACTGGCCCTTTAAATGAAGCAAGGAGGCGTGGCCACATGCCTAGGAGGCGGCAGGACCTTGGAGAGCGACGGCCTACTGAATGGAGAGGAAGCAGGCCCCGACGTGAGTGGCTCCCTGCCGCAAAGGAAGAAGATTGACGGCGGCTCCCTGCCGCAAGAAGAGGAGCGGTTTTGGTGGTGGCCTCCAGGCCATGAAAAAGTGCGTCATGGTGGCCTCTGAGCTGCGAAGAGGAACGGCGGCTCCAGGCCTGAAGAAGGAAGCAGTGGCACTTGACTACGGCGTCTGCAATGTCCAGGCTGCATGAAGAGCTGGTCAATGGCAGCTCCCTGCCGCAGGCAGGGGCGGTGAAGGAGGCAACGACGGCAGCCTCCAGGCCGTGAGGAGAGCGTTGGAAGACTGGCAGAAGGAAAGAGGTTGCTCGCGGCTGGGTCCACGGGCAGCATCGCAACACTCTCTGTGGCCCTCATTGGTCTTATGTCTGGAGAAGTTAACCCCAAGCTGACCAGATTGCTCCTTGTCATGTGATAGGCTTTTAACCAGTTCTGGGGTTTGTCCCATTGAACCCATGAACTTGGAGTTCCAATTTCTGTTTGAAAAGCAGCATTTCAAGTTTATAGATAGAATGGAGTAAAACCAGGACTGTATTAGGCTGTCCCTGATGCCACAGAGCTATCAGATCCCTTTACCTTCTCGCCTTCACCAGTCATGTAACTGATAATTGAAGTAACATAGACATTGTCAGCAGATGCAAAGAAATTGGCTCATCCAGTCTGCTCAGTTTTTCTGTTCAGGGTATAGCCCAACTGGCAGAGGTAGAAGCTTGGCTGCTTGTAGGCTATCAGTTCTTATCTAATTCAGGTTTTTATTGTCATCCTCTTTAGCTGTCTACTATTCTGGAGAGATGATCATACAAGTTCCCATATTTTACCCAGGCTCTCCCACTCCCCTGTGGCTTACTACTAAGCTTTGTAAAAATCCAACGAACTGCCAACACCGTTGCCCTAGCACCTGACTGCATGAGCCCTCCTGTCCCGACTGGTCAGTATCTGCCAGAATAAACCAGGTTGCTTTCTGGGGAGTTGTGGCCTGCTGGCTCCTATTAGGGGTGTGCACAGTCCCTCTCCTTTTTCTTCCCATTTCATTTTGGTTTCCTCATATTTCCCCTGAACTTCCTTCCCTTGAACATCAGATCATAACCCCCTTGTCCTTGATTTTCCTTTTGAATGGAAAATGTCACCTTCCCGTTGTGCTTCATTGAAAACCTGTCAAACATTTGAAGGCTTCTGTAATATGTCCCTTTACCTTCTCTCCTCCAATTAGCTTTAAATCTCTCTTTGTGCTGCAGACTAATTCTTTTCTGAACCACTTCCATTTTTTCAATGTCCTTAAAAAGGCACAGCCTCCAGAACTGAGCACAGTATTTATTCACGGTGAGGGTCTCACTGACGACCTACACCAAGCTAATAATTTTACTTCTTTTCCTGCTTACGCAACCCGATCGACTGCTTGTTGCAATTCTGCCCGCGGCTTTGTCCACGGGCAGCCTCTCACCTTTCTCCTCCAGCCTGCCTTGCTCCCAACACCACCCGGCAGGAAGTCAATGCTGCCAGGGTCTCCATGCGGCCAGAAGGCCGCCACTAGCATTCCTATGTAGCCCGGAGGCCACAGACATACCTTACCCCCTCTGTGAGGAGGGGCCTTCATCCCCAGCCTCGCTTGCAGCAAAGAGCCGCTTTCAGCTGCCTCTCCGCGGCAAGAAGCCGCCTCCTACATCGGGGCCTGCTCTGCGGCCTGCTCCTGCTTTCAGCTCTGTCATCAGCGGCAGGGACGCCGCACTCCAAGGTCCTTCCCACTTCTCCTTAGGCGCGGGGTTGTGCCTCTTCTCCATATTTAAAGGGCCAGCGAGGGAGTGGTGCTCCTGTGATGTCATCGTGGGAGTCGCCTCTTCTGCCTACAAAAGGGCCCTGTCTTAACTTCATCCTTGCCTTGGCAAGGGGCTAGTCCTCCTTAGGACTCCTCGCTTCCTGTCCTGCCTGGCATCTCCCTGTGTTCGTGGGATCTCTCGTCGTCTATGTTCCTGGTCTCTGCTGACGTCTGCTCTGTTCCTGATGTGTCCAAATGTTCCTGCATCCATGTTCCTGGTTTCTGTTGATATCTCTGCTGTTCCTGATGTGCCCAGATGTTCCTGTCGTCTGCCTTGTTTCTGGATGTCTTCGAGGCTCCACTTGTTCCGTCCCTGCGTGGTCCGCGACCAGCCCGGCGGGGTTGTGTAGGGCACGCAGTGGTCTGAGTAGTCCGCGACCATCCCAGCTGGGGTGTGTAGGGTGCTCGGTAGGATAGCTCCATCCGTGGTCGCTGAGGATTCTCCACGTCCCTCATCAGACCATGACCATGTTCCTGATGTTCCAATGTCCTCCGTGTCCTGACATGCTCCATGTCTGATGTCCAGATGTCCGCTGGTCCAGATGTCTGCCTGTCCTGATGTCCGTGAGTCCAGATGTCTTCCCCTTTTCCTGGGCTTGCCCCACTCCCCTCGTGGTTTGCGACTAGCCAGCCGGCTGTGTAGGGCGCGTAGGGGACAGTGTGGTCTGTGACCAACCTGGCTGGGCTGTGTAGGGTGCCTGAGGGACCTTGCTCGCCTGTCCACCCCTTCCTGTTCCTGGACTTCCTGAGGGGCTGTTGTCCATCCTGCGCTTCTGTGCTGCTCTTCACCGAGTGTCCACGAGCGGTGGGAGGTCCTGTGCTCTCTTGGAAGTTCCGGGCTTTTACTTGCCTGATTTTAGCTTGCCTTGCCGTGCCATGCCTTGCCTCTGTACCAGAATATTTGTCTTCTTCTGTACCAGAGTCTTCATCTTCATCAGCACCTGAGTCTTCGTCTTCTTCAGCACCTGTGTCTGTCCAGTGCCTGTGGCCTTCGTCCTCCTCTGCCTCCTGTCTGGCCTGCCGCATCAGCTGTTACCCAGCGGCAGGTTCGAAAGGCCTTGGTCGGAGACTACTCAGAGCCCAACCTTGCGTGGTTGGCCTCCAGGAGGCCATGCAGGTCGGCAGGGGCCTGGGCTTCTGGTCTCCGCCCAGACGAGGCTCCATCTCACCTCCGTTGGCGCTTCCTCAAAGCTCCTCTCCCTGTTCGCCGAGGTCCAAGGGCTCACTCCACTCGTCCCAGCGCAACACTTGTTTTCCTAGTTGCTTTATTATATTGAGTAGCTATCTTGAGATCCTTAGCCTGCCCAACATTTTAACCTCCTACACAACAGCACTTACTCGAATGTGTTAGAAAATTAAACAGAACACATTTCAACATAGAAATAAAAGTGAACAAACATGTTTGAGTATTTCTCTATCACTAGATCGGTACAAATTCTTAGTCCATTTGAGAAAATGTTATATGAGGACAATACGGTTATAGTTGGACTTCTTGCCTTTCTAATATCTTACATCGCACTGAATTACTTGGAAAGTTGCTTCACGTGCAAATACTTAGTTCAGCTTCAGCCTCTAACAAACAAAATGAAAAATTGATTGTTTGAGCTTTATGGCTGGAAGTCAATAAGGCTTAAACAAATGATTGACAGACTGAAAGAGGGGTAAGTCAGAGTGAGCAGTAATCATAATGTATTTGTTTTACTCAATAAGGAAAGCAAACTGCATATTGTGGGGGTGATACAGAATCTTTCCAGAGCTTCCTAAGCCAATGCAAGAGCACAATAACTCCAGGCTTAAACTCCAAGGCAGATTAAAATGATGGATGGAATAGATACGTGAAAATATTTACGTCTGCTGTATAAGATATTGCTTTGCCACTTTATCCCCCTTGGATATAAAGAACCAGGTTGAAGTTTTGGGCAAAAGCAAGGCCAAAAGGGGAAAAAAAATTGCGGAAAGCTGCAGAGTCAGCTGGCGCGCACACTTTGAAACAGAGCAACCATGTGAGCAAAGGTTTAATTTCCTGCAACTTCAGGAAAGGATGAGAATCCTACTCCCCCCACACCAGGAAAAATACCGGGCAAGCAAAAAATAGTGGGACTTTTGCCTGATCCTTGCACTCTGCACTTTTCAGTCAAAATCCCACAGTGCTGCTTTTTACCTGCACCATTTTTGCTGTGAATTTTTATATTCCCTTCCTGTACGTGGTGTCTGAGCATGAGGTAGAAGTGTGGACAAGTGTTTTGCACTTTGTTCAGGCTAACATCGTGACTGGGCCATGTTCACCGTGTTGTTTCTGCCCAGTTCCAGATGTTGGAGACATCTGGAAAGGAACTCAGCATATCCGAAGAGATAGCCAGGGTCATGCACTCTGTAAGGAGACTGATAATGTGCTGTGCGAGGCAGAGTAGAGCTGGATCTAGTAACGCACGGAAAAAAAACACACATTTTTGCCAACAGGATGCGATGATTTGTATTCGCTGAAGCGAGCAGCTAACTTTTTGACAGAAGGTATTCTAAGTCTCAAAGTGAGACCCAAATTGATCTGAGCCTTCCTTCATTTTTCTTTCATTTCATTTCCAAAGAAATATAGGACATTTCCTTTTAGTTTTCAACAAGAGCTCATTCCTAAACATGAACATGCCTTAACCCTTTGAACCCGTTGTACCTGAATTCCGGGACGGCCTAATATCAATATCACCCGTTAACCCGGTATAATATACAAAACTGCATGAATAACCAATACTAATATTAAAAATAGCACACTGACAAAAATTATTGGTTTTCCCAAGGAGCTTAGGGTTGATGGGTTTATCGCCATAGGAACCTAGAGTTCAAAGAATTAAAAACATAGGTATTACCTGATGTACATAATCTGCATGCAAATGAATTCCACCCAAAACTTGTTATGCTGTTGGCCTCATTAGATATTAAATTTGTCCGTTCTGGACAAATTTGTATTTGGAAAATTGCGGAATATAAGTATTTAAAATAAATAAATGAACAATATACCAGGTAATGAAGTCTCGTTAACTTTCCTGCTAATGGCCAGTGTTTATGCATGCCATCAGACCCCCGCCCCCCAGGCCCTCTCCCCTGAAATGACTGGAGTTTCCCGGCCCTCCTCAAACCTAAGAAGTGCCTTTGGGATCTGCAGAATTACCCAGGACCCCATAAGTACCTATTCATAGGTATCCCTGAATTTTTATCAACAGGAGGGAGCTGGTTTCCATCCTGCTGGCCATGGCCCTAAATCCAAAATGGCTCCACGGACACACTCACAGACATGGAGCAGTCATGTTTAAAAGATTTGTATTTATTTACGTTTATTTGTTGAATAATTCTGTTTTTGAAGTATTGGATTTTTGGTTGTATTTTAGTCTGGGGTTTTTTTTGGCCCCACTTTTCGTGTGATAATTTAAGAAGCTTGCTTTCTTTCCGATGTAAGCATGGGCTTGGCGCTGGACCTGCCCCACTGTGGTGGAAGGGCAGAAATGAAAATATTTTAAGATTTTCAACTGAAAGGAAGCAGGGATATATCTGAAAATCAGGGGCAGCTCAATTGTACCATAAACACTGTGCGACAGCAGACCGATTGGACTTGAATTGGAAGAAAAGAGAGAGAGAGAGAAAAACAAAACATTTCAATACTAATTGAAAAGAAGGATGAAAGCCTACGGCTGCCTCTCAACCTGGTAATTCCGGCTTCTAGCATTCTTTTCTGACAAATGTATTTAAATCAATGTAAATGGATGGTCCTGTGAGGAAACTGCTGCTCTTCCTTCCCCCATTATCCTGTGCAATCTAGCCTTATAATAACTTAATATACTGTAAGCCTGTCTCTTACCTAAAATGGTTTCTCTTTATTTCTCTCCATTAGCCCATTTACTGCACAGTAATTTAATCAATGATTTTGTGTTCTTCTAGCAGTAGGATGCAAAATCTGTTTTAACAAATAGCATATTTTCCTATCCAGGTATAAAATTAATATTCTACACCTTACAGAGTGCATAATCTACAGTAAAATTTAATATCAATGGTAATGTTACACAAAAACAATTTAAATGTAGTTAATGTTTACCAGTAATGTCTTGTATTTTGCCACATATTATAGGATGTTTTACTGAATTATTCACTCCTTGGACTCTGGTCTGGGACCCTGGGCAGTAAAGGAAAATCATGCAGTCATTTGTAGCCATGAGTGGGACTTCTAACACCCATTTGTCAGAGGAAGACGAGGAAGATGATTAGTATTGACCACTGTGAAATCTGCAATTATGTAAATAAAGCTCATGTCCCCAGGGTACCCAGCTGGGTCAGTACGGCAGGTTGATGACAGCGGGTTACTGACCCAAAAGGTGACTGGGACCTAGGAGGCTGGATATTCAGGCACTTCAAAGCTTTGCTTTAGACACGGAAAGGGAGGGGTGCTGGGAGTGAACTGAACATGAAATCCTGTAAACTCATCTACCCAAGATGGTGGGGGTACTGAGGAGAAAACCAATACAAAATGTCTTGGCTAAGGAGAGATATCTTACAAGCCGATAGCTGGGGTATTATCCTCTTGGTTGCGTGGGCAGGAATCACTGAGCAGACCGGATGGATTTGTTGGCCTGTTTTTCTGCCACCATCTAATATTGTACGAAGAGGCTTTCTAATAATGTCTATATTGTTCATCTCTACCAGTCTTCTAAAACAGTGCTAGGGGCTTTTATTTGTATAGCACCATTCATGTACACTGCACAGTAGGGATTAAAGAAAGTTTAGTGACAGCTGAACAAGATAAAAGAGATATACAACTCAGCAACCATCAAAGAGGCACCCTGGCTGTCAGGGACTACAATAGGGATGTGCATTCGTTGTTTCATTCATTTCATGCATTTCAGTGGTGCGCACGTATCTCACAAAACGGAAGGTATAGCGCAAAACACATAGTATGCATGCACGTAAGCAGCCACCCTGCAGCAACAAATGCGCATCTTTAGCCTGCAATGCAAGAAAAAAATACTAGCAGGGCAGAGGATACTTAGAAGAAGAGAAGGCAATATACAACCCAGTGGTTAGCAAAATGCCTTTTGAACTAAGCAGGTAGGGATGTGCTTAGAAACAAATGGTGCTCCATTTTTAGATTTTTTTTTTTTAGCAGGGTTAGGTTTATTTTGTTTGTGGAATCAAAATCAAGCATTCAATTTTAACTCCCTTCCCCAAAACATAAATGGTCCCCCTTGCCCTCTGGGCCATATTTATTTAAAATATTTATTTTTCCACCTAAAATAAGCCATTTCTACTAAGCTTCCATGGGAGGGGTCTCCGATGTAGGAAAGAGCAGGCGTGATTCCCCAGTCGCTCCTACCACCCCGACTCCCAGTGCCTTTTTGTTGTATAGCCAGTAACAAATGAGAGTCAACAAAAAAAAAAAGAGGGAGGGAGGGAGGGGTTTGTTTAATTTTAAAATGAAGCGAAACAAACGTGTTTCAGTGTGTTTTTCATTGAATTTCAAAATGAACGTGCACCCCTAGAAGTGGGCTCAGAGGCGAGCGAAAGAAAGGAAGGAAGACGTTCTGTACGTCAAGTACAGCAACCAAGACGAAGGGGAGGGGGAGGAATAGAAGGGGCATGGGTTCTCCCAGTCCCCAGGATCAGCTCTGCCTCCCATGCCACCTCTTTAATCTCTCCTTTTCTCCGAGCTGCCACGTGCTCTGGGAGATTGGAGATGTGGCATGGAGGCAGAGCTGATACCGGGAATGCTCGCGCATCCCCCTCAACTCACGAAGCTGGCGCATCTGCGGAAGGTGGGGAGCAGGGAGCAAGACGGTTGTGTTGCACTGGAAGTGGACCCTTGGCCTGGCGCAGGATTGGTACGACCCTCTGGGGGATCCCAGAGGGCACCTGCTGCCAGGAGGCGGAGCACATAAGGAGACAGAGGCTGACAGGAACTTCACCAATAACGGTCCAGGGGATCCGCGGGTTAAGTCCTTGGATTCCCGGGATTGCTTGGGCTTAGGTGGGCCTCTGAGGGTCTCCCGGAGAGATGACAGAGAGGTGTGCCCATCAAGAGAAGAGGTGCACGGCTGTCGGTGAACAGGCGAACTAGACCAGAACCGAGAGTACCGGAGGCCTCAGGTACGAGGCAGGAACTGAAGGTCCTCCGGGAAGGATAGGCAGCGCCTAGTGGTCCAGCTCGAAGAAGGCCGCAGGCGGCGTCGATGCAGGCGGGCCTGGTGGTCACAGGAGGAGCGAAGAGAGTGTCTGAATGGAGAACAAGGGTCAAAGCCAGGGTATCCATCCGAGGAAGGTCAGCCAAAGCGAGGGTCAGTTCCAGGTATCAATCCGAGCGTAGTCAAAAGGCAAGCCGAGGTCAGTACCGGGTATCAGTCCGAGAAGGTACAACCTGGGTAGTGGAATGTGGAACAGGATTCAGGAACGAAGGAACTCAGGAACAGATGCTGGAATCCAGGAAGGACCACAGGAACACAGGCGCAAACGCAGGAACATTGGAACAGGTACAGGAACACTGGAACGCAGGAACACTGGAACAGGCACAAGAACAAGGACGGCAATTAACTTCACACTGAGGTGACGACCCGATTGCCAAGGCAAGGGACTGAGGTGCAGGCCCTCGCTTAAGTATTGTGCTTACGTGACATCATCAGGACGTGCTGTGGAGCGGTTTCCTGCCCCTGGCCCTTTAAAGGGACGGCCGGTCCGTGCGCGCCAAGGGGCGGAGCCGAAGCAGCGGAGGACTCCAAGCCCCAGAGTGGCACGGAGAGCGAGGCCTGGGACGCCGAAGCACTGGAGGGAGCCGGGGACGCCGCTGCCTGAGGCCGAGGATGCAGCTGGTTTGCCGCAACAGCGGAGGAGGTGAGTCCGGAACCTGCGAAGCTAGGAAGAAGGTGAGCAGGCCCGGGCACGGCCCTGGTGCAGCTGGGGCGCGCAACAGGTTAAGGAAACAAACAGGCCGATGGAAACAAACAGGCCGGTGGAGCGCAATGTTAACCCATGATTGGGCGCACGTTTTTGACGCGCTAGCTTTACCCCTTATTCAGTAAGGGGTAATAGCGCATCGAAAACGCACGTCCAACCCCCCCGAACCTAATAGCGCCCGCAACATGCAAATGCATGTTGATGGCCCTATTAGGTATTCCCGCGCGATTCAGAAAGCAAAATGTGCAGCCAAGCTGCACATTTTACTTTCAGAAATTAGTGCCTACCCAAAGGTAAGCGTTAATTTCTCTGGGAACCGGAAAAATGCACAGAAAAGCAGTAAAAACTGCTTTTCTGTGCACCCTCTGACTTAATATCATGGCAATATTAAGTCGGAGGTCCCAAAAGTTAAAAAAAGTTAAAAAAAAATTTTTTTAATCGGCCCGTGGCTTGAAAACCGGACGTTCAATTTTGCCGGCGTCCAGTTTCCGAACCCATGGCTGTCAGCGGGTTTGAGAACCGACGCCGGCAAAATTGAGTGTCGGCTGTCAAACCCGCTGACAGCCGCCGCTCCTGTCCAAAAAGAGGCGCTAGGGATGCGCTAGTGTCCCTAGCGCCTCTTTTTGCCACGGGCCCTCATTTAAATACAGAATCACGCGCACAGGAGAGTGGCCTGTGCGCGCTCTCCCATGACTTTTACTGTATCAGCCCGAAAGTTTGCATATTTTGGGTTCATCCCCAACCTGGGGGGGAAAGAATATTCATTCATGATTTGTAAAGAAATGACCAATACTAGTGTATACTGATTCATTGCTCCAGGTAATATCTGATGGTGCAGGTAGATGGGGATAGGGAACAAGGCTCTTTGAAAGTTATATTACCTATGTAGCTCACCAAATATCAGTTTAATGTAAAGGACCTGTGGTTTCCCCTTAATAAAGAAGTGTGCTATTAATCTGGGGAGATGCAGTAGGAAACCATTGAGAGAGGTTTGGGTTTTGCTCCCCCATGTGGGGAACCTGCAGATGGTGTGTGCTAGCTGTTTATCATCCCACAAAACTTGCTTGCCTTGTGGAGTAGGAGTCCCAAGTCTCCTGACTTAATTTTTCATTCTATGGGAAAGGAATGAAGGACATTCCCATTTAGGGGCCAGCCTCCCGTTGACTCAACTGCCTGCTCTTGAAGATTGTTTGGACTCTTTGAAGCCAATTTTTGAGTTTCCCCTGTGAGAGCCCATCCCCCTTGTTGCAGTGGATTGGGGCGTCCCTGTATTCAAGGCTGGATGTCGGGTAAGGAAGACCTGCTTGTGCTCTGTCTCCTATCGAGCATACACAGTGACAGCGACCTGCTGCAGAGGAAGAATAGTTTTGCATTAACTGGTTTGCGCTATCCCTTATGTTGGAGGCAAGGAAGTTTTATTCCACCCTTCCTGCTTTTTGCTTAAGTTTTTCCCTTTTGGGATCAACTAATATATTTTCCACTTGGAGCTGATAACCCATGGTCCCTGGGAATCAGTATAGCAAACATCGGGAAGAGGAGTCATCCAGAAAGATACAGAGGAGTTACAATTTCCATCTGCAGCAAGGGGATCCCAGTAAAGTGCACTGATAGGTGAAACAAAGAAGATGCAACATAAAGGTAACAAGAACTTTGCTGCTATTCTGGGGAGATTACTTAAAGATGTGAGAAGTGCCCACCCAGCACTGCTTAAGGAGTGGAAAGAATTCAGGAAAATACAAGGGAGCGTGAAGTACTAGGGATGTGCATTGTTTTATGACGGGTCAGGCAACCCGTGGAAAACTTCATTTTCCAACCAGTCATTTTTTTTTTCTCGGCAATTTTCACCGGAAAAAAAAAAAACACACCCCAACCCTTCAAATGTAGTTAATTACAACCCTCCCTCCCCCAAAAACTTGCGTAAAGTCCCTGGTGGTCCAGCGGGGGTCCCGGGAGCGATCTCGTGCTCTCGGGCCGTTGGCTGCCAGTAAACAAAATGGCGCCGGTGGCCCTTTGCCCTTACCCTGTGACAGGGGCTATCAATGGCACCGGAAGCCCCTGTCACAGGGTAAGGGCAAAGGGCCACGGTGCCATTTTTACTGGCAACCAAAGGCCCGAGAGCAGGAGAATGCTCCCAGAACCCCCGCTGGACCACCAGGGACTTTAGGCAAGTTTTTTTTTTTTTTTTGGGGGGGGGGGGGGTTGGGAGGGGTTGTAATTAACTAAATTTGAAGGGTTGGGGTGGGTTTGGTTTTTTTTTTTTTTAAATAAATGTGCCCCTCCCCCCTTCGCACTAACCCGAACAACGAATTTTCCCTGAAGTTCAGGGAAAGTCCTTCTCGGTATTCGGGTCCTCTTACCCATGCTGAATTGACTATTTCTTTGAAATTACACTTCAGGTGCTCCATAAGGAGCTAAAAGTATTCCAATAAGATTTCGGAAAAAGTATTAAGTCTGGGACTAAGTTCTGATTAAATATTGGGACAGCATTGGGTATTCTGACTACCTCTAGTAGGAAGAAAAAAAGAGAAATAAATTGGGAGGTAAAATAAGATTAAACTAAATGTAATATGTATAGTTGAGGAAAGTAAGGAATTGGATGCAAAGAGTATTTCTGCATAAATACAGAGCTTCCACTAGAAGTAGATACTTTGCTACCTAGCACTGAGAGGAGAGGATCACCTTGCTGGTGGCTGAAAGGAATCAGTAAGTTTTTGCTTGGGACATTGTCTTTTTTAAAAGTATTAGAGCAAAGTTAACTATTTGGGAATATTTAGTGTGTGTGTGGTTTGTGCTTTTAATAGTAAGGCAATGAATAAACAAGTTAGACTGTTTGTATTTTTAAATAGTCAGTCAATAAGGCAGCTAGTAAGCAGTAGGTAGTGTGTTTATTTGTAAAAGTCTGTAAGGTAGCTAGTAAGCAGAACTGAGTGTTTGTATTTAAAAAAAACCACAAAAAGTAGCCAGAAGCTAGAAATAAGCTAGGAGCAGTGTATACCTAAGTAAAAAAGTTGAAAAGTTCAGCTCAGTTACTCACCTTGGAAAGGTGTTCAGGTAGTGTGATTTGGTTTGAATAGGTACCAACATTTGTTAATCAAGAGAGCAGTGAGTCACTCTGGCTGACTAACTGAAGTTAGACTGGATTTCCCAACCCTCCCACTCCTAGCTCATCCTTTAATTTATAGGCAGGTGCCACTTTAACAAAAAAAAAACCACAACAACAACAACTTTATTGAGAGTTTGATCAGACCCCGGTAGGCCACTACCAGACATATAGTTAATTCACTAATACATTTAAAGGACGTTAGACACATTCCTACTCCCACAGCAACCTAAAACTTAACTACGAACTGATCAAAATTGAGATGAAGGCAGCAGTCCAGCAGCAAGAGGGGGGCTTCCCAGTCTTTTGCATCAAGTGTCACATGTATGATTTTTTACCTACCGGTGAGAAGTTGTACATGTGCATGCGATGCAAAGAGCTCCTGGCTCTCAGAGAACGAGTCCGATCTCAGGAGGCTAGAGTGGCAGACCTGGAAGAGCTGAGGCAGAGAGGTACATAGATGAGACCTTCAGGGACATAGTAGCCAAGTCCCAACTTCAGACTGGCAGCCCTGGTGCTGCCTTGGAGGAAGAAGGTCTCATGATTGGAGAGCAACCACCAGGTGCAGCAGGAAAGGATCCTGTAGCAAGGACCTGCTCTCCAGGTGATGCATTGCCCTTTTGCACTGAGGATATCTCCCCAAGGCCTACTGACCAGCAGGGAAGGGTTAGGTCGGCCGTCATAGTTGGTGATTCAATTATTAGGAATGTAGATAGCTGGGTGGCTGGTGGGCGTGAGGATCTCCTGGTAACATGCCTACCTGGTGCGAAGGTGGCGAACCTCACGCGTCACCTAGATAGGATTTTAGATAGTGCTGGGGAGGAGCCGGCTGGCGTGGTACATGTGGGCACCAACGACATAGGAAAATGTGGAAGGGAGTTTCTGGAAGCCAAATTTAGGCTCTTAGGTAGAAAGCTTAAATCCAGAACCTCCGGGGTAGCATTCTCTGAAATGCTTCCTGTTCCACGCGCAGGTCACCAGAGGCAGGCAGAGCTCCAGAGTCTCAATGCATGGATGAGACGATGGTGCAAGGAAGAGGGATTCAGTTTTGTTAAGAACTGGGGAACCTTTTGGGGAAGGGGGAGTCTCTTCCGAAGGGATGGGCTCCACCTTAACCAGGGTGGAACCAGACTGCTTGCGCTAACCTTTAAAAAGGAGATAAAGCAGCTTTTAAACTAGAACAAAGGGGAAAGCCGACAGTCGCTCAGCAGCGCATGGTTCAGAGAGAGGTATCTTCAAAGGATACTAATGATGCATTAGAATTAGGGCATCCAGACAGTGAGGTTCCAATAATAAGAAAAGTAGTCCAAGTGCCTGTAACTAAAAACTCACCTGAACTAAAAAATTCTAACTTATCCCTATCAATTAAAAAGCAGAATGAAAATACAAACAAAAAACAAACTTTGAAATGTTTGTATGCTAATGCCCGAAGTCTAAGAAGTAAGATGGGAGAATTAGAATGTATAGCAGTGAATGATGACAGACTTAATTGGCATCTCAGAGACATGGTGGAAGGAGGATAACCGATGGGACAGTGCTATACCGGGGTACAAATTATATCGCAATGACAGAGAGGAGCACCCAGGAGGCGCCTCTCTGTGGCGCATTATGTCCGGGATGGCATAGAGTCCAACAGGATAAACATCTTGCATGAGACTAAATGCAAAATTGAATCTTTATGGGTAGAAATCCCTTGTGTGTTGGGGAAGACTATAGTGATAGGAGTATACTACCGTTCACCTGGTCAAGATGGTGAGACGGACAGTGAAATGCTAAGAGTAATTAGGGAAGCTAACCAAATTGGTAGTGCGGTAATAATGGGAGACTTCAATTACCCCAATATTGACTGGGTAAATATATCATCGGGACACGCTAGAGAGATAAAGTTCCTGGATGGAATAAATGATAGCTTTATGGAGCAATTGGTTCAGGAACCGACGAGAGAGAGATCAACTTTAGATCTAATTCTCAGTGGAGCACAGGACTTGGTGAGAGAGGTAACGGTGGTGGGGCTGCTTGGCAATAGTGATCATAATATGGTCAAATTTGAATTAATGACTGGAAGAGGAACAGTATGCAAATACACGGCTCTTGTGCTAAACTTTCAAAAGGGAAACTTTGATAAAATGAGAAAAATTGTTAGAAAAAAAATGAAAGGAGCACCTACAAGAGTATAAAATGTGCAAGAGGCATTGTCATTGTTAAAAAATACCATTCTAGAAGCACAGTCCAGATGTATTCCACACATTAAGAAAGGTGGAAAGAAGGCAAAACAATTACTGGCATGGTTAAAAGGGGAGGTGAAAGAAGCTATTTTAGCCAAAAGATATTCATTCAAAAATTGGAAGAAGGATCCAACAGAAGAAATTAGGATAATACATAAACGTTGGCAAGTTAAATGTAAGACATTGATAAGACAGGCTAAGAGAGAATTTGAAAAGAAGTTGGCCGTATAGGCAAAAACTCACAGTAAAAACTTTTTAAAATATATCCGAAGCAGAAAAGCTTGTCAGGGAGTCAGTTGGACCGTTAGATGATCGAGGGGTTAAAGGGGCCATCGCGAAAAGATTAAATGATTTCTTTGCTTCGGTGTTTGCTGATGAAGATGTTGGGGAGGTATCCGTACTGGAGAAGGTTTTCATGGGCAATGATTCAGATGGACTGAATCAAATCACGGTGAATCTAGAAGATGTGGTAGACCTGATTGACAAACTGAAGAGTAGTAAATCACCTGGACCAGATGGTATACACCCCAGAGTTCTGAAGGAGCTAAAAAATGAAATTTCAGACCTATTAGTAAAAATTTGTAACCTATCATTAAAATCATCCATTGTACCTGAAGACTGGAGGATAGCTAATGTAACCGCAATATTTAAAAAGGGCTCCAGGGGCAATCCGAGAAACTACAGACCGGTTAGCCTGACTTCAGTGCCAGGAAAAATAGTGGAAAGTGTTCTAAACATCAAAATCACAGAACATATAGAAAGACATGGTTTAATGGAACAAAGTCAGCATGGCTTTACCCAAGGCAAGTCTTGCCTCACAAATCTGCTTCATTTTTTTGAAGGAGTTAATAAACATGTGGATAAAGGTGAACCAGTACATGTAGTATACTTGGATTTTCAGAAGGCATTTGACAAAGTTCCTCATGAGAGGCTTCTAGGAAAAGTAAAAAGTCATGGGATAGGTGGTGATGTCCTTTCGTGGATTGCAAACTGGCAAAAAGACAAGAAACAGAGAGTAGGATTACATGGACAATTTTCTCAGTGGAAGGGAGTGGGCAGTGAAGTGCCTCAGGGATCTGTATTGGGACCCATACTTTTCAATATATTTATGAATGATCTGGAAAGAAATACGACGAGTGAGAATCAAATTTGCAGATGATACAAACTTGTTCAGAGTAGTTAAATCACAAGCAGATTGTGATAAATTGCAGGAAGACCTTGTGAGACTGGAAAATTGGGCATCAAAATGGCAGATGAAATTTAATGTGGATAAGTGCAAGGTGATTCATATAGGGAAAAATAACCCATGCTATAGTTACACAATGTTAGGTTCCATATTAGGTGCTACAACCCAAGAAAGAGATCTAGGCGTCGTAGTGGATAATACTTTGAAATCGTCGGTTCAGTGTGCTGCGGCAGTCAAAAAAGCAAACAGAATGTTGGGAATTATTAGAAAGGGAATGGTGAATAAAACGGAATATGTCATAATGCCTCTGTATCGCTCCATGGTGAGACCACACCTTGAACACTGTGTACAATTCTGGTCGCCGCATCTCAAAAAAGATATAATTGCGATGGAGAAGGTACAGAGAAGGGCAACCAAAATGATAAGGGGAATGGAACAGCTCCCCTATGAGGAAAGACTAAAGAGATTAGGACTTTTCAGCTTGAAGAAGAGACGGCTGAGGGGGGATATGATAGAGATGTTTAAAATAATGAGAGGTCTAGAACGGGTAGATGTGAATCGGTTATTTACTCTTTCGGATAATAGAAAGACTAGGGGGCACTCCATGAAGTTAGCATGGGGCACATTTAAAACTAATCGGAGAAAGTTCTTTTGTACTCAACACACAATTAAACTCTGGAATTTGTTGCCAGAGGATGTGGTTAGTGCAGTTAGTATAGCTTTGTTTAAAAAAGGATTGGATAAGTTCTTGGAGGAGAAGTCCATTACCTGCTATTAATTAAGTTGACTTAGAAAATAGCCACTGCTATTACTAGCAACGGTAACATGGAATAGACTTAGTTTTTGGGTACTTGCCAGGTTCTTATGGCCTGGATTGGCCACTGTTGGAAACAGGATGCTGGGCTTGATGGACCCTTGGTCTCACCCAGTATGGCATGTTCTTATGTTCTTAAGTGGAGTCACAAGTTTATTCTATCTGCTGTTTATTATTTATTAACATTGATGAAGAAAACAAAGTTAGACTGTAAATTATCCTATCATCTAACCAAATTATCAGTAAAAAGGTTGGCAACCACAATTCCTTGGCTGTGTTTTTATTGATGCTGTGCACTAAGGATGGAAACAGGGGCTTAATTGCAAAGAAGTATGGTATAAGAACTATTATTCATCCCCACATACTGGAACTTTTGGGCTCAGATTAAAGCTATGGGTAGGGAGAAAGAGTAGTGGTGCAGAAAGGGTCCGTCTCTACTTTTCTTTCTCTGTGCCCCTGAATGACAAGTGAAGGGTCCTTCCCACCCAGGGGTTACATAAATGTGCTGGCTTTTTGACTCACTTCCTCCCCTTATTGATTTCATTTTGTCTTTTTCCTGTCAAAACTTATATTATGTTTTGTATATTTACATTTATTTTGGAATTTAAAAAAAAAAAAAGCAAACTCTTTCTTCTGAAGAAAAACACCAGCTATGTTTTGGGTGTGCTGGGATGGGATTAGCTCACACCTCCGACAATGACTCTTCCAGCAGCACCTTGATTAATTTAAGAGATTTACAGAGCTAGGGTTGACTAAGATAAGAGAAGTTTTTGAAACTTCTTCAACATATGTATTTTTCTTTTAAGAATAAAAATTTGTGAAAAAAATGTATTCTTAATAATTGTCTCTAACTCCGTTGTGAATCACTACATTACATTTTAAGTAGTGCCATTTCTTTAAGTCAATAACGTGAACCAATTGGCTAAGCACCCGACAATTTTTTTTATAATTTTGACAAAAGAAGCATCAGAATATTCATTCAGTTAAAGCTGCAGTTCTCTCTGCAGTAGCCACAGATGTTAGCTGGCAGCTGAGCTTGATATACTGCTCCGTAATCTGTTTCATATCGCATTAAACAGAACCAAATGGGAGGGCATTGTTCTCATAAGCAGCAATGATTTCTGGCCCTATTATATTCTATCTGCTGGAACCTGGTCACAGAATATTCTATTAAAGTTGCAAATAATACCTGGTGCTACTGTACAATGATGCCGCACAGTTACCTGCGGGCCATGCTACTGACCTTGATATGCTACGTGCTATTGACCATGCTAATTTTGATCACTGCTGCAAGACCTTGCTGGAATTAATGCAGGCAGTAAGGCTGATGTATGAACCTGTGAAGGGCCTCGCAAATGCAATTTTGTGTGGTCTTTAGCACCAGAAAATTGCTGCAGAACTAATTTGCATTTTATATAAATATGCCGGCATAGCGAGAAAAATTTCTTGCCGTACCAGTGCAATCTTGCGGAGCCAACTAGAGTTTCCAAGTGCCCAGGTTTGGACCAGACAGCCAGGTTTTCAGGCATGCTGTGCAGTGCCCAGTCAGACATACCGACCGGATGCTAAAAGTCCTGTTTTGCAGGTGGCTCTTTCTCTCCCCCACAGTCTCCTAATTACAGGGAGAGAAAGGCAGGGTTGGAGTCTCTCAAAGGAGAGCTGCGGTATTGTATTCCTGCCCCCTCTTTTCTTATGCTGTGATTGGACAGCATAGGGAGAGGAGGTGGGGCACAGCAGAGCCTTCAGCAACCAGTGGCTTCACAGATTTCTGTAGTAATGACCAGGGGCAGATTGGCCTATCGGGGGATCGGGCATCCCCCCGGTGGGTCGGTCACTCTGGTCACTTGGTCTGCCGAGCGTGGCTGCGACAGCCGTGCTCGGCAGACCATGGGGTATCTCCTGGGCCGGCCTGGGCGGAAAATGCACGGGCTGATCTTTACCCGGAATCCGCCCCTGGTAATGACCCTCTTGGACCCACCCCCTCACCCTCACAACATGCTGGGCCAGGACCTGACAGAGGGGCTGCTGCGAGCCAGCCGAGACAGATTCAGGCACAGAGGAGATGATGGAGAAACAGACAGGCAGATAGAGGTACAGGGTGAGGAGAAGGGAGAGAGACAGAGGGGACAGAGAGGAAAGGGGAGATAGGCACACAGGGAGCATGGTAGGATTGAGATACAGAGGGGGACATGGAGGGAGGGAATGGGTCCCAGGATCTCTTGCTCAGTCCAATTGACAGTTGCGGCTGTTTGGGAAATTGCTCTATAGGCTTTACCTTCCCCACTCAGGTCTCACTCTGGACCCACCCTTTGTCCCTTAGCAACTTGGAATTTACCTGATGTTAAACAAAAACTTATACTGTACTGCAGTGACCCCCTTCCCCTCTCTGCCCATGCCTGTACCCCTTTAAAAACATAAGAACATGCCATACTGGGTCAGACCAAGGGTCCATCAAGCCCAGCATCCTGTTTCCAACAGTGGCGAATCCAGGCCATAAGAACCTGGCAAGTACCCAAAAACTAAGTTTATTCCATGTTACCATTGCTAATGGCAGTGGCTATTCTCTAAGTGAACTTAATAGCAGGTAATGGACTTCTCCTCCAAGAACTTATCCAATCCTTTTTTAAACACAGTTACACTAACTGCACTAACCACATCCTCTGGCAACAAATTCCAGAGTTTAATTGTGCTTTGAGTAAAATAGAACTTTCTCAGATTAGTTTTAAATGTGCCCCATGCTAACTTCATGGAGTGCCCCCTAGTCTTTCTATTATCCGAAAGAGTAAATAACCGATTCACATCTACCCGTTCTAGACCTCTCATGATTTTAAACACCTCTATCATATCCCCCCTCAGTCATCTCTTCTCCAAGCTGAAAAGTCCTAACCTCTTTAGTCTTTCCTCATAGGGGAGCTGTTCCATTCCCCTTATTTTGGTAGCCCTTCTCTGTACCTTCTCCATCGCAATTATATCTTTTTTTGAGATGCGGCGACCAGAATTGTACACAGTATTCAAGGTGCGGTCTCACCATGGAGCGATACAGAGGCATGACATTTTCCGTTTTATTCACCATTCCCTTTCTAATAATTCCCAACATTCTGTTTGCTTTTTTTGACTGCCGCAGCACACTGAACCGACTATTTCAATGTGTTATCCACTATGACACCTAGATCTCTTTCTTGGGTTGTAGCACCTAATATGGAACCCAACATCGTGTAATTATAGCATGGGTTATTTTTCCCTATATGCATCACCTTGCACTTATCCACATTAAATTTCATCTGCCATTTGGATGCCCAATTCTCCAGTCTCACAAGGTCTTCCTGCAATTTATCACAATCTGCTTGTGATTTAACTACTCTGAACAATTTTGTATCATCTGCAAATTTGATTATCTCACTCGTCGTATTTCTTTCCAGATCATTTATAAATATATTGAAAAGTAAGGGTCCCAATACAGATCCCTGAGGCACTCCACTGCCCACTCCCTTCCACTGAGAAAATTGTCCATTTAATCCTACTCTCTGTTTCCTGTCTTTTAGCCAGTTTGCAATCCTGCCCAGCATCCCCCGTCTTGAACCCAGTTTCCCCTTCCTGCCAATTATCTCAATGCTCCCCTAAGGTCTATTGCTGACATGCCCAGTGCCCCAGGCAATGTAGGTAATATGACTGGTGGGGGATGGAGGGGAGGCAGGCAGTGTCTCCTTGGATGACATGACGGCCAGCTGAGACACTACAATGGTGGCATGCACACTGGGCATGTGCTTGCCTCTTCTGACAGCCCTGGTTCTCCCTTTTTTCCTTCCTTCCCTGCCCAGCATGCCTCTGACCTTCTGAGATCATGTGTGACAGAATGAAAGTGTATGTGTATGAGAGAAGGACACAGGAAAAAAAGTTTGTGCAACCCACAAGATAAGAAACGGGGAGCATCTGAGTGGCAGGGGCCCCCCCTCCATTGCCCTGAGAGGCTGGAGGAGAATTTGTTGCCTGTGTGCAGCCTGTCAATTCATTATTGCCCTTTAATGCATACACAGATACAGTGTTAAGGCACTTCACTGTCAGGATCTAACATTTATGCAAATAAGGAAAGGCAAAACGATTACCGGCATGGTTAAAAGGTGAGGTGAAAGAGGCTATTTTAGCCAAAACATCTTCATTCAAAAAATGGAAGAAGGATCCAGCAGAAGAAAATAGGATAAAGCGTAAGCATTGGAGATAAATGTAAGACAGTGATAAGACAGGCGAAGAGAGAATTTGAAAAGAAGTTGGCCATAGTGGCAAAAAAATCACAATAAAAGCTTTTTAAAGTATGTCTGAAGCAGAAAGCCTGCAAGGGAGTCGGTTGTACTGCTGGATGATCAAGGGGTTAAAGGGGCTGCTGGCACTAAGCTTTAAAAAGCAGATAGCACAGCTTGTAAACGAGATGATGAGGGAAGGCCAATAGTTGCTCAGAAGCGTTTGGTTCGGAATGATTTATCTTTGAAAGAAACTAAGAGAATAGAGAAAATGGGGCTTGCCAGGTTCTTATGGCCTGGATTGGCCACTGTTGGAAACAGGATGCTGGACTTGATGGACCCTTGGTCTGACCCAGTATGGCATTTTCTTATGTTCTTAGGGCATCCCAGTAGAGAGGATGCAATAAATGCCAGAGGGGATCAGATGCCTTTAAGTAAACTGCAGAAAGATTCCAAATGACCCCTGTCAGCTGCTGAGCAGGTTGTTAATACAAACAAGAAACATACTTTGAAATGTCTGTATACAAATTCTAGAAATATAAAAAATAAGATGGGAGAGTTAGAGTGTATAGCACTGGATGAAGAGGTTGATATAATTGGTGTCTCAAAGACCTGGTGGAAGGAGGATAACCAATGGGACACTGTGATACCAGGCTACAAATTATATCAAAATGATAGGATGAATTAAATTGGTGGAGGGGTGGCATTATATGTTAAAGAGAGCATTGAGTCAAATGGGATAAAAGTTCTGCAGGAAATAAAATGCAATGTTGAATCTTTATGGACAGAAATTCCAGGTGAAAAAGGGAATAAAATATTAATAGGTGTATATCACCATCCACCCGGCCAGAATGAACAAACAGACAATGAAATGCTAAAAGAAATTAGGGAAACTAACAAAATCAGCAGCAGAGTAATAATGGGTGACTTCAATTACTCCAGTATTGAGTGCATGAATGTTACATCAGGACGGGCTGGAGAAGTAAAGTTCCTCCTAGATAATAAATGTCTGCTTCAAGGAGCAGCTGGTACAAGAAGCAAGAGGGGAAACTAAGACCTGGTCCTTAGTGGAACACAGGATTTGGTGCGAGAGGTAACAGTGTTGGAGTCACTTGACAATAGTTATAACAACATTATCAAATTTGATTTAATAAATGGAGGGAGAGCAAAAGAGAAAGCTACTGTGACAGCATTTAGCTCTCAAAAAGGTAACTAAGATAAAATGAGGAAAATGGTTAAGAAAAAACTGAAAAGAGCAACTGCAAAGGTTAAGGGTTAGATTTTTAAAGAAGCGCACGTGTTTTAAAATCTGGGGGCCGCACGCACAATGGGGAGGGGGAATTATGCAATTTTCACGCGGCAACGCATCCCAGCCTTCCCCAATTCCTTCCCAGTCTGCTCCAGTTAAGGAGCGGACTGGGAAGGAACTTCCTTACCCCCTACCTAACCTCTCTTCCCCTTTCCCTCTTCTCCCCCCCCCCCCCCCCCCATCCCCTATCCTATCTGCCCCCAATTTTTTTGTACCTTTTATTCCTCAACAGGAGCAGTAGCAAGTTGTGCGTGCCGGCCGCTGTACCGGACACCTCCAGCCCCTTCCCTCCCTGCCCCCCCTATCCCTGGGCTTGGCACTTATTTGCGTACCGGGGTTTATGCGCGCGGCCGGGCCCATTTGAAAATTGGCCCAGCGTGCGAAAGGCCCGGCCACGCGGGTAAACCCTGGAATTTACGGGCGGACATGATTTAAAATCTGCCCGTAAGAGTTTAGCCAAGGCATGGATGTTGTTTAAAAATACCATCTTGGACACCCAGAACAGATATATTCTAATCATCAGAAAAGGTGGAAAGAAGGCTAAATGACTACCGGCATGGTTGAAAGGTGAGGTGAGAGAGGCTATAATATCTAAAAGAGCAGCTTTCAAGAAACGGAAAAGGGATCCGAATGAAGAAAACAGGAAACAGCAGAAGCATCTGCAAGTCAGATGCAAAGCATTGATAAGGAAGGCAAAGACAGAATTTGAAAATAAGCTTGCCCTGGAAGCAAAAACTCAAAATAAAAACTTTTTCAGGTACATTTGAGGTAAAAAGCCTGAAAGGGAGTCAGTTGGACCATTAGATGATCAAAGGGTAAAAGGAGCACTTAGGGATTACAAAGCCATAGCAGAGAGACTAAATGAATTCTTTGCTTCAGTGAAACTGAGGAAGATGTAAGAGATATACCTATTAAAATAAAAAAACTTCACATATTTCATATGGTACAAAACTTTTTATATATTCTTACGAATGTTAAATCAAGGAGGAAAAGGACCTCAGAACCTCATGCCCGTTCTACAGAGAACTTAGTAGCATTTTAGAAGGTAATGTCAATCATTGGTCTTAAAAAACCTCCAACCACCGAATTTCTAAATTTTATTACTCAAAAATGTTGTTGTTTTCTTCAGGTTTTATCTAACGTCCAAGAATGTTTAGTTTGGACCATTAGGAAGAAGCACTTAATGAAGATGGTGCTCTGTGTGATGCTTCCAGTCAGATAAGTGAATTTTCCTTATCGCACTGAAAATGTGCCGTGGTCATTTCATTCAAAAGATACACATGCTATGATTTTTTACTGATGGGATTTACAGCTGGAGTGATCAACAGTGAATTTATTTTTTTTAAAAATGCATTAAAAAAAACAAGAAAAAACATTTTTGAGTAATAAAATTTAGAAATTGACAAACTAAAGAGTAGCAAATCACCTGGACTAGATGGTACACATCTTGGAGTACTGAAAGAACTGAGAAATGAAATTATGGACCTGCTATTGGAAATTTGTAAACTATCCGTAACAACATCTATGGTACCTGAAGACTGGAAGGTTGACAATGTAACTTTGAAAAAGGGATCAATGAGTGATCCAGGAAATTACAGACCAGTGAATCTGACATCTGTGCCAGGCAAAATGGTAGAAACTATCATAAAGAACAAAATTTCTGAACATATAGATAAGCAAAGTTTAATGGGACAAAGCCAACATGGATTTAGCCAAGGGAAGTCTTGCCTCACAAATTTGCTACATTTTTTTGAAGGAAATTAGAAAGTCATGGGATAGATGGTGGTGTCCTATTGTGGACTGCCAACTGATTAAAAGATAGAAAACAGAGAGTAGGGATAAATGGTAAATCTTTGCAAAGGAAAAAGGTGAATAGTGGAGTGCCCCAGGGATCTGTTCTAGGACCGATGCTTTTAAATATATTTATAAATGGTTTGGAAATGGGAACAAGTGAGGTGGTCAAATTTGTCGATGACACAAAATTATTCAAAGTTCTCAAATCACAAGAGGATTATGAGAAATTGGAAGAGGCTGGGTATGCAAATGGAAAATGAAATGTAATGCTTTAAGTGCAAAGTGATGCACTTAGGGAAGAGTAACCCAAATTATAGTTACAAAATATAAGTTTCCACATTAGGAGTCACCATTCAGAAAAAGGATCTAGGCAGAAGATTTCATTGAAAATACATTGAAATCTTCTGCTCAGTGTGCAACAGCAGCCAAGAAAGCAAATAGAATGCTAGGAATTATTAGGAAAGGAATGAAGCATAAAATAGAGAACATCATAATGCCTCTGTATTGCTCCATGGAGTGACCTCATCTTGAGTATTGTGTGCAGTTCTGGTCACCATATCTCAAGAAAGATATAGCAGAATTAGAAAAGGTACAGAGAAGGGCGACCGAGGTGATAAAGGAGATGCAACAATTCCCCTATGAAGAAAGGCTAAAGATGTTGGGACTTTTCAGCTTGGAGAAGAGATAGCTGAGGGGGAGATATGATAGAGGTCTATAAAATAATGAGTGGAATGGAACGAGTAAACATTAATCAGTTGTTTACTCTTTTGAAAGTTACAAAGACTAGGGGACACACAATGAAGTTACTGGGTAATACATTTAAAACTAATAAGAGAAAATATTTTTTTAATTAACGCATAATTGAGCTCTGGAATTCTTTGCCAGAGGATGTGGTGAAAGTTATTAGTATAGCTGTGTTTACAAAAGGTTTGGACAAGTTCCTGGAGGAAAAGTCCATTAACAAACAACAATTATTAAGGGAGAGTTGCAGATATCCACTGCTTGGAATCTCTCTACCCCTTGGGATCCTGCCAAGAACCTATGACCTAGCTTGGCCACTGTTGGAAACAGGATGCTGGGCTTGATGGACCCTTGGACTGATCCAGTATTGTGAGCCATATGTTATGTTTTTTAAATTTGTATTCTGCTTTTTGGCACTTCAGAGTGGATTACATTCAGGTTCCGGGAGCATTTTCCTGTCCCCAGAGGGCTCACAATTAATCTTAATTTGTACCTGAGGCAATGGGAGGGTAAAATGACTTGCCTGTGGTCACAAGGAGTGACATTTGCATTTGAACCCTGATTTTCTTGGTTTGTAGCCCACTAGATTATCCCTTCATGCCCCTGGGCAAGGGAGTGAATGGGGTGAGCCAGTCAGCCAATGGCATTTAGGAAATGACAGCTGGAGTGGGAGGAGTAAGTGGGAATAGCTCCTTCCTTCCCCAGGAAGACTTCGCAAGCTTGCCCACCAGCCGGGGTGGACGTGCAGCTGGGAATCTCTTTGCATACATTTTTTAAAGGACCAAAAAGGGGCAGGGCTTGGGAGGGTGGGACTTCTAAAAGCCCTACTGTTATCAGACATTTTACCCTTCCCGAAGACAAGGGAATGGGATGGGGTGGTAACTGGCCCTCCAGGGGAGCTCACATGGGCTACTTTACATGAAACTCCACTCTCCCAAGGACTTCCAAAAAATATACAACTTCACCTCCTTAAGGTGTAGTTAATATATTTTTGGCTAAAACTGTGGTGGGGGAGGGTGGAATGAAGAGAGGAGATTTGTGTCTTTCCCCCCCAATTTTTTTTTCACATTCTCCCCCTAATGAGCTGCTATGCCTGATTTTGCATTGCAGCAGCTTTTTGGAGGGATTTAAATAAACTTTTGTGTTGCAAACTAGGCACAAAAGTTTGCTTCCTGTAAGTGGCCTGTTGAGAATGTTTTCCCCAAAAAGTTTTTTTTGTGCAAAATACCAAGTTTTTAGTATTTTTGCTTGACATTTTGTGAATTTTTTTTGCACAAAAAACGGTTTAGCAAAAAAAAAAAAAAAAAAAGTTATATATATATATATAATAGTACTTTACTACATCGGCAGGAAATATTTTGGGGTCTCTTATTCTGAAATTCAAGACAGCTAAGGGCTCTGCCCCAGGCCACTTCTCCTTTGTAGTGCTAGAGCCCCTAGTTTGGTAGTCTTAGGGACCACCTTGGCTAACTTATGTATGAAGCATTGTCTGCTCGCTTAACGCTCTTGCTAGATGTCTGCTGTTCTCTGAAGTGATGTATGCCACCGTGCAAGCCTATGATGAGGCGGAAAGATAAAATAAGACCAAGGGTCGGTAAGACCACTGATTTTATTCTGAGTGAGTATGGGCAATTTTCTATTTTGCTGCTTCTGCTTAGTTTCTCGCCTGCTTTATATTTCAGGTTCAATTTATTTGCATCTTAACCCTTTTTCATAATTAAACATAATACGACAGGTTATAGTTTTATATTGTTGCATTAATTTCAGAGTTCTTGATGGCCATAAAAACGTAAAAGAAAAAAAATTGCATTTCAGTTTTCCCTTATCATAACAGCGTTTTACAAAGGAGTTTCGTGTCTGTGCCAATGGTACCAGTGCTGAATATCACAGATGACTTTTTTTCCCCCCTAGTTGGTTTAGCTGTGCTCTGCCGGCTGCAAAACGCAATGAAATACAGAAATATGAGGGAGAAGCAAATGTTCTCCAACTTCCAAGCCCTGGGATCCAGTCCAGCTTAAATGTGATTCTGTCCCAGGTTTTCAAAGTTAAAGAAGCAGCGCAACTGCCCCGTGCTCAGGGAAAAAGGAGAAGGAAAGAGAGAGTGGGAGGGGGGAGAAAGGAAAGGATGAGAAGGGGCGAGACTGAAGGAAAGGGTAGGAGAGGAAGGAGGGAGACGCCGGAGGATGAGGAGAGAGAGAAGGGTAAGCGTTCGCACGAGGGCGGGAGGCACAGCTGCCTCGTGCGCGCGCCTGTGGCTCCCTAGGAGGAGGAGCCCAGGGCCGAGGGGAGGTGCCGCGTGCACATGCGCGCTCGGCGGGCCGGGAGCTACACGCGGGCGCTGCGGCTGGGCTCGGTCACTCGCGGAGTGGCAGGGACGGGGGGGGCGGCGGCAGCACCGGCAGCCCCTGCACGAGCACCAGCAGCGCGAGCCGGAGCAGCCCCGGGGCGCCCTGCCCGTCTCTCTCTCCGCCGCCTGTACCGCTGCCATGGGGTAGGGCACCCAGGGTAGCGGGGGGGCTGGGGAGGGGTGGGGGGGCGCAGAGAGAGAGAGAGAAAGGAAGAGAGGCAGCGCGGGAGGAGCCGAGCCCGGAGCGGCCTCAGAGATGCTCGCCGAGTCGCTGTGCAGCGCCCTGGGGCTCGTCCTTTATCTCAACAGCCTGGGCGCCGACTTCTGCTACGATGACAGGTAAGGAGCCGGCTCTGGCCGCCTGCACGCGCCCCCTTCCCCTCCTCCGCCGGGGAGCTTGCGGCGTGCACCGGGGCTCTTAGGGCGTGCAAAGAAATCCCCCCCCCCATCACTTCCACACCCTAGGGGGGGGGGGGGGGGGACAGGGCGCTCCGGGGGCTCTTCCTGGGAACTTTCCAGGACACAGCTGTAAAAGCCTGACTCAGGGTGGGAGCAGGAGTCGGGATTGGTGTGGCATGTTGGGCAGCTTTGCCCCTCTCTGATGAATTAAGAATCGTAAGAAGATGATCATCACGGTTTGTATGGTGCATGCCGAATGTACGCGGCGCTGTACAGAAACAGATCATGGAGCGTTCCGTCCATCCCTTCCTGATCAGAGTTGGCAGGTTTAAGTTATATTTGCCTTTCTTTCCTTTTGGCCGCCTAATGTGACCTGAACTACGTTGTCCAAGAAACGGCATCGATTTCTGGGAAATGTCACAGTTGTGCTGATGTCCCTACCTCGCTTTCGCCTCCCCCCTCCCCAAAATGTGCGCCTGTTTGGAAACTACTGAAAAGCTCTATTAGCCGCTGGGGAAAATTCCAATTTGCGCCTTTTCCGGTGACTTAATCTGATTACTATAATAATAAAAAAAGGCGATGCATAATTAAAATATATTAGGGGGAACGGCACGCCTGGCTAAACTTATTAGCCGTCCCGGGGTGTTTTCATGCTCCATTGAAACGAAACCATCCAAAAACTGAGCCGAGATTTACTCTGACAGCCTTTCAGCGGCTTCCTCTGCTGTGGCAAGTGCATGGGTCCCCTGGGGGGCGAGGCAGCAGCAGCCGCCACCCGGAACCCGGTGAACCGCTTCGCTAAGGGAAGGTAAATCCTCCCCCCCCCCCCTGCCGCCGCTTCGGGTGATGAGAGGATGATCCTTCTGACTTGTGCCTCTAAATTCTGTTTTCCGACGCTGCTCTGATGGGAAGATCTTGTTTTATAGCTGGTTCTGCTGAAAGAGAGAGTAAAAAAAAAAACCAACAACCCTGCAAACTTGGAAGTGAAATAATAAAACACCCCTGACTTGCTGCTGTCGGAAGTGAGCCTCCTGGCTCGCTCCTCGGAGAGCCCTGTAGATTTTGCACGCCGGTGGGGAGGAAGAAAGAAGGAAGAAGAAGAAGAAAAAAAAGAAATCAGAAAGTGTCCGTAGTGCTAGGAAAAGAAAAGGCGGGGGTGGCACCTTACGGACTAAGCGCGCGGCGGTGGAGGCGTGAGAGCCTCGTGCGGGGCTGGAAGCGCTCGCGCAGGCTTGCGGAAAAGCAGTCCCGTTCCTGAAGCTCCCCTTGCCGGCTCACGTTACGGTCGCACTTTCGGACGGAGGATGGGCCTGGCTGCTGTGTCATTCCGCTCGACAGCACCTGCAGAAGGCAGTGTTAGCTGCCGAAAGCTAGGCAAGAAATCTATTAAGTTACAACCCCCCCCCCCCCCCCAAACAGTACCACTTGGCTTCTTTTGTGCGTGTGTTTTATTTATTTATTTATATACTAACTTTTACTTCTGTGCTGTCAGAGATCTGGGAGTCCGGTGAAAGGATTTGTAGTGGCTTTGACTGAAGTAGATAGGGAATGCTGTGTAGTTTACAAGTCCATGGAAAGAAAATATCAGAGCCAGCAAAATAGCTGGATAGCGGGTTCTACGTTTTGTTAGGATAACAATTTTTAAAATACATGTTTTTTGAGACTTCTTAAATTGCTGTGTGAGTAGTTTTGTGTTTGAGAGCCAGAGGTCAATATCCTTGCGATCCCATTCTAAACCTGGGTTCACAGCCATATTCCTTCTGAACTGCTCATCATACTCCAACCAAGCCGTACCGCCATACGTGCGATAAGCACCACAAATGACGTCCTGGTAAGCAATTAAGGAGCAACATTTTTCAGGAAAATTTTTTAACCTATGATGGATGACAGAATTCTGAATCCTGCTGACCAATTAGCTAGCGTCTTGGCGATGAAGGGTTTCTCCCTAGCTGAGAGTTTGCACGCTTCGTGGCATTTGGGATCGGAACCCTCCCCTTCTTTCCTGAGCAGCTCGAATATATCTACATATTCGCTGCGCCATATTTTCTCTTTTAACGCCTCTGACACATGCGCGGTTAGTGAGCCCACTGTACATGTGTATTGTGCAGCGTTATTGCCATTCGTGGCTGAGCTACCAGTGGTATTGTGCCCATTGGTCCCCAGCTGACCCACCGTTGTTCCAACCGCTGTAGCTGTGGCTGGGGTTGGTGTCACAAGTAAAATATCCCCCATGGGTCGTCCTGACTGCCCTGTTTCCTGTGTTGGGCTAGTGTTAGCATTACCCTGCCCATGCCAGTTATCGAAAATAGCTCTCATAGTAGCGAAAATGTCAGTAGGAGCGCTTTGTGGCCCCAGCCACACTTCGCTGCCATTCCTTGGTGGTGGGTAACTGGGCTGTGTTGGGGGTACCTGCGCATTACCCTGGCCCCGGTTTAAATCAGGGTACTCACAGTTCTGTCCTTCTTGCGGTTGCCCGTGTTGTCCATGAGCTGTCTGTTGACGTGCTGGTGGCTGGGTGTTGCCAGCTGAACTGTTGGAGCTGCCCGCTGCACCGTGCTGTGGACCGATGGGCACTGAGCCAGGGGATGGGCTAGTGGTATGCGTTAAGGCATCCAGCATTGCCTTCACCCTGTCCGTGCCATGGATAGCAGCCGCTGACAAGGTTTGGTCCATGAGCTGACGCAGCTGTCGTTCGGTAACATTGCCGAAGTTCTCTCGTGGCGGTGCTGCAGGGGTCGGTGCTGCAGGGGTCATGCCCCGTGGAGGGGGCTGCTCCGGTACATAGCAGCCCAAATGGCTGATGCTACGCGGTTGTCGTGTGCTTGCGGATTTCCTCTTCTTATTCCTCTGTGTCTTGGTCTTACGTTTTTCGACTTCTGGCGTTGCCGCGAAGTTTTCCTGCAATTTGCTTGGCTTCCGACGTGCTCGCTTGGCTGGAGCCTGGTCCGGCATAAGTGCGGACGGGGCAGAAGCCATAGCAAACTGAGTGGTAGCCATGCTGTGTAGACATATTAAATGGTTAGATCCCGCACAGTTTTGGGGGGGGGGGCATATGAATAGGTAGCCAAACGTGGGTGTGCGCACACCTGCTAAGGGGGGTGGGAGCGCACGTTTGGGCCCGGCAAGTTTGTGGGGGCTGGACGGGAATAGGATGGGGGTGAGGGCAGCTGAGGAAGGTGGGGGGGGGGGGGGGCGAGGGGCGGCCGGACTCCGTGGGGAGGCGGGAGTGCCGGTGCATGGGGGGGGGGGGGGGGGCCTGGGGAGTAAAAGAAAAGTAATAGTAAAAGAAAATCCTGAAAGTCCATGTGCTGACCCCCCAAAATGGCCGCTGCCATGTGCTGACCTCCCAAAATGGCCGCTGCCATGTGCTGACCTCCCAAAATGGCCGCTGCCATGTGCTGACCTCCCAAAATGGCCGCTGCCATGTGCTGACCTCTGCTGGCAAGCCCTTCCAATAAGAACCACAATACCATGCTAAGATGTAAGCAGACCTTTCATTAATATTTTAATTTACTTTGTATAGAGCTGCATAGCGCAGCCTAAATCATATCTATCAAGCTGAGGGTCCTGTACCCCTTATAATTCAGTATAAACGTGCACATCGGACAGCTGTCCCTTTAAATGGTAACCGAATACTAAATATCACCTTTAGGATTAATATAAAAAACATCCTGTTAACCTGGCTGAGCACTCAGATGCCGTACCGCTGTCCCATAGACATATCATCAGAATTCCCAACTACGGGATGCTGGCTACTTTTTAATTGTCAGATTACTTAGGTATAACAAAGCATATCCACAGGTTGTTGAGGTAGCATGGTAGACATGAAGCCTGCCCACTTCCTAGCAATTTAGAGAGCGAGGGGTAAAGCAATACATAGAAAACGTCGATTTTAAAGTAAAGCAAGCCTACAAGATCAGTGCTCTAACCACTGAGCTACCAAGCCTGCTACTGCCAGCCATGTGCTCTAACCACCTATGCATTCACCATGTGCAGACCCCTTCAATGGCGTTTCTTAAGAGGCTACAAGTGAAAGATAACCAGCCCTGCACTCGCTGCCCTTTCAATAAATACAGCAACATGCAGAGCAAGCATTGTGCTGAAAGCCAGCCATGAGTTCATAAAATATATATATATAATAACAGGTAAAGTGTGGCCATGTGCCCATGGCGTTTCACTAAATATATATTAGTTAAAATATATATAACCAGCCATGTGCTAAGGCATTTCCTTAAATAAAATAACATTCCAGGCAGAAGCAGCCATGCATTCAAAGCCTTTTCATTAAATAAAGTACTGGTAATGCAGAGCCAGTTCAATGCAAAAAGGGGGGGGGGGGGTGAGCATACCTTCCAGACCTTAGCAACACAAAATTACCATTAATATTCTCAACATTTTGCCTATCAGCCACAAAATCTTTGTACTTTACCCAATGATGTAATCAAAGAAATCGTTCCTGCTCCTTTAGCTGATCTGCTCCTCTTCCAGCCGTGCTGGAGGCAAAGTGAAAGTAAAAGCAAAACTGTTGTAGCACAGCCGTGCTGAGGTCAGCCTGCTGCTCTCACTTCCAGGCTGCAAATGTGCTCCCCCCCCACCCTACCTCTAAGTACCTGAGCTCAGAGACGGCCGCCTTCCTTGTCTCATTGGCTCATGCTCAGGTTTGAACTGGCCCCTAATCCCATTGTCCGCACCTAGGCTGTGCCCCCCTCCCCCTTGCCTGCCGCACGTCTGCCCAGTTATACGGCCCATGCCTCGAGAGGCAGGGCCTCCTTTGTTGGTTTAGCTGTGCTCTGCCGGCTGCAAAACGCAATAAAATACAGAAATATGAGGGAGAAGCAAATGTTCTCCAACTTCCAAGCCCTGGGATCCAGTCCAGCTTAAATGTGTTTCTGCCCCAGGTTTTCAAAGTTAAAGTGAGAGTGAAAGAAGCAGCGCGACTGCCCCCTGCTCAGGGAAAAAGGAGAAGGAAAGAGAGAGTGGGAGGGGGGAGAAAGGAAAGGATGAGAAGGGGCGAGACTGAAGGAAAGGGTAGGAGAGGAAGGAGGGAGACGCCGGAGGATGAGGAGAGAGAGAAGGGTAAGCGTTCGCACGAGGGCGGGAGGCACAGATGCCTCGTGCGCGCGCCTGTGGCTCCCTAGGAGGAGGAGCCCAGGGCCGAGGGGAGGTGCCGCGTGCACATGCGCGCTCGGCGGGCCGGGAGCTGCACGCGGGCGCTGCGGCTGGGCTCGGTCACTCGCGGAGCGGCAGGGACGGGGGGGCGGCGGCAGCAGCGGCAGCCCCTGCACGAGCACCAGCAGCGCGAGCCGGAGCAGCCCCGGGGTGCCCTGCCCGTCTCTCTCTCTCTCCGCCGCCTGCACTGCTGCCATGGGGTAGGGCAACCAGGGTAGCGGGGGGGCTGGGGAGGGGTGGGGGGGGCGCAGAGAGAGAGAGAGAGAAAGGAAGAGAGGCAGCGCGGGAGGAGCCGAGCCCGGAGCGGCCTCAGAGATGCTCGCCGAGTCGCTGTGCAGCGCCCTGGGGCTCGTCCTTTATCTCAACAGCCTGGGCGCCGACTTCTGCTACGATGACAGGTAAGGAGCCGGCTCTGGCCGCCTGCACGCGCCCCCTTCCCCTCCTCCGCCGGGCAGTTTGCGGCGTGCACCGGGGTTCTTAGGGCGTGCAAAGAAATTCCCCCCCCCCATCACTCCCACACCCTAGGGAGAGGGGGGGGGGGGGACAGGGCGCTCCGGGGGCTCTTCCTGGGAACTTTCCAGGACACGGCTGTAAAAGCCTGGCTCAGGGTGGGAGCAGGAGTCGGGATTGGTGTGGCATGTTGGGCAGCTTTGCCCCTCTCTGATGAATTAAGAATCGTAAGAAGATGATCATCACGGTTTGTATGGTGCATGCCGAATGTACGCGGCGCTGTACAGAAACAGATCATGGAGCGTTCCGTCCATCCCTTCCTGATCAGAGTTGGCAGGTTTAAGTTATATTTGCCTTTCTTTCCTTTTGGCCGCCTAATGTGACCTGAACTACGTTGTCCAAGAAACGGCATCGATTTCTGGGAAATGTCACAGTTGTGCTGATGTCCCTACCTCGCTTTCGCCTCCCCGCTCCCCAAAATGTGCGCCTGTTTGGAAACTACTGAAAAGCTCTATTAGCCGCTGGGGAAAATTCCAATTTGCGCCTTTTCCGGTGACTTAATCTGATTACAATAATAATAAAAAAAAGGCGATGCATAATTAAAATATATTAGGGGGAACGGCACGCCTGGCTAAACTTATTAGCCGTCCCGGGGTGTTTTCATGCTCCATTGAAACGAAACCATCCAAAAAGTGAGCCGAGATTTACTCTGACAGCCTTTCAGCGGCTTCCTCCGCCGTGGCAAGTGCATGGGTCCCCTGGGGGGCGAGGCAGCAGCAGCCGCCGCCCGGAACCCGGTGAACCGCTTCGCTGAGGGAAGGTAAATCCTTCCCCCCCTCCCTCCCTCCCCGGCTGATGAACGGCCGCGAGAAAGGATGATCCTTCTGACTTGTGCCTCTAAATTCTGTTTTCCGACGCTGCTCTGATGGGAAGATCTTGTTTTATAGCTGCTTCTGCTGAAAGAAAGTGAGTAAAAAAAAAAACACCAACCAACCCTGCAAACTTGGAAGTGAAATAATAAAACACCTCTGACTTGCTGCTGTCGGAAGTGAGCCTCCTGTCTCGCTCCTCGGAGAGCCCTGTACATTTTGCACGCCGGTGGGGAGGAAGAAAGAAGAAGAAGAAGAAGAGAAAAAAAAAAGAAATCAGAAAGTGTCCGTGGTGCTAGGAAAAGAAAAGGCGGGGGTGGCACCTTACGGACTAAGCGCGCGGCGGTGGAGGCGTGAGAGCCTCGCGCGGGGCTGGAAGCGCTCGCGCAGGCTTGCGGAAAAGCAGTCCCGTTCCCAAAGCTCCCCTTGCCGGCTCACGTTATGGTCGCACTTTCGGACGGAGGATGGTCCTGGCTGCTGTGTCATTCCGCTCGACAGCACCTGGAGAAGGCAGTGTTAGCTGCCGAAAGCTAGGCAAGAAATCTATTAAGTTACAAAACAAACACCCCCCCCCCCCCCAAACAGTACCACTTGGCTTCTTTTGTGCGTGTGTTTTATTTATTTATTTATATACTAACTTTTACTTCCGTGCTGTCAGAGATCTGGGAGTCCGGTGAAAGGATTTGTAGTGGCTTTGACTGAAGTAGATAGGGAATGCTGTGTAGTTTACAAGTCCATGGAAAGAAAATATCAGAGAGAGCCAGCAAAATAGCTGGATAGCGGTTCTATGTTTTGTTAGGATAACAATTTTTAAAATACATGTTTTTTGAGACTTCTTAAATTGCTGTGTTAGGCTGTGTGAGTAGTTTTGTGTTGGGAGACTGCTTGTCTCTACCTAAATCAGTTTTTATTTTAGCCTTCTGTTAAGTTGTACTCTGTTTGCCATTCGTGATGGGAAGATGAGCTCCCGGTTGCTTCCTAGTACTTTTTGCCCACTATATGTCATTTGCATTGGCAGATCATTGTCTAGGTGTACACATTTAAAAATCAAGCAGCTCCTATTAAAAAAAAACAAACAAAAAACCCAAAACATTTATTTCAACATGAGAAACCATGGACATCTGAGGACATTTAGCCTACTTAAATTCCACCGTTATCCTTTTAAAATTATGAAACCACTCATTCATCACAAAACAGGGTGCTCTAGTTTCGTTTGCCATTTGGGTGTTCGCTATGCGATTTCACGTCACCTTCAGAAAGCTTAGGCTGAGTGTTCCAGTGAGAGGATGCTATTCCTTTAGGGGAAATCTGCTGAAATGGCATGCTTTTTGCCTTCGGGAGATGCGTTGCTTCTGTACAGGTTTTTCTGTAGAGGGAGCTGACTTCCTTAGATTTCTGTTGGTCACGGTCCTGTGTCTGCAAGATAGCCTCCAAAATTTAAGCTTATTCCTGTTAATTTAACCCTTGCCGCCTATCTTGAAGATGCTTGTGAATATTTAATTTCCGTGTAATCTTTGTTCTTTTTTTATTGATCTGAAGAGTCGAAGTATTTTAACTTTTTTTTTTTGAGACTATAGTGGACTTAAAGGTTTCAAATGCCTGAGGGAATTTTCTCCCAGGTTTGGCTTCCACTGCTATGTAAATGTCTGACATTTCAAAATGATTATTTCTCTACTTCAGAAGTACAAAGTTTGTTTGTTTGAAGCAGTTTTTCCCTCAGCTCCCTTGTGGCTAACTTTCCTTCCTCTCTCTCTCTCTCTCTCTCTGAAACTCATACTAAAAGAGCCTTTTAAGAAAATATAACCAAGTTAAAAGAGAACCGATCACGTCATCGCGCGAGTTGTTTGAGATTAAGCTTTTTGTTTGTTTGTTTGTTTGTTTGGATGTAATGTTGCGTGGGCTTTCCAAGCACGACCGTTGGGGATGGTGCATGATTTTTAGTGTAGTGGCAGCTCTGTAACAAAATGGATTTAAATGGTTGTGCAGGTCCTCGGTCATGTTTCCTTTTTACAGTATGACCTGAATGTCTCCCACAGTTGTCCTGTGTTGAAAGCACTATATATACACAGCAAAGCCTACTGAGAAGCTGCTTCGGTCGCCAGCCTTCAGAATTGGATGTCCACAGTGTATATTGCAAGAACCCCAAAGCACATTGTTGCCATCTTTTTGTGAATGAAATCCCCCAAGAGAAAGATGACTTTAGTGTCTGGAAGAGGAAGCAGGTGCACGGGTTTGTTTTTTGTGAGGAAGCTTAAGCTTGGCAGTGTTCTCCCAAGACAGATAGGGCATTTTATGGTTCTTTCCTTGGAAATTCTTTATTTCTCTACATTGCTGAAGGGGGATCCTGTTGGAAAGCTTGCACGTAGAAATATTAAGCGCAAGCCTTACATGCTTTATTATACTATCTAGTTTTTACTTGTGTCCGTATGGGAATGTACTTAAAAGCTTGAATGCAATGATTTGCAAACCAAGGGCCGGGTTCATTAAGGCTTTTCTCCCTTTTTTTTTTGTCTATGGGAAAAAACCCTTAGTGAAAGTGAGATGCGGGGGGAGGGGGGGTTGGGGGGTGGGTTTAGGATTTTGGTGACCTTTCGACAGTCCAAGATTATTGCTGGGCAAGATCATGTTAGCTTGGAAAAAGCAGCATGGCAACATCTTTATTTTTTTTCACCTCTTTTCCATTTTTAGCATATTTGGACTACTTTGTAAAGCTACCATTAATCGAGTACTTACCAACAAATTAGATCAGTTGGTTTCTATTATAGCAACCACACAACGTTTCTCTTGTTTAATTGCGATGTCCAATCCTGCCCTCTGTTGGAATAGTCTGGAGATTGCCTTTTAGGCTTCACCCGACCACAGCCTCACTGGTTTCACAGTCTCTTACAGCAGTGAAATATTCCCTGCCACTGTAACTGCTTAATTTGTCAGCCTGGCTTTTGAATTTAGTTTTATTTCTGTTATACCTGCTAAGATTCAACTTTTTAAGTTAGTAGTGTGTGTGTGTGTTCCCTGAATTGTAGGCTTATACATGAGAAACATGGCTGTGGTGTGGGAGATCTGATGCTTCAGGCACTTAAGATATAGAAGGCTGCAGGGAACTTTGTCCCCAGCAGTGTTCAACTTGCTTGCCCAGATGCTCAGAGAGATGTTTCAGTCTTGGGGGCTCTTATGCCTCAGTTGGTGCTGTAGCTCCTTCACATAAAGGACCTGTGTGTGTTACTAACATTGTGTTCCGTGGTTTTATCCGCCAGTACAATGCGCTGACGGCACACTTAGAGATCATAGTGAGTGCTGTCTTGTCTGGTTAGAGAAACACAGAATATGAGGGCTGATAGGTCCACCTAGTCTGCCCAATTTCATTCTTGATGTAATGCCTTGGACCCTAGTCTATTCCTGAATTTCCCTTCACTTCTTTGCAGTTGGCCATTGACATTTTGTATAAAATGAAGACAGCTGTGGTCAGTTAGCCTTTTTATAAGTTAATGTCTTTGATACATTTTTGAGTGTTCCAGAAAAATCCTCTAAGATTTTAATATCTTTATATTTTGTACCTATGTTCAAATGGTAGGATCTTTTCGCTAGAGATGTTTTATCAGGCTTTCTTTTGGAAATTAACATTCCAGTTTGTGCTCAGGACGTGACATTTGGTTACTTATTGTTGTGGATTTTTTTTTTTAAACTGTGCCAGCTGCTCAGTATATTATGTAGGATGAGGCGGAGTTGATTTGTCTGTGTAGTGCTCTTATGGATGTGCAAGAGATGTTTAACTTTTCTGAAGTGGATAATCACAGAATGAAAACTCTCTTCCGGAAATCTGCTCCTGTCCCCTGCGTTTTAGTGAATATTTTGAAAATCAGAGGGCTCGGGGATAGAAACAGAACTGTTGTACACATTAGAACTAGGTCAGTCCTCTGTGCTGGTACATGGTAAGTCTTTTAGGCCACATGAGAATTAATCTAGCAAGTGACCCAAATACATGTAGTGCAGGAAACGAGTGAGTACTTGGGGAAAATTGCTTGCCATCTGTTGCTTGCTTGGGCCGTATATTAATGCTTTTGTGATTATTAATTTACGTTTGTGGTTTAATAGGCCCTTTGTCTTGTCATCTGTACTTAATTTTCAGTGCTAGCCTCTCCTTGAGCTTTCAGTCAACATAACGTTTGCAACCTTTCAGACTCCAGTGTTTGACAAAAATTTCCAAAGCTTTTTTTTTTCCCCCATCTTTCCACAGCCCTCCTACGCTTTAATACAAGTTTTGCAGGTTTATTTTAAAAGATTATAAAGTTGGCAGTGAGTCTCAATTCCCTGATTTTGTGGAGGAAGACATATTTTGAAGATAGGCTGCAGCTTAAAATATTGTCATTTCTAGGCACTTCCTATTGGTTCTTTACAAAACAAACCAGCTGATCTGTAATCAAGCAGACTGTCCACTTATAGCTGACTTGGGTGACATTCAGCCGCCAGCCTGCAGTAGAATTGGCTTATTGAAAGGGCAGCGGTTTCTCCTGTGATGCTTAAAGTATCACATTATTTAGCTATTAACCTTGCAGCCTTGTTTGTGAGGTTAGCATTGCTTTCAGTTATTATGTGGCATATCTATCAAGTAATCATTGTTGTTTAATAGTATGCTGGGCACCTGCAGACTCATTTTTGGTCAAGTTTCCAGATCAGTCAGAATCGGCTTCTCTTGGACTGTGGTGACTTCAGCATTCACTTTTAGCAATCCAGGTTCTCTTTTCACTCCCACTCCACCCCCAGGGTTTTTTTTTTTTTTAACCTTTTCTCTACTCTCATTGAGTTTGGCCATCACAGCAGTAGTCCATAACCAGGGGTCACAGACGGGGGGCTCCCTCCAGAACCTGATACGTGTGCTTACCTAGGTCTGGACCCTAAGGGTTGCCATTGTGTGTGATGGCTGAGGTTTCCTCTTCTGTTTAGGGTTTGTGAACTTTGCCTCTGCAGCATCCCTTGCCCCAGTCAGACTGGGGAGTCGAAGCCAGGCATGGATTTTGAACTCTGGTCTCTCGCATGGCAGCATGCAGCTTTGCCACTGAAGCATCGGACCAGCCACAGTTTAGAGTTCTTTTTTAAAATATCTTGTTACATTTGCAATCTGAAGATAAGCAAAATTAACTTGAAAATAAACTGTGTATACTTTCTACACATTTTTAAATTAGCGTGTGCAGTTTGGGTATAGGAGAGAGAGAAGATCATTTTCAATTAACGGTTCTATTGGCATATGTGGAAAACAATTTTTATTTACTTGGCAATTGTTCTTTAATTAAATTTACAGACTGTTGAAATGTCTGTAATTGAGAATCATTTCAGATCAAAGAATTCTGTGAGGACAAGTTTGTTAGCAACAAAATGATCTGCAGGTTTCCTCTTTCAAGTAGAGTGTGTGTGTGTGCGCAGAACAGCCAGGGTCGAGAAACGAGGAAGATGGAAATATTGTGTCCCTTTCCTGGGCATAAAAGCATTTATCCCCCTCCTAAACAGAAGCTCCTTTGACTCTATAATGGTAAAACTAGCTGACTCCATGATAGATATGATAACAGATGGCCAATTGTAGCTCTGCCTGCTACCCATTTTCAGCACTGGCATTCTCAGGCTGTGCATTAATCAGAGAGCACATGAAAGGTGTGAGATACGCAGGAAAGAACCTTGGATTGTTTTGCTGAGGTCTATTGCATGTTGATCTAGAGTTTGCCCCTGTTTATGGTTGAAGGTGACACAGGGGGGAGGTAAGCTGAGATTTATTTGAAGATAACCAGGGCTGCCTTCTTGATCTGAAGTTCTGTAAACATTGTCTGCGCTTTTGTGATGCCCAGTGCATGGCAGTGCACTGCATGTAAAAGTAAAGGGAGGCTCATTCTTCAGCAAGTCTTATTCACTTCATCACACTTGCAGTTTGGGATAACAACAGAAGGGGAACTGAACTGGGCTGGTTGCGATACCATTTGATTAGATCCAGTTTAAGAATTTCTTAAGATATGTGCAAACTTTTGTCCTTTATCCAGGTGTCAAGTTGAACTTGTGTAAGTGAATTGAATTTGTAATCTTGTGTTTTGTGCCTACGTGGAATTACCCTGTACAGAGTAGTTAAACACCAGCTTGAAAAAAAAATGGACCATGGTGTGCAGCTGTGTGTAGCAAAATCCAGTATTCATAAATACTTGAACTACACTAATAGGCATGAGGTTATTTATGGTTTGTTTACAACCTTTCGGTTGAGTAAGTGAATGGGTATCCCTATGGATAGTGCAGTCCTCATTTAACCTCTCAGATGAGCCTGAAACTGGAGAGAGAATGCATTTCAAACCCAGCAGAGGTGATGCATGAGCAATTCTGAAGTGTCCAGAGATTTCTAGACCAAGTCGTGAGCAGCATTCATTGTGGCACACACGTTGTCTCCACTTTGGAACAAGCCTCCTCTGGTCTAAACGTGCATGTTGGGTATCCAGCCCTGCTGCTGATCTGACCTGCTGTGGATGTACTCGGCTGTAATGAATTGTGGAACCTTGATGATGTGCGAGCATTTTTTTAATAGCCCAGTATTAGAAAGTTGAAGTTTTTAAATCGAAATTGATTTTCATGGCTTTTAATGCAGTTTTTTAAGAACACTGCCTTGGTCAAAATTTAATGGATGATAATCCTTTGAGCGCATAGCTTGTAACCTGTCAGATTTTGATTATTTGGTTTGGGTGGCATGAGGAAGCAGCATGGCTAAAGCACGTTAGGGGTTTGATTTCTACCTTGGGGGAGCTGCATCATAGGGTTGGAGGCAGATCGTTGCCTGCTCAGATTGGATGATGAGCTGGAAGAGAGCATGCCGTGATACCCTTGAGCACATAGCAGCAGGTCATGGAGAATCCTCAGAGCTGGAGGTATCCTCGTGCCCCTGTGTCAGAAAAACTGGTTTATGTGCAGAAGTCTGCTCTAATACTAAAGAGGGTGAGAGATTTTAGATGTGCTTATTTTCACAAGAGAGATGCAAATGTAATCTTGGAATCGGAGCCTAACTCCTGCAGTGTCGTGAAAGTAAATGAACGTACTCAGATGTTTGTGATTTCATTAATCACACCTGAGAGTTATGGAGGAATTTTTCTTGGGGAAGTTTTTTTTTTTTTTTCTTTCTCCCAGCTGTTGAATTTCAAACATTGCAGCATCCCTTCTGATAACATTCGGCAAATACTCTGCTTAAATTTGAAAGACTGTAGCCTGGTAAAGAATGTGAGGTTTTGAAACTTCGAGGTTTCTGTGTCATTCTGCTTATGACTTGGGGAGCAGCCTGGGCTTTAGGATGACGTAATCTAAACCTTTGAAAATTCGCTCAGACCTAGTACTGTGTACCTACCTGAGATGTGAATAATGTCAAGGAAAGCTGCTAAATCAAAATCTAAGGAACTCTTTACAGGTTTTACTGTACGTATCCACAGCAACATACAGTTATTGTGCCTCTCTATAGTTTATAATCTTTGTAATGCACAACTTTGTGAGCTAGGGATGTACATTTGTTTTAAACAAATGAGGAGAATGTGACAAATGATGCCATTTTCAGTTTATCAATGAAACGGACCTAAAATAGCCTCCGGCAAAAATACCTGAGAATTTTTTGGGTAGTTTCTTATTTGTGCAATTTAAAAAAAAAAAAAAAAAAAGCCTCTGGTGGGACCAGTCTCTCCTAGGTCCCATCACAGAGGGCCGGTCTGAGGCTGGGTTTCGTTGCCAAGTCCTGGACTGGGGCCTAGGCCCAGAAACCCATGACCTGGGCATTCTGCCATCTTCTTCCATTGACTAAAGTTGACGCCACCTGCTCAAAGCGCACAACACCGTGGCACCTTCCTCTCATGGCAGACGGCGCCATTTTGATGCACGGCCATACATTTCAGTGGCCTTAATCACAACGGTGCTGTCTTGCTCAGGAGGAAGGTGCTGCAGTGGCGTCAATGTGGTGTGCTCGGGCGCAAGGCCTGGTCCTCTGCTGAGCCTGGACTTTGGGCAGGACCTAGCGTCGAGTCTTGGACGAAGTCTGGGCCTCGGGGATGGGGCCAAGCAGTGGGTGTGGGCCTGGACCTAGGCCCGGTTCTCAGCGATGGGACCGGACCCTGATGTTGGATCTGGGCCTTGGCGATGGTATGGAATCTAGATCTAGGCGCTGGCACTTGTCCTGTTTTTTTTTTTTTCTTTTACATTGAAGTCAGTGGGGCCTATGGATTACTTCCCCCATTGATTTTAGTGTGAAATGAAGAAAGAAAATACTTTTTTTTTTTCATCTGAGGCGTACCTGGCAAATGACTGTGACCTATGAAACAAAAGAACGAACTGAAACGAATTGACTCTGCGCCCCCCTATATGTGAGCTGTAGAGGGTGACGTTGTAAAGGTCTTCTTTAAAGTGGGGCTTTCAGGGCAGGCTTCTTTCTATAAACTGGACCCATTTATTTGTGCTACTTTCATTGCTTTATATCGGCATACTCAGTGCTGCAGTGCTCCTCCTCTGAAGCATTATTAATATTTACAAAGCTTCCCCCAATATTTTACAGTTCTCAGTCTTCGCCAAAAGACCAAGGAGGGAACTGTACTCAGCTCATGATCTTATACCTAATCTTGGCTGAGAAGTGGTCAGTGCCTCTGTCACAGACCCTGGCCTTCCTCTCTTCCTCGGGCAGTGCACCATTCACAATTGGTGGAATGCTACCAGAAAAAGATTTTAGTATATGTTTTTTTTTTTGGAAAACTACAAATTCAGTTACTGCTATACATACATACACAGGATGGAAGTTTTTGCTTTTGCAGAGTAGTAGGTGATATTTTATGCTGCTGGAAGGCAGAATTTTGTTCGGATGAAACCAGATCGGTGGATGCAGTTTTTCCTTGCAGATTTATTTGGCTGTGCCAAAGCCCTTATCCTCCTGCTCTCATGGCCTTTTGAGATGTTTGTATTGGTATTACGGCTTTGGTTTATTTAGGCACATTCTTTAGTTACAGCTAAGAGGACGTAGGTGGCTGGAATTGGTAACTTGCTTTTATGGCTCATTTCTTCCAACAATCATATTCATATTTTAAAGAATAACAAATCCATTAAAAAAAATTGTAGGGCTAGTTGCAGTGTTTACCTAAACATGTTCCAGTCCTCTTCTCTGAACTTGTGTTGGAGGTGGAGGCTGTGACTTGTGAGGAGCCTTATAACCATAATCTGCATATTTTGGTTGTTTCTCATTGTCCCACACTGCTCCCATCCCCTAGCCATTACTGCATTGCAGCTCTCCTGCTTGTGAGCTGGGGGTTCTGGAGATACGAATTGGGTCGTCTTCAAGAGTGAAGGTTTAGGCCTTGTGAATCTCTTGTTTTCTGAAAGGCCAGCGGGCAGTGGTAGGGAGAGGCATTTGAAGCCCACCTCTCTCGGTCCCGGCTAGTGTGGCTTGCGCTGACTTCAGGTGTTAGCTTGACATGTCAGAATGTCTCTTCATTACAACATGACTTTCTTACAGTGTAATTTGTAGACTTGGCCAGTTTTCCCTGTTGCAAGTTATGGCAGCATTCAACCTACTTCATTTGCAAATCCATTTTTACTCTAATCTCCTTTGATTGAAAAAGTGACAGCCAACATGCTTTAGAAAATTAAAATATAAATTACAAGTTAAGATTATTAGTCCTGGTTTTTTTTGTTTTTTTTTAAACTATTTCCCTTAGCATTTCATCTGCTTTAATACACTAATCCTTTTATTTCCTAGTAGCATTTTGTCTTTCTTTCATGTGTGTCTATAGTGATGCTACTCTTCACAGCTGCCAAGGTCACAAGTTAAAAGGGTATGTTGCACAAGACACCTTATTTATGATCAGGGCTGGAAAACTCCTGGGAGCTAGGTCACTTAGGTGACTAAAATTCAGGCCCCGCCCCCCAAGAATTAAAAAAACAAAAAAAAACAAAACTAAACTAAAAAATAAAAGCAAAAGAAAAAAGAAAATAAGTAGCAACAACGAATAAGAGTGAAACAAGTGACAAAACAGGATGATTTTGATTGGTGCCTAGAGGAAGAACCTAGATTGAGGTCCCCTTGGGACCGGGATAATGCATTATTTTCTATTTTATCTGCATACTGAGTTCAGTTCATTTTACTGGTAGTATGACATTACTTATGTGTGCATTTTTCATAGAACATCTTTCTAATGAACTGTGAGAAGCTATTTTATGTGACATTTACATTTACACTGTGCTGCTATTTAAATTGACTTTATGATCAAATGTATAGGATTGACTGGATCGATGAATACATGTGAAGTGATTCAAAAGCACAAGTTATGGACATTTTCTGCAGTCTACTTCGTTGACTGTATCATTTACATTTCCAGATGTCACTAATGCAAATGAGCGCAGACAATTTCTAATCCGCAGCTCATTGCTGTTAACAGTACAAGTGTACTTTCCCTAGGGCTCACTGTTTTGACCATACAGGTAAATAGTGATGCGTGCTTTTGAAAGTTGCATTATTTTATTTATTTATGGTCTATCAGCCACCTTGAGTCACTCATGGTAATATAAAGCACACTTAAACTGACTTTATGAGCTCAGTTAGAGCAGCGGTGTAAGCAAGACAGATTGTCAGGCACATACAAAGACATCTAGAGAACATTAAATATCATTGAATAAGAGCAAACCACTCACTGCACATCCTTGTGACTAATTGTAACACTGTTTTGACTACTAAAAGGAATTATAATAGATGCAATCATATTCCAGTATCTATATAGTAACACATCCATCCTGATGACATGTGGCTAAAATAAGGGTCCTATCTACTTGGAAGCCCAGCAGCTTGCGCTTATGCTTTTGGGCTTCCAGCTGAATCAGAACCAGCCTGTTGGGCTACAGAGCTGTTTAGTTTTCATTCACCTACCTTGGGTTTTTTTTTTTTTTTTAATTCTCCCACCTATTTTTATATCCCTCTCCCAGTCCTGCCCAGTGGTCATGGTCCATGGCCAGGGGCCATAAACTGCAGCTTCCTCTGGAGGCTAATGTAGACCTGAAGACCGGCATTTCCAGCAGCTCTGGTTGGCCTGGGGAACAGATACTTGGTCTGGTAATCGATTTGGATCCTTTTGCATGGCAATGGCATGGGGCCGACCCCAAGGAAGTATTTTAAGGACCTGTCTGTCAGTTACTTTCTTGTTACCAGTGCATATTCTTTAGCTGTGACCTCGTTGAAGCCAGGTACCTCAGCATTATATCAACGGCAATGATATTGGATGACTACCAACGTTTTTTTGATGGCGAGGCTGATTAGAATTGAGTTCTCGCATCCTCCATTTGCATTCTAATGTTCTGTCTTTTTTCCCGAGATCACTTGTAAACCAGGGCATAAAGCTGGGGAAATATCCAGGTTGTGTTAAATCAAAACAGAGCTCCAATGTTCTTTTCTTCAATTTGCTTTCAGCATGTACGGTGCTGCAGGTCCCCTAGGTAAAGCTGTAAATGAGGACACACAAGCTTTTGATATGTTTTAGACTTTTTATCAACTTCGGATTGATTTTTTTTTGAGAATTAAAGTAGGACTCTGAAATTTGTGGTGCTCTTTAATTGGACCAGCAAAAAGAATGCTGCAGGTCAGGAACCTTTGAGATCGTGTGAATTGCTTAAGATCTTTGCAAGATGCCTTTTTTTGTGGATTCCCTCAAGGGCAGAAGCTTGGCTGGTTGAGAGGAGAAATCCTTTTTATTAATTGTTCCACTTTTATGGAATAACTAAAGACCTTTGTTTCAGTTTATTTTGTTTTTCTGGAAATGTTAGTATTTGTTACAACAAGAAGAGAAAAGCGAGCGATCAGTGGGAAGAAATAACCATTTTTCTAGGTAAATATCATTTTTGTTCTACTTGCAGTAAACACTGATAAATCCCTGGGAGAAATAAAAGCTGAAGGTCCCTAGGAATAACTTATGTAGGGAAACTTGCCTACAAAATGATTTGAAATTTAGTCGTGAAGTAAAAACAGTCATTTTAAATAGACTTTTATTGTATGTTCCTGGAGGATGTATTTATTCTTAGGAATATTTTTGGGATCTAGCATATGCTACTTGTATGGCGCTTTTGCCTTACCTTTGGCAGCTTATATGTAGCCTCACATTATAATCCATTGTACTTTGGTTACTTCAGGCATGCCATTTTGTTCTTATGATGGATTAATAACATACATGGTGATCCAGTACCGAGCGGTAGGAAGAGCTGCGTTAGTGCCTACGGCACCCGCGGTTACCGCCCGCACAGTGCAGCTCACCTACCGCTCGATCCTGAAGCCTAATTATATGTAAATGTAAGCCGCGTCCGAAAAGCCTTAGGCCTGCGCAACCAGGATACTGGATAAAGCGCCTATACAGGATCCTGGGTGTGCGGGCCTAAGGCTTCACGCCACGCTGGTATCTGTCATTTCAAATGTCATTTGAAATGACAGATACCAGGAAGCAACGGCGGCGACAGCGCAGAAGCAACGGCGAAACGACTTGTCAGTGTCCCCCCTCCTCTCGGAGCAGGGCGCAAAAAGCCACCTTGCTCTGGGAGGAGGGGGGACACTGACAGCGACGAAGCTTTCCCCCAGCCCGGACACCGGCGAAGCCAGAAGACAGCGGCGGAGAAACGGCGAAATGACTTTTCAGTGTCCCCCCTCCTCTCGGAGCAGGGCGGAAAAGCCGCCTTGCTCTGAGAGGAGGGGGGACACTGACAACGGCGAAGACAGCGGCGAAGCAACTTTTCAGTGTCCCCCCTCCTCTCGGAGCAGGGCGCGAAAAGCCGCCTTGCTCCGAGAGGAGGGGGGACACTGACAGCGGCGAAGCAACTTACTTTTCTGAAGCCATCATCAGGAACACATGCGATCGTAGCTCCTCCCGATGAAGACAAAGATGGCCGCCTGCACGGGGAAAGCGTGCAATTGGCCGCTGAAGACGTGACGTCATCACGTCTTCAGCGGCCAATTGCACGCTTTCCCCATGCAGGCGGCCATCTTTGTCTTCATCGGGAGGAGCTACGATCGCATGTGTTCCTGATGATGGCTTCAGAAAAGTAAGTTGCTTCGCCGCTGTCAGTGTCCCCCCTCCTCTCGGAGCAAGGCGGCTTTTCCGCCCTGCTCCGAGAGGAGGGGGGACACTGAAAAGTCGTTTCGCCGTTTCTCCGCCGCTGTCTTCTGGCTTCGCCGGTGTCCGGGCTGGGGGAAAGCTTCGTCGCTGTCAGTGTCCCCCCTCCTCCCAGAGCAAGGCGGCTTTTCGCGCCCTGCTCCGAGAGGAGGGGGGACACTGAAAAGTCGCTTCGCCGCTGTCTTCGCCGTTGTCAGTGTCCCCCCTCCTCCCAGAGCAAGGCGGCTTTTCGCGCCCTGCTCCGAGAGGAGGGGGGACACTGAAAAGTCGCTTCGCCGCTGTCTTCGCCGTTGCTTCGCCGCTGTCAGTGTCCCCCCTCCTCCCGGAGCAAGGCGGCTTTTCCGTCCTGCTCCGAGAGCAGGGGGGACACTGAAAAGTCGTTTCGCCGTTGCTTCTGCGCTGTCTTCGCCGTTGCTGCACCGTTGCTAGTGTCCCCCCTCCTCCCGGAGCAAGGCGGCTTTTCGCGCCCTGCTCCGAGAGGAGGGGGGACACTGAAAATTCGCTTTGCCGTTGCAGTCTCCGTGGCAGCCCCAGTCCGGACATCGGAGGGGGGCTGCAACGTTTTTTTCGCTTTTTTTTTTGGCTTCGGGAGCAGGGGAGAGGCCTGGGGCTGCCTCGGAGACTGGCACCCATGATCGCGGCGGGGGCAGGTGAGCGGGGGCTGGGGGAAAGCTTTCCACCTACCCTTACCCATGCCTCTACCGCCTGGGTCAGGGTAGGCGGTAAGTTTGCAGGTTAAACGCGCGACAAAACAGCAGGGAAAGGTAGCGTTAGTCGGGGCGCGGGTTACGGGATGCTAGGTGAATAGCTAATTCGCTCGTTTGCATGCAATATCGCGCTAATTCGCTCGTTTGCATGCAATATGCATGCCGCGGGCGGAAGGGGTTGCCCAGGGAATTTAGGCCGCGGTAGGAGTAGGTTAAAGGGGATTCGGGATCGCAGGAAGGGCTAACGCGGCCGAAAACGAAGTTAAAAACGGCTTAGGAGCAGGGTAAACGCGGCCGCACTTTACAGGATAGGCCTGATAGTATTGTTGTGTGTTATGGATGAGGTCTATTTTGGGTTGTTAGGATGAGCTATTATGCTTGTTTTATTTGTCATCTTGTCATTATGGGGAATTCTACAGAGCCGTGTGCTTATTGTATGGTACATTTATTTTAATATAGTTTGCAAAAGTTTAGGCACCCTTCATCAAATTGTATGTTTCAGTAACTCTAAGTGAACAGAAGCTGAAACAGTCTCTCTGCACGTCTTTGTGCACTGTCCTCACCAGTCCCTCTCAAATCCTCCTTCACCCCCTTTTTCACCTATTGTTCTCTTGGCAGCCTCAGTAAAATATTCTCCAAACTACAAAAGAACGATGGAGGCTCAGTGGCTCTATCAGCAAACCTTTTACCTTTCCTCTTGTGTTACTTTTTCCACCCAGAACAAATATCCCCCCCTGAAGCTCTTTTTTTTTTTCCCCCCTGCCCTATCCCATATCTCTCCTTCCAGCCCTCCCACACATTTTTCTCCCATACCCTCTCCCCACCACTAGAATCCTCCCTCTTTGTCTTATTCTGTCTCTCCCTGACTCCAATGCCCTCTTTCCCTTTCCCAGTACCCTCTCTGGCTCTCTAATAACCCTCCATCATCACCCCTTCTGGCTCTCACCCTTCTCCCATCACCTCTCTGTATCTCTCTTTTTCAAATCTCCCCCCTCTCTCAATGACCATTTCTGCTCTCACCCCTCCACCCCCACTACACCTCTGAATCATTCTCTCCCATTCTTTCTCCCACTTCACCATCTGTCTCTATATCTCCTTCCCTCTCCCCCTTCACCACCTCCTAGTTTTGTCACCCTCCCTTTCCTCCCCCTTCACTACCTGTTGTTCTGTCCCTCCCCCTTCACTACCTGTTGTTCACTGCTTCCCTCCCCCTTCACTACCTGTTGTTCTGTCCCTCCCCCTTCACTACCTGTTGTTCACTGCTTCCCTCCCCCTTCACTTCCTGTTGTTCTGTCTCCCAGCCTTCCATCCACCCACACACACTGTTCACCACATCTGGCTCTGTCACACACTGACCCACTGACACTATTTTTTGTGCTTTAGCCTCTTGTTTTCTTGCAACCCTTTATTTCCTTTCCCCTTGTTCTTATGGACTCCTAGCCCCCATCCTTAGCTCTCTTGTGCCCCCTCCACGCTATTTTCCACACATTGGATTCAGACGGCAGTTAACGCTGGGCCCTGACTTTTACTGTTCGGGGTACTGATCCGTAGACGGTTAGGAATGAGCACAGGACTGCTTCTCCTGCCAAGCCCAAAACCAAAGCACGTTCAAGCAGCATTGTTTGAATTATCAAGGCGGCTGGTCACCCTGTAAAAATGCATGGGTTTCATAGTTGCTTTGTTCTGACTGTAAATATTACTGCCCTTAATACAAGGTTTGGGGAAACCTTTAGGGAGCAGCCGTTGCTGCCCTTGATAGAGGGCTCTGAGGTGATCTGCACAGAGCAGCAGTTGCCACCACGTACAGCTTTCTGGGCAAACTGGATGGACCGTTTTTGGTTTTCTTCTCCCATCTGTTGTTATGTAAACCCACTTCCACATGGGTCTCATGCAACTCCTTTATGCCAGCCCTCTCTCTCGCGCCCTCGGTTTCCTCCCCCTCAGCCCCGGGACCTTCATACCTGCTGCAGAATAAATGGCGGCATAGGCCCAGGGGAGGAATAAAGTGCTAGACGGCCTAATTTTCTGCTGACTTCAGGAAGACAGGGAGGAGGCGACACCCCCCCCCCCCCTCCTTCCGGCAGTCAACCCCTGAGGAAACGGGGGGTGGGATTTTCTGGAGCAGAAAGTTATCTGGCTCTTCTATACTCTGTTATGATGTGCTCCCTACTCCAGCCCCTCTTCTGCCGTGCTGCCTAGTTGCTATGGCAACAGGAGGGCAAGAGCCACATTTTGTACATTAACAGGCCACATGTGGCTCCTGAGCCACAGGTTGGCTACCGCTGTCCTAAAGGGTCAGTCAACATTTTGGGCCTTATTAACAAATCCATTTTTTTTTAAAAATACATTTTTGATGAAAGAAACACAGTTTTCCAATCATATAGAACACAAATAGCCATATTACGTTGCATAAACCCTTGTAAAGCACTGTACCTAATCCCCAGCTCTTCCCCCACCCCCCACCCCTCTATTGAATTTCAACAGGCCAGGAAAGCTGCACACTTGTCTTTATCCCAAACTTGAAAAAGTTCCAAATTTTTTCATACTTCCCAACAGTATTACGTTTAAGCGCTATCAGCTTTTCCGTTTGAAAAATATGAAGAAGACTTTCGTAAACTGAAAGTTTGCTAGGAGGACTATTCTTTTTCTAGTGGGTGGCTATTTTGCATCATGCCACCAAAAGGATTTGGGATGTCGAGTATTTCTTATGCTCTGTCCTCCTGTCCACCAGGCCGATAGTAATAAAACCAAAGGGTCACTGTCCAAAATAAATTGAGTAATGTCCTTAATTAGTATCTGAATCATATCCCAAAAGGGGACAATCCCTGGTCAAGACTACCAATATGACCCATAGACCCTCATAACCCACACTCCCACCAACATAAATCTGACACTTTAGGAAAAACAGCTAGGAAAACAGGAATTTTCAGTTAAAGAAGCTGCACTAGAAGTCTTCTGAGCTTGCCATCTGATATCTGCCCAACCTTCAGCTGTGATTCCTAAATCCTTTTCCCGTTCCTTTTCATGTTTGAAAGGAAGCCATCTGGCAGGTAACTCAATCTCTTGTAAATGTGTAATAAATCCCTTGAGTAGTAACTCCTTAAAATTACCCTTCCATATTGATTCCAAGGCCCAATGCATATAAGACCATAATTGAAAATAAGCAAAATAATCACTTGCTACTAAATTATATTTACTCCTTAAATGTGTAAAAGTTGTCCAATCCCATGGTTCCAGGTGCTATCCCATGTGAGTGAGACCCTTACTTTCTCATAAAAATAATCTTGCACCTTCCATTCCAGGCAGGAAATCTCCATTATACTTTATTGGCATTAATAGAGAATGCAAACCCTAAGAAATTAGTTTATCTTTAAGAGAATTCTAAATCTGCAATGTCCACATAATGGATTACGGATATTTAAATTTCAAAATTTTCTTATGCAACCAAGGTAAAACTCCAATTGGCACACCTTGCACTAAATATGCTTCAATATTTACCTATTGTTTCCTCCCCAAACTTTTGTGTGCTATCTGATAATGCTACACGTGGGACTGTCAACCCTTCACACCTTGGGTAAATACATAATATCTCTAGCTATCCTAGGTGATTTCTGCTGCTATACAAAATTAAGAAATCTATCTTGAATCTTTTTAAGGACCCCTCGGGGAAGATCCACAGGAAGCACCTGAAAAAGATAAAGCCTCGGCAGAGCATTCATTTTTAATCTGGCAATTCTTCTCAACCAGGAAATATTATTTTGCCCCATTTATTCAGGTCTTGCATTAATTTTTTCATTAGACAGGAATAATTCAAATTAGCCAATTGAGTGATCTCAAATTCTTTTCCTAAATATTTGACATAATCTGAAACCCATTTAAAAGGGAAACTATCATATAGATGGTTATCTAGCTCTTGGGGAATGGACAAATTTGAGAATTTTGGGCTCACTCACCTTGAATCCTGAGGCTCTGCTATACAATGTGAGCTCCTGCACCAAAATTGGTAAGGAAGTCATTACCTGGCAAGGTGAACATGACATTGTCCTCAAACAGTGAAATTTTATAATCCACATAGCCTAACATAATCCCCCCCGTAATAACCACATTTCTGATCATTTCTGCTAATGGTTCTATAACAAGGGCAAAGAGACGTGGAGAGAGAGGGCATCCCTGCCTCGTCCCCTTCTCCAAAGGGAACTGCACTGATAATCCTCATCACTTTCCATTAGCAGTGAGTTATATAATCTGCTAAGTGAAATCTCCAACTGAGGAGAAAATTGCTTATAAAAGCACACTGAGTAGCCATCTAAGCCTGGAGATTTATCTAATTTTAAGCCTTTAATAATCAAGGCAACCTCTCCCCCGAAATCTTATTTAACATCTTTTGTTCCAGACTCAGGCTTGGTAACTGCACCCCAGACAAACACCCATCAATATCTTCATCTTTAATTGCCTCATCCTTGTGATAAAGGTCCTGAAACCTTTTTATAATTCGACTAGGGTCCTGTTCTAAATGCCCCTCCTTAGTTTTTATCCATGAAACATGAGACTCATACCATTTGTTCCTTCAATTTCTATTCTAAAAGCCTTGAGATTTTATTTCTCTGCTTGTAATAACTTTCTTTATCCCTTGTGAGTTGATAATTAATTTGATCAAGCGTTATGTTATGGCTGCTGGCTGCGGCAAGCTGTGACCGGGGTCAACTGTCATGGCCGCCGGCCACGGCGGTCAGCGGCCGGGACCAAATACTCACCCACGGCGTTGGGTTGGTCTAGAGGCTCCTGCAGGAGCAGGTAGACTCATCCGGCGTTCTCCCCACGGCCATGGCCGCTGCTAGGTCGGCCACAGGGCCCAGCACAGCTGGGATGACTCCTCCCCCCTTCCTGGCTGCCTTAGAGCTGCACGTGCAGCTGAAGATAAGATTTAAAGGGGTCACGATAGGAAGTTGTCGTGGCTCCCTCCAGAGACTCCTCCCTCACTTTGGGTATTTAAGACAAGGTCTGCTCCTCAGACCTTGCCTTGGTATTGAGGCTCTGTGCTTGGTTTCCGGTGCCTGTGTTCCTGGACTCGCTCTGTTCCTCATCCCACTTCTACTTCTCCTCTTCATTGGATTGATTCTTTGGCTCCTGACCTTTGGCTGTGGTGATTTTCTGGCGTTGACTTTGGATTGGCTTTGGACCCTTCTCCTGTATTGCTCCTGGACTGGCTTTGGACTGCTCTCTGGACTTCGACCCTTGGACAGACTTTGGACTATCCTTCGACTTCTACTCCCGTACTATCTACAACCAGCTGGAGGTGCCAGCCATCTGGAATCCATGACCTGCAGGAGGCGCCTGCATCCAGACCTTCATTAGTCTTCAGGGAGTTCCTTAAGTCCCAGCGGCTGGATCCCTACAGGCTCCTCCTGGGAGGATCATGAGCTTCCAGGGTGAAGTCTTCTTTCAACACTTATCTCATCGAGCCTTGCCATCTGACTGTAGGGACCTAACGGGTTCTCTGTCCGTTTGGGTAGCACCAACTCTACCTCGGAACAGGGGTCCACCTCCTGATTTCGCTACACATTACATTTTTCAGTTGATCCCGTGCCCTTTCCAAATTAGCCAATGTCTTTGGTGTTTCCTTTTCTTTGTTTCTCTAAATCTGATAGAGTTCCTCAAATTTGTCACCTTCTGTTGTGCCTGCCTCTTCCTCTGGGAAAGCCACATAATGAGCTTTCCCCTTAAAACACATTTTACTTTTTCTCATAGAATCACATTCATTAACTTCTCCATTGTCATTATAATCAAAATAATCTTATCTCTTGTTTGATTTTTTTTTTTGACAAAAATTCTCATCCCCATTCAGTCTCCAGGATTTCCTCAGTTGGAATGGACTAAAATTAAAAAACTCTGCCCAAATAGGTGCATGATCACACCACACACTCACATCTTTTCACACCCGTGTAAGCTTTCCTACTAAAGTGGCCGAACAAAATAACATATCAAAACAAGAATAAGATTTATTTAGAATGGAATAAAAAGTAAAATCTTTTGTAGTGGGAAACATAGATCTCCAACTATCCACCAACACAGATGTATCAGGTAAGTACAATAATTGCTTCTATTTGAGAAGCTCCAGAAATTCTGGAGTTATCAATTGAGGGTTGTATAGTCAGATTAAAATCATCTCCTGATATCACTGGACAGTTAATAAATCCCACCATCTGTTTTGTCAGGGATTCGAAGAAAAGACCCTGATCCTGATTAGGGGCATATATTAGCCAACATAATATCATGTCTTCGAAATTTGCATGAAGGAATATATATACAGACTCTCTATCTTTGTACCTCCCTGATGTGCGCATTCAAAGATCTATGCAAGAGAATCCCCACTCCTTTATTCTAGCTTCAGCATGAGACAATAAAAAGAAAAACAAAACAAAACAATCTGTGTGTAGTTCTCGTACTTTAATAGGTGTTCATTTTTCCTAAAATGTCTCCTGAATAAAGGCAAATCTGCCCTTCGTCTACCTACTTCCTTAAATAACAGTTGTCTCTTAGGTGTATTAAGACCCAGACATTTATAAAAACAATTTTCTTAATTGATTAACAATAGATTGCCCACGCTCTCCTTTCCCATAGGAGAAAGTTCAACCTCCTGCCCCTTCTGACAAAGATACAACTTTTTCCTCACTCTATTTCCTCTCCTTCCAAACCCCCCATCCCTGGTTAAACTCTCCCAACCTCCACCTCATAACTGTCTGACAGCTCCCTATAGAATAATGGCCCCTTCTTCCAGATGCAGAGCAATAATTCAAATATCAGTATAGATACCATTTACAAAAGCATAATCGTATCTAGCAATAACAACCTAAACCCCCCCCCCTTTTTTTTTCTTCAAATGTACTCAGAAAACAGAAAGCAAAATAACTATTTTTCCCCTGACATTGCGTGCCGCATGGAAACAGTTCACTGTTCAATGAAAAGGTTCACATGAATTGGCACTCCTGAAAATCTTCATTCATGTCTGGGATGATTTCTTTCCGGGAGATACCCTTTTCCACTTAGAAAAAGCTTGCTGGGTCACCATAGATATTACTATCTCTTTCTTGGGTACAACTGACTTGACTCTGTAACTGACTCCATTTACTGTGAATGCTAGACCAAAGGGAAAAGTCCAGCGATACCTTGTATTTTCTTCTGAGTTTCTCAGTTATCTCTCAGCTCTCCATGATGGTGCAGCCAGGTCATTGAATATGGTCAATTTATGACCTTCCCAAAGCACAGTTCCTTGAGACCTGGCCACCCCCATGATTTTTTTTCCTTGACTGGAAAATATTTCAAATAGGCCACAATGTCTTGAGGGAAATTTCCTTTTTGCGGCTTCAAGGCCCATTGTGCCAGTTCAATATTAATTTTAGGAAGATCATCTGAAACAATGCTACCATCATTCAGTAAAGTAGAGCAGATATGCAATCACATCCTCATGTTGTGCACCTTCAGGCAGGCTTCGGATGCGTTTATTATTCTGCCTGGATCTGTTCTCCAGATCCTCGATCATATCCAAAATGTTCTGCTTGATTATCCAATACAGTAGACATGGAACTCACCACCTCTATTACCTGCAGATCGTAATCTTCCTGTCTTTGCTTGACTTTCTTTGTCCGGCTGCACAATTCAAGACATCTCACCCTGCATCCTGTTCATAAAATCCGTTATCTCCTTCTTAACGGACTTTGTCCTGCCGGAGGTTGCGAAACCAGCCCTTCAGCTCAGCTCGGGGTAAGTGCCTGATCCGCTGATCTGTCTTTCTGCCCCCGCCTCACTATCAGCCTGAGAGTCGGATAAGGCCTGCGCCCTCATGGCCCGCAACCTCCTTGCGTGCTTTTCCAACACGCTGCTATGCTCAGGGAAGTGCTTTTGGATCGGCAATCTTTCGACGGGTCTCCATCACAACGGGAATAACGCAGGCACAAAGCCTCAAATGGTACTTTTCAGAAACTGCTGTATTTTACTTAAATTTATAATTAAAACAGCAACTGGTTGGAGCGATTGACTTAAGCTCCCATACTGGAAGATGATGCCACTGCCTCTCAATCTTCCTTTTTTTTTTTTTTTTTTTTAAACAGACATCAACTGGAACAGTTACCAAACTTTGGCATGTAATTCACTGATTAATTATTTTCAATATTGAAACAGCAAATAGTAATTTTGTTTTAAAAATTGCAGAACAATGTTTTAACATTATACCATGCAGAGGCTGTGTCAGCTTCAGTTCACTGAGAGGTTCATTTAAACATTCGGTTTGACCAGAGGTACCTAAATGTTTGGACTACATTGTCTGAGAATTGTTTTGGGGATTTTCGGGAGGAGCGATCCACAAATGGAGATACTAATGTATATGAATGAGTTTTTTCTTCAGATGGCATCTGCACTGAACACTGCTGAGGATCTCTGCGCTAGTTCCCAGCTTGGATTTAAAAGGAGAATGAGATTGCAGACTTCTTTAAATGCATTTTAATTCCTGTTGCCTTTGCAAAGACTACTGATACTGTACAATAAGTGCCTTTAAAAAGGGGCTTTAAACTGTCGTGGTGCCTGAAAAAAAAATGACTTGATTATTTTGAGAAGTTAAAGGATAGTGGATGGTGGTGGTTCTGGATCACATTGCATTGATTAGAAAAAATAGATTTTTTTTTTTCAGGCTTTGTACTGCAAGTTTTTTTGTGTGCCTCATTTTAAAGGAAAGAAAAAAAAAAAAGGAAAAAAAGCAGATAAAGTGGTGACAAGAGAAGTCTGTTGCCATAGTATTCTGTGGTGATGGAGAATACAACTTCTCAGCGTAATGGATGATGACTTGAAAAAATAATTAAAAAGAAACCCGTTGCGGCTTTTCCCGTGGCTTTGATTAGCTTCTCTTGCTGCCAAATATTTGTTAGCTCTTCGGCAGCATCTCTTGCTTAATGTTGATGCAAAGTTATTGTTGGCAGTGTCGGTCTAATTTTGGTATCTGAAAGTTTTGGCTTGCTAAATAATGAAAGGGCTTCTTTCCAATGTTTGCTGCATTGTTTTGTTTTTTTTTAATTTTTTTTTATTTTTAAGCATATGGTTTTTCAGAGAGCCATCCTGCCTGGCCTTTTTCTGTTTCCCAGTTTTCTCTCTCGTTGTCTAAGTCGAGTACTGGAAGTGCTGTCTGTTTTTGAGCCTTCATGACCTGGTTCCGCACATCACTTGGTACACTTGGAAGAATACAGTGTGTAGCGTGGCCCTCTTGCAGAGAGCTCTGAGCACTTCCAACTTAAAACCAGGAGTTGAATGTTGCTGCAGGGAGCTGGTTGGCGGGCTTCTGAGCTCTGCCCAGTTAGCAGATCACATTCAAATAGGTAAAGCAGTGGCGAGGTGACCTTGTGTGTTAAGAGCACCGCATTTCCTTCTCTGGCTAGTTTTGCATGTGTATTGGTTTAAGTGCAAGTGTCTCACTATATATTGAGCCATAAATTGCCACTTTCCTTTGTCTGTAGTGTAACCAGTTTAATGTAGTGACAGTGTTGGTGGGACCCAACCAACATGGAATTTAACCAAGGGAAGTCTTGCCTCTCCAAGCCACTACATTTTTTTGAAGGGGTTAATAAACGTGGGTAATGGTGAGCTGGTGGATGTAATGTTTTTGGATTTTCAGAAGGTATTTGACAAAAGTCCTTTGTAAGAGACTCCTGATAACATTAAAAAGTCATGGGTTTGGAAGCAATGTCCTATTGTGGATGGTGAACCGATTAAAAGATAGGAAAAAAAGAGGGTAGGACGAAATGGTCAGTTTTTTCAGTGTAGGGAAGTAAATAGTAGAGTGCCCCAGGGATCTGTACTGGGATCAGTGGTTTTTAGTATATTCGTAAATGATCTGGAAAAGGGAACAGTGAATGAGGTGATCAAATTTGCAGACACAAAATTATTTTGAGTTGTTAAATCAAAAGCGGATAGTGATAAATTGTGGGAGGACATTGAGACTAGGAGACTCGGCATCAAAATGGCAGATGAAATTTCATGTGCACAAGTGCAAAGGGATTGCACATAAGGAAGAGCCATCAAAATTGTAGTTACTTAATATTAGGTTCCATATTAGGATTCACCACTTAGGAAAAAGATCTGTGTCATCGTGGTCAACGAAATTCTCCAGTCCGTGTGCTGTGCAATTAGGACAGTAACGGAGAATATTATTACCTGTTTATAGCGCCATGGTCTCTTACGTCTAGAGTACTGTATGCAATCTGGTCACTGCATCTCAAAAAACGATATAGCAGAACTGGAAAAGTTTCCAGAGAACGGCGATCAATATGATAAAGGGAGACTGGTTCCCTTATGAGGAAAGGCTAAAATGATTAAAGATCTTCAGCTTGGAGAAGGAACAGTTGAGGGAAGATATGACAGAGGTCTATAGAATCATGAGGGGAATGGAAAATGCAAATTCAGTTCTTCCTAAAAATAAAAGGACTAGTCCATGAAGTTACTAAGTAGCACATTTAAAACTAATTGGAGAAAATACTTTTTTACTTGATGCACAGTTAAGCTCTGGACTTCATGGGAGGATGTGATAAAAGGCAGTTAATGTCGCTGGGTTTAAAAATGTTTTGGACAAGTTTCTGGAAGATAAGTCCATAAACTGTTACTAACCAAGAAGACTTGAGGAAAGCCACTGCTTATTGCTGAGAGTAGATAATCACCCCTCGATGTGATATTGCTAGTCCTGGATTGGCCAAGGAGGCCATGGTATGCAGACCTAACAAGGCTTCTAACGGGGACCCCTTGCTTCTTCCCAGAAAACAGGGATTGCTCCGGCAGAGTCCAATACTGATGGAAACCCATCTCCATTTTATCTTACAGTCTGGCATGGGCCTTTAATTTGGTTACTTTCTGTTAAGTTCATTCCATTCTTCTATCATTTGAGAGAGGAAGATAACAGCAGCTGATAAACTAGAAGAATAAGAGTTGAATGTTATCTTCTAGATCAGTGGTTCTCAACCTTTTCTCTATTGGGACATACCTGGCAGATAATGCTTACAGGCGTGACACACTGAACACTTGACTATCACGGGGCTAAATGGAAACATATACTCTGCATCTACAGGAACCTGCCCCGGATCCCCCCTCCCGAAACAATGGATGCAGAGCAGAACTAGGATATTTCAAATACAAATCGCTATATAAAAAAGATATTCTGATTCTGGTGCTATCTCAGTAACAGAAACACAAACTCCCTTACTACCAGGTACATTGTAAAATACAAAACCTGAAAAATAAAACCACTCCGCACGTGTGAAGCAAACCTTCCATACCACTGCAGCACTAATTCCAAGAACTCAAACAGCAATAGATCTTCCTATGAAAAGGCAGCAGTGCAGCACCAATGCATGTCCTATTGAGAAAGAGAAAATGCAACAAAGAAGATTGTTACAAATCCCTACCTACTAGTAAAATACCTCTCCTCAGTCACACATACAGATCCAACCTTCACCAAATACAGAATAAAAGACCACAAATTACAAATGTGGAGACAAAAACTGGAATGGAAACCCAAAAAGCCACTCTGCATGCAGAGCTAGAAACAGAAATACATTTCCTCCTATACTAAGCAAAGTATAAAGGTAGAAGAAATGCACATTCCCCAAAATGACACATTATGGCTCTTGCACCCCATCACTCCCCTTCCATGCCTCCATCATCCTTCACTTTTCCCAATTGCTCCCTCTCTCCCCTGCTTGATTCTCCCTGCCCCCTTCATCCCATCTCCCTGCCTGCCCAGCTATCCTGACCCTCTGTTTCCCAACCCTTCCTGCTCAGCAGCCCCCAAACTCCCTCTCCGTTCCACCTTCATTTTCCCAGCATCCCCAGCCTCCTTTCCCCACCCTCCACAGGGTGGAGAGATCATCAGCAGTATCACTCCTGGACTCAGGAGGAGAAGATAAAAGTCCCATCAGGCCCAGAACAGCAGGAGCTGGCAATGTCTCGCTCTGATCTGGGTGAAAGAGGAAACAGCCTCCCACTGGGCCAGAAAGAAGAGAAGGAAGTGAGAGGAGCCTCCCATCAGGCCCAATGTAAGAAGTCAACCAATTCCCACCCGGGCTGATGATGAGGCAGCCATCTGCTGGCCCTGTGTCACCTCCCAGGACCTCCTGACACACCTGTTGAGAACCACTGTTCTAGACTGTAGATGCTGGGCTCTTGGAGGTCTTTTATTTTGATACTGAGTGGGTGTGTTAATATTTTAATTTCTGTGATCCCCGATTTGTTGTGGATATTAGTTTTTATGTGTAAGTTTTTTGTTTTGCATAGTTATGCTCTGTTTAATGTGCAGTTCTTTATTATGATGTAAAGACTACCATCCCTCTCCCCGGGCTGCACTGATAAGGTATGCAATCAAATTAAAATAAATGTTTGTAACTAGTTAAAGAAATAAAAAAAAAAAAAAAATTAAGACAAATTGAGACCCCTAAAGTGCCCATTAAACTCTGAAGACTTGTTTCCCTTTCTGCCCTGGTTGTGGTGGAAGGGGCCAGTTTATTGATAGGGCATCGAATCGACTATCGGTGACGCACAGAATTTGCCTTTTGCATGTTGCATTCTATGAAACCTCTGCATTTCAGCTTAGCAATGTGTGTGTTTTTTTTCTGATGCTGGATATGAAACCTGTGCAATAAACAGCCGGGAAATAATTTCCAGCCACCCATTTTACATGCAGCATATGCAGGCACTTTTAGCCACGTGCACATCGTGATCGGTTTTCAATGGGGAAACCCACACGTGTGTCATTTTCTCTTTTGAAAATCAGAAGCTGTGAAGTGCAGGGGCTGCAGGAGTGGCTGCTGTTCTGTGCAAGTGGCTGAGAAAGGCAAAAATAGTGCAGAATCCTTGAGGGTTTGTTGGCCCCCCCCCCCCCCCCCAAATGTCAAATGTGCCTCCAGTTCTTCCGCCTTCCACCTAAGCACATGCATGGTGTGGTGCTGGCTTCAATACTTGTATCCTTTAGTTCTTAACAATTACTTGTGGGGCTGGAAATGTTCCTGCATAAACGGCACTTGGCTGTTAGTCCTCTTTACATGAGTTTGTTGCCAGTGTGATAACTAATTAAGTACTGTGCTTTTGCATAAGGAGAAGGGATATGCTAATTTATCAAAGCCTTGATTTATCTGTTGCAAGAAACAGTAATTATGAATTTTATGCTTTTATGCTTGCAGACCCATGGAGAGGGATGCCGACAAGGATCGGGTATCATTTTTGTCATCCTGCAAACAAGTTGTTAGTTAAATTCCATTTGACGTTTAGTCAAATTTCATTTTCAGTCGGTGGAGCTGGGCAATGGTAAGCACTAATTATCCAGTGCTGCTGCAGGATTGTCTGCTGGCTCCACAGGTTACGGCTTTCCCAGACGATTCGCCTGTTTTCCTTAATGACGGCGAGATGTTTTCCTGTCTCTTCGGTTGCTCTCCAGAGAACAAAGGCGCAGGCCCTGCCTCAGCCGTGGGTGATGAAGGCAGAGAGGGGAGTTGCCGCATTGTCTACCAGAGACAGGTTTCTTTCGGTTGTGTTTGTGGTATCAGTGGAAAAATGGTACGTGAAAAGTTTGTGGGGTTTTTTTTTTTCACTTTTTTTTATAAAGTGACTCAAGTTTTTAGATGATGCCAATTACCTCAATAGCCACACTTGTCAGGAATATCCATTCCAAAAATGCTAACAAAAGATAGGCTTAGTAACTTACCTAAATGTTGTATAAATGTCATACTAAGATAATCGCACAAAAGATATCACTTGAGTATCGATGAAAGAAAAGTAAATCTGACAGTGATCTCAGCCTACAAAGTATTTTGTAACCAGTTTTTTTTTTCTTCTTTACAGAAAATGTTCATTTTAAGTTTAGAAAGTTTCCAAACAAAAAATGTCTTCCCATGCACCTGTAGAGCAGAGTTCTGGTAGCCATATTGGCCCTGGAGAAAACCCCGTATTTTGTATTGTGGCACCATAAGAATCATCCAAAGATGATGAAATACTCAAGCTCTCGAGATCACCATTGGTCACTTGACATATGAAGAACGAACCTGTCAAGTCTCTAAAACTCATGTATGTTGCCGCTGGAAAATTCATACGCTAGTACAATAAAAAGTATCACAACCTGTAGAGAAATCAGTTCAGATGTGCTAAAGCAGAACTACAAGGCAGTATCCAGAGTTGGTTTTTATTTTTTTTTTTTGCTTTGCTGTTACTGTTTTTCGTTTTTTGTGCAAAGTGCGTTTTTTGTTTTTTTTTGCCCACATAATTTTTCTTTCAAATTGTGAAAACAGTTACCAACTGCTAATTTGCCCTGGGCAAGTTGTTTTTAATTGACAAGGCTCCCATCCCAGAAGGTTTGATTTTACACAGAGGTATCTCATCAGATATGCCCTGAGATCTGCAAGAATCAATTTGTGCCAGCAAGGTACATTTTGTAATGGTTCTTTTTAAAACTACCTGCATAGGAATAGGGAAGCATATGTTGTTGTAAATTGGGCCCTTAAGCAGGTGTGTGAATTAATCCTCTTATTATGCCTACACCCTTTTTTAATTCCTTTTTGAAGTCATTCTTTTATAGAAATATGCAGGAGAAACTAGGGTGGTGCTTTCAGCAGCTCCTTGGTAGTTTAAATGGAAAATGGAAGCACTGTTAAAGTCCCACAACTTCTTTGACATTGGAAATTAGGAACCAGAAGGAAAAGTGAGAATTGTGCATTTTTTTTTTTATAACCAAACTAGTGTTAAAATAAGAACAGAAAGAAAAAAATATATAAAGACACTGCTGTTTGAAGGATGCCCTTGGAGTGAAAAGCTTCTTAACATCAGGTCACCATTTTAGTGAGATTAATATTCTCGTAGAAGTTTTGTGTTGTGGGTGTGGACCCTTGGACCGAGGTGGAGTTGGCGCAACCTGCAGGGAGGAGCCCTGCAGATCTCCACTGTCTGCTAGTGAAGGCAGAGGCTCAACAGGAGCTTCACCAATACCAGTCCTCATTCTGCTTAGGTGCCGGGGCCGGCTGGGCTTAGCAAGGGCCTCTGCAGAGGTGAAGGTCCGATGAGTAGAAGAAGTTGCAGGCCAGGGTCTAACGCAGGTGGAGGACAACATCAGTATCCTGGCAGGTGGAAGGCAGTCAGTCGTGGAGAAGGATGTGGTCAGTGGCAGGCAGAGGTGAGCAGGGTCCGTGTCCAGACAGTAGCAGATGGAAGATAATCAGTCGTGAAGCAAGCCAAAGTCAAATCAGAGGGATCTGTCCAAGGGTGGGCTGGGCTGAAGATAGAAGACAGAGACACAAGGAAGGCAGGACCTGAAGACTGACCAGGATGACAACAAGAACAGAAGAAGAAGACCAGGAACAAGGAGAGGAGGAGTGGAGTGGAATAAAGAGCTGTGTTGCAGGAATGCTGAGGCAATGCACACTTTGGAGAAGTCGATCTGTTTGCAAGGTGTGGCTGGGATTTGCTGGCATGGCCTTTTATTAGGCCAAGCTGGTGATGTCATTTGTGAGCATTGCTGGAGATTTCCCACCATGGGACCTCTAAGAAGAGGCCGGTCGGGTGCGCGCGCACCTAGAGAGAGGGCCTTGGAAGAGAGTGGCATCGGAGAGCGGCGGCGCGTGGCGGCCTACTGCTCATTTGGAAGGGGAGCAGGATCAGGGACAGCGGGAGCTGTCGGAGCAGGGGGGAATGCGGCACTCAATGTTTCTCTCCATTGGGGGTCGACCCTGGCATTGGGGACCGTGTTTGGCCAGGTCAGGGGCACGGGTAAGGGTGGCAGTCTGTGGGGCTTCCCACGGTCCCGCCAAATGAAACATTTTGTTCTGTGCGTATGCCGGATTGTCACACATGACAAACCTGCATGAAGCCGAGATGCTCCTTTTGCACACTTATTTATTATATTGGACACTCCTTGGGCCCTGTATTTAAAAGGTCATATGTGCATGGAAAAACTCTCCTGCAAACAGGACTCTTTCTTAAGAGACTGACAGGAATTGCTTTGACTGACTACTTCTACAGTTGTATTGTGCTTTTGAAGTTCCCCTCTCTTTGGATAATATTTTCATAATTTGGTACATTTTCTGCAGCATGGTGCTGTTGCGGATGCGATAATGCAAAAGTGAGATACTGTTGAAGGATATTTTAAAAATGGACAGGGAATTGAGCTGTTTTCTCCTTTGTCCTTTGCTGATGATGGGTTTGAGCACACAAGAGTTCAAGATCCACAAGGCATCTTATCCTCATTGTTCACTATTACGAATATAGCAACAGCTGGCATAAAAGGCTGGTAGTGGTATAGAAAACCTACTGTATTAGTTTTTTTGTTTTTTTTTTATGTTGGCTGCATTACAAAAATCTGCATATTAAAGCAGAAGTGCCATTGTAACGGGTAAAGGATAACCCACTGTTCTAGGCTCGTGAAGTGGGTGCAGTCCAGCCCAGGGTTTGGATCTCGCCTGCTACTCAGGAGAGGAGTAGTGCAGAATTCCCCCAGGACTAAAGCTTGTATAGAGCAGGAGACTGTGAAGGGAGCTTGGCTTTAAACAAATCCTTATGAGCTGTGTTCATGTAGCGGAGTTTCGCTGTTATACATCCAATCTCAATCTCTGCCTAAAACAACCATCAAAAACTAGCTACGCCCCCTACCCCCACTCACTAGGGTTCCCTAAGCCTGGACATTTTCGGTATGAAAATCCCAATCCATAGCATCATTCGTTAGTGGTTTAAGAGCAAAATAGGAAATTTCAAAACTTCTTCCAACACCCTTTTTTTATTTCAGATCTCAGCACGTCCCTCACCATTTTCATTTTTTAGGACCTTTTGAGTGCTGATCAGTGATGCTGAGAGTGGAACAGACTGCCCTGCCACAGCCCCTCCACTCTCTCCTGCCAAACAATGCCCCCTACTTCTCTTGGGGCTCTCGTGCGGCAGTCTGTGACTTCAGCCTGGTCACTTCTGCAGACCCAGCAGTCTGCTCTGTTTTTCCGGAGAACCAAAATATGCAGATCACATGGCTCATCAACCAAATGACTGCAGATAGATTTCATGAATATTCATTGCATATGTATTTGAATCCATATGGAGCGAGGGGTGCGGATGGACAGGAGCTGAGAACCATTGGGGGGGGGGAGGGGGAGTAAAGTACGCTCTGTGCAAATAGGGTAGAGGTGTTGGCAACATTACATCTCCTGACAGTCTAGTGAAATGTACTTTTTGAGAGAAGTTTCTGAGCTATTGAGCATTACATTTTTTGTTCCGGTAAAAATCTTGTAGCACAATTAATGGACAGAACAATTACTATTTTAAGCTTTAAGTACTGATGTTTGCTGTAGGAAAAGAAAATACATAGCATGACAAGCTCTTGCATCTTTCAGTCCTCACTATATTTACTGACACATAATAATAGCTAGTTCTGCTGCGATAGTTGCTTCTGGGTAAGTGAGTGTAGTGTAATTACTGTCATAATGGGAGGGTCATATAAATGCGTGCATGTGTGTTTTCCCCCTACTTTTCATGTAAAATGGATCTTTGTATTCTGTTCATCTCCTTTTTTTTATGTTTGATTTTTATTTTAGACAGACCTTGTTTCCCGTTTAGACTTAGGGGTTCTTGATCTGGGGGTCCACATACCCCAGCAGAAGAGCACCGGAGGGCTCATCTGCGTATTCTAACCAGCAGCCCCCTGGGAGAGGACTCCGGAGATCACAGTGAGTGGTGCAGGCTTCGAACTCCACAGCCCCAGCTTCCAGAGGCTCCCGCACCCCTTGCAGCAGAAGAGGACCGGAAGGCTCTTCTGCATATATTCTACACAGCAGCCCCTGGCTTGGCCACTGTTGGAAACAGGATACTGGGCTTGATGGACCCTTGCTCCGACCCAGTGTATGGCGAGCTTTATGCACTTATCCATTGATAGGCTTCATGGAATCCATGAACTGGGCATAAAAAAAAAAATCAACTGTGTATTTTTCTGGGGGAGGAGGTGCATAGCTTTCATCGGGTTCTCATGACCCCAGAAGAGGTTAAGAACTACTCGTTTAGAGTGATACTGTTGACCGCTTTTGAGGTGGAAGTACACAAGAAGCTTGTAATGGTTTGAAACAGAGGAACGGTGTGGTTGCAGGGCAGGAAGCTATATTTCTACATGCCAGAGGAGTCGGGGAATATAGAGGAAACTGTTAATTCAGCAGCCCTATGTGGGAAAATAGTAGTCTGACACACAGAACTCCATTTACAGAGCAGCAGGGGGCAGTGTTCCACGGTCACCAGCAGCTGGCGCTCAACGTGTTAAATCGTGGTAGAGCCAGCTGATGATGTCAGGGCTGTTGTCTGAAGAGTGTGTCGGTTAAAAACTGCCTGTAGAAAAGTGATGGCAGCAACTGGAAGCAAGAGTGAGAAGTACAACTGGGTTCGGACTGCCAAAGTTACTAGAATTGTTACTGTTAGCTAAGGTAGGGCCCTGCTTAGTTCTGCAGTTAAATCCAATAGACAGCGAAAGTTACTATGGGATCCCTTTTCCTTTTTCCCTGCTTACTGCATGTCAGAGTTATTTGATATCTTTTTCTTCATTATCCTTCCTTTTTAATAATAGATTCTTTAGTTCATTACTGCTGTGTTTGGCCTTTGTGGTCTGTGAACACTTCTCTGGGAACTGTGGGACCCCAGGTTTGTGGAATCAGTATCCTCAGAAAACACTCAGGGAATAGCTTTATGGGTAGGCACGTGTCGGAAAGCAAGCAGAACGCCAGCTGGGTGGGCGGTTATCAGGAGAGAGGCATGCATGGAGGTGCAGGAGAGACCCTCTCTACCGGGACCCCCAGGTGGCAATGGGTTCAAGCCCTAGTGGGTGATCGGGAGAGTGCAAAGACCTTACGTGATTCCCTGCCTCCCTCAGGGTGTCAGGCAAGGTGCTAGGCAAGACTAGAGCCCCTGGATATAGAGACAAGGGATCTGTAGGTGGAGTTCTCGGGTTTGGGGAGGCTTCAACTCCACAGCTACCCCTCTTTTTAGCTGACTTATGTAAGGGGGAAGCCAGATGAGGGGGGTCCACTGTAGAAAGGAGGAGGAGTGCATCAGCCCAGAGAGAGCCCTACGAGCCAAGGATTGTTGCACTTTGAGGATGACCTAGAGGCAGAAGACCCTCGACACCACAGACAGGCATTCTCATTCATATCCTGCCACCAGCAGCAGCATTGACTACTCAGATTTGCAGGATTGTCTTCCTCAGCAGGCTGCTGTAGTCTCATCTCTTTATCAATTTTCAATATGTCTTTTCTGTATTAGTGGTTGTATCCCAAAAATTAGTGTGCCTCATGGTCTCATGCACTTGATATTAAAATGTCTTCTGCAGCCCTTTGCTAAGTGAAGTCACTGGCTAATATCCTTTCGTGCATTGTTCATGTACAGTCATAATTCAGTCATTTTATAATACAGAATCTGTTTATTTAATCTCAGTTTAGATATACATTTTTTGTATTTTTTTTTAAGGTTATTGAAGTATGAATGTATATGAAAGATAAATGAATGGAAAATAGTTATGATTTGAAGCTTTGATGGGTGAAGCCTTCTCTAGTTTCAGACTTGAGCTAATTAAAACCCATTTTGTGTGTCTCACAGAAAAATACATGGAGGTCCATATCCAAAGTGGTAGGGCATCTGCAGGATTTGAATTTCCTGCCGTGCTGACAGTGGCTGATTTTCTTCGTGATAAGTTTTTTAGTCAGGTAAGCTTCTCGGGATAAACTGGAATTGTTCCGGGTCGGGGCTAGGTTAGCTGGATGATGCCAGTATTCAGTATTATCCAGCTGAGTGATCTGGATAAGTGTGGTCATGGCATAACTTGTATCTGGATATATTCAACAGAATGCAAAACTAGCTGCAGTTCTGCTCGATATACAAGTAGTTATCTGGATAACTTTCTCTGCTCCCCACGCCGCTGAATATGGACCTCATGCTATTTTAAATATATCATGTGCTTTTAATCAATATCATTTGGCAAATCATTGCTTCCAGAAGTGGAAGCAAAATGAGATAATCGGGGCAGGACATCCTATTTTCTTGCAAACCCCGTCCCTGGTGCAGAAGGAAAGTCAGAAAGTTAAATAAATTAGTATTTCAAAGTCAAACTCAGCAGCTCTAGCACTGGCTTTGTCAGTACATTATGTTGGTATGTTGAGCTCCCATGTGTCTGAAAGCGCCTTGCTTGGGTTGAGATGAAACCTTTTTATTGTGAGTATTGCATGTTTCAATGCAGGAAATCATATGTTAGAGAATGCAATAATATTTTAAGTAGAAATACCATGCCATTAGATGATAATTTATGAAGACTGTTTAGCCAGCCGTGCAATTTGCAGAGGAGGGATATATGTTTTAGAAGGGCTCTAATAACACGTCTTATTTTCGTTTTAATTGAGATTTGTACCCTTTTCAATCACAGGGTACAATAGTGCAGCAGCTCAGAGGTTTGATGCGCTATCGAACGTCGTCTATTGATCTTACTGCAAAGAGGGAGGGCTCCATTTAGCCTTCCCCCTTCTGCCCAGCAGAATCTTCTAGACATCTATGCCCTTGCAAAGACCTTGTCTGTCTTGGATGAAGTTTTTAATTGCCCATGTCTGCGTTACGTAGTTTAGTTCACAGTCAGGAATGCTTATCGCATCCAGCCAAAAAAACTGAATGATAAGCATGTGTTTAACAAAAATGTACCAAGTAAGTGAACATTAGAATCAGACGCTGTCCTTACATGCCTTCCATCAGAAAGCTTTCCAGATAGATATAGGCGTCTTGTTGGTTTGATTTTGCAGGATTAAGAATTTCAGGAAATGGATTTCTTTTGAAATTCTTGCCTTTTTTTTTTTCCCCTTAAACAAGGTGCACAGTGTTGCAAATACGTTTAATTAGTCACTAGGTATGACACATTTCTTGTCAATGTTCACTGCTTTAGCTTCAGTATTTACTATGAAACTTCCTCTCTCTTGTGACTTTTTCTTTGTCTTCTACCAACAGTGCCTTTTCAAAGCTCTTTGTGTAACCTCTTGTCTTCCTGATCAGTTCAGATTTTTCCGAGTTTAGTGATAAAGTTTCAAATGCATTGGTTTGATAGAAACTGACAACTAAATGGGAAGAATAAAATTGCAGGCAAAAAAAAAAAAAAAAGGGGGCCGGGCACTGCAAATGTCTAGACCCCTCCAAAAATTTTGTTAAATCAGCATTTAGGAATCCCCCAGCAAAGATCTAACTTGGGTCCCAAAATGTATTTAATAAATATAATTATTTGAAAAGACCTGGTCCATTTTTTGCCTGTACTCTTTCATATTTTTTTTTTCCTCCTTGGGTATTCTGTGGTTTATTTCTGCAAAAAGCACCAAATACGTGTGTGAATGGAATGCTTGGGATCTGGGGAGAGTGTGAGGCTGGGCCGCAGTGCTGCTGCCATATTTCTACAAGAGTTTAAATTGTGAATCGGGGGGAGATTAGCAAAAGATAAAGAGGGCCTGATTTAGATTAAATTACAGGGCTGCGATATACGATCAACTTGACAATTTTACTCGTGGGAAATCTTGAACTGGGCATTTTTTGGGGGGGGGGGAGGGGGGGGGGAATAGTTCTGATCGCGGTGCAAATAGTTCTGATTTGATCCAGTGGCGATAATCATTTCCATCCTCCCTCAGCACCACGGACTCCTCCTCGGATTTGGAAAGGGAATGGATTCCTTACGTTGTCAGCACCATAGATAGCTGATTTGAATCTAAAGGTGCAGATTTTGCAAGCATGTAGCAGCAGTCTCTCGTTCTTTTGGGAGCAAGGTTAGCACGTCTCCCTCAAAACCTCACACAAAAGGGATGGAAGTTAGGTTGAATGGCAGCTAAATTAGAGGGAACAAAAATAGGAAAAAAAAAAAAAAATCCCCCTCCAGACAGTTGTTAGTCTGTTACTGCAGATCTTGTGTAGAACAGACAGGCTTCAAGCTCTACCAAAGACTAAAATGCTGCCTGGGAAGAGACGTGGCTGGCAGTGCTATTTTCTGCCGAACAATGGTTTCATTTTGGTGTTGAAATTCATTGTGGTAGGTCCGCAGAGGCACAGACGGCATAGATTTTTTTTTTTTTTTTTTTGAGCAAAATGCATAATGGATGTGACCTCCTCTGCTTCTCAATTAGCGATGGTTGCCTAATTTTCTAATGGCACATCTAGTGGACGAAATATCACGGAAGGCCTTTCTTTTTCCTTTTTGTTTGCAAATAGCTATTCTGGAAGTTCAAAAAGTATAAAACTCCAAACAAATATTTTGATTTCAATGGCTGAGCAATTAGTATTGAAAGTTTTTAGATAATTTGCGCACTGAGCTTCCTCTTTCCCCTTGACAGAATCGGTGGTGGAATGGGTTAGTTGGGCTGTTGGTGTTCCTTTGTTTGCTGTTTAATAAACTCGGAAAGACTGACGGCTATTGGAGGGGGAGCAGCCCAGTGGTTTGAGCAGCGGTTCAGATCCTGCTACTGTGCTGACTGTGGCTTTGGCCAAGTCACTTCCCCCTCCATTGCCTCAGCTGGTGAGCCCTCTGGGGACAGGGGGGGAGAAAATACCGACTGTGCCTGAATGCGAGCTGCTTTGGGGTGCCCGAAAAACTGGAAACAGGAATCACAAAAATTTGGGGTGACTGCGTGGACTTCTGAAGCAAGCTCTGCTCATATCAGTAAGGTCACAGAGGGAAGGTGGAGGGGAGGGAGTGCGGCGGACGAGGGGGTTGGCCCCCTGCATAACTGCTGTATAGCGCCGGGTCACCTATTTAATGGAAGAAGATGGCTTTCCCTGTAATTTTGTACAAGCGAAGAACGAAGAGGGCACAACCAGAGGAGGGGAAGGGACAATTACAGTAAAGCAAAAAAAAAAAAAAAAAAAAAGTTTTTGGGTTCTCGCTCGCTGCAGTTCTGTTAGAAACCGGAGATTCTATTCGGCTTTGTCTGCTTCTGAATTAATAGCAGTTTAACCTTCCGCTGCCCTCTTTAATTCCTCTCTGCCCCTGCCTCTCTTCTGGCATTGGAGCAATGCTCTAATGTTAGCAGTGGAAATTGACAGACTGGTCTCTCTCTGCATTTACTTGCTGGCATACACCAAAAGGACGGTGGATTATCCCATATAGATTTTGAAGGTCAGGTCTCGCTTGAGCGCTGGATGTTTGTGATACTTTAGTTAACGTATTATTTCATTAATGAATAGGGAAAATTAGGTGTAAGAGTTTTTATGTATTAGATTTATATTCCGCCTTTCAGGCACTTCAGAGCAGATTGCATTCAGGGCCTGTAGGTATTTCCCTGTCCCCAGAAGATTTTACAGGGATCTATGGTAGATATAATTTTTCTTTGATTTCTTTTGCCTCGCATTTGGGCTGATACAGTAAAAAAAAATAAATGCAGGAGAGCGGGCGCTCCGTGTTGAGCACCCCCCTCTCCTGGGCGCGCGATTCTGAATTTAAATGAGGCGGCGCGCTAATAAGGAGGCGCTAGGGATAATAGCGCCTCCTTATTAGCGGGAGAGGTGGCTGTCAGCGGGTCCAACAACTGGCGCTCTATTTTACAAGCGTCGGTTCTCAAACCCACTGACAGTCACGGGTTAGGAAGACGGACGCCGGTAAAATTTAAGCGTCCGTTTTTCTAACCCGCTGACTGGCGGATATTAAGTCAGAGGGTGTACACAAAAAGCTGTATTTTCCGCTTTTCTGTACACTTTATCAGGGTTGCTCAGGGCAGGCGTTCATTTCTGAAAGCAAAATGTGTGGCTTGGCCGCACATTTTGCTTTCAGTATCCTGAGGATTAACTAACAGCGCTCATCACATGCATTTGCATGTGATGAGCGCTATTAGTATTTGGAGGGGGCGGGGGTGTGCGTTTTTGACTGCTTACTATATAAAGGGTAATAGACACGCGTCAAACGGGTGGCCAATTGCAGGGTAAACGCTGCGCTCGGCCGAGTGCGCCTTACTGTATGGGCCTGGTTGTAATGTAAATGCTGTGCTTCTGCTTTTGCTCCCTTTAATGAATGAGCCCTCACTACTTTTTTTAAACGATTCTTAATAAATTATTTAAAGTCCACGTATTAAGTTTGAAAACAATAGAATTTGGTGTAAAGTATCAGTCGTTTTCCGGTAGAGTAAGGTTTCGTGGGCTGATTGAACCGACTCCCATTTTCCATGAGTTAGAAACCCGTTTTCGTAAATGTTTGCTACAGGGGCTAATGCACTCCTAAGCTCATTTGCGTCCGTAGCAAACTTTCACAAGAAGCATCATGTGCTCCATCCAAGGCAATGGATGGGGGCTGCGTGGCCCATCTGAAACCTGCCCATGTGTTTCCAAAAACCCCTGGTGATCCATAGGGTTCACCCGCCTTTGACTTCTAAACCCCAACCCGCTTGTTAGCTGTAAATGTAAAAATGTGTCCTTAGATCCTGCCCCTTTGTCACCAAACATAAATGTAAGCTCCAGTTTGGGTCCCCATCCCTGGACCCCCCTCCCCAATCTTTACAGCATAGATAGTGCTCTTCTGTGGGGGCAGGAGCCATTCCCCCACGTGCTCCTACCCCACAAATGCCGTCTTGGAAAATGGCACCGGCCGACCCCCATGCTTCTACGAGTGGACTGAGAGGGGTTCGGATAGACCAGGGATTTTTTTGGAAATGCATAGTGGGGGGGCTTTAGACAGGCTGGGCAGCTTGCACTGTGCATTTTAAGTGTGAATCACAACCCCCCAGGCTGGCTGCAAATGAGGTATAGTTGTGCCTTTTTTTTTTTTTTTTTTTTAAATGGTCCTGGTGTGCCCATTTTTGCAAATTCTCATATTAATGAGCTGCTTTGCATGATTTTGCACCACAGACTTGCCTGAATTTGTGAGTACAGAGGGCAATCGGGTGTGTAGGGAGTGAGAGAGCTCCTGAATTAGGTCTGAGCTAGGCCTTTGAGTGATTTATAGTCTAGGACTAACAGTTTGAATGCAGTGTGGTAGAGTCGGGAGCCAGTGTAGAGTTTTTAGAATAGGGCGTGCTGCGGTCAGATTTATTTGCCGCCTTCGTTATTCTGGTCATAGTGTGCTTTTGTATGAGCTGCAGGTGGTGGGTTAGGTTGTTGGGACTCTAGCCTAGAGGGATTTACTGTAATCTAGGCAGAAGATTACCAAAGACAAGCATTGCCATCCAGGAGGGGATTAAATGCTTTTTTGGTAGTAAATTGAATCAGGTGTAATGTCTAGACTCTGTACTTGAGAACTGAAGGTTAGGATTGTTCCATTGAGGATCACTTTTGAGAGTAAATGGTGTGTTTCCCCCCCCCCCCCTCAATCCATAGTGTTAGAGTGCAAAAAAAAACATTTTTTTTTTAAGTGCACTAACCAAAAAGTTAAACAGATGTTTGTTCAATAGGAATTTTAGGTCAGCCGTGTCGGTGAATATTTTGTAATAATTCAAATTCTGACAGAGAAAAGACAAAAGGACTTTGGATAGGTCTCTTAAATCTGGGGAAGGTGGAGCCGTTTTGTTTACCTTCTTCGGGCTGTTAATCGCCCAGCCCTGAACTGTAAAATAGTTTAGATAAAGGTTATCAGTGTTCAGTGCTGCCTGCTGTTCCTGGTACAAATGCATTAATGTTCCAAAGTGTTTCAGTTTATTGTCCGAGCCTGGGAACCACTTTGAACTGGAACATTTATTTTAGCCGAGCAGGGAAACAAATGTGTGGTGTCTGTCTTAAATGTTATTGATCGCTAAAATTTGAGTTCTGCAGTTTTATTTCAAGTATAAAAAGGAAAGAGTGCACCAAGAAGCTGTGAGTGGGCGCGCTTACCTTGCTACCGCTGACCTGGGTGATTGATTATTAATCACTGGAGTGCAGCAGTGGCAGGAAAGGTTCCTCATTACAGTGAAATATCATTTTGGTGAAGGACCATGGAAGCAGATTTTCCGGTGCGGAAATTGAATTTCAGGTTTATTTCTAGAAGGGTAAACCCGGAAATGAAGCCTGGCCTGTGCTGTTGCAGCAGGTTGGGAAAATGGCAGACTGAGAGGGGCCTGTGGGGATTTGGTTCATAGTCTGTCTGGTAGGCTTTGCTCTTGGAATAGGGGAAAAATCAAAATTGTATTATGTCTTCAGGAATCTGTCAATCAAACTATATTCGCTTATAATTTTTCTTCATGTCGGGTGCATATCTTAAATGTTTTTGTTTGTTTTGTAACATAAAGTGTGTTGTCTTTTCTTGGGCTGTTTTTGTATTCCAGATGCATTAAAGCTAGTCTGATGCATGTAGAACAGCTGCTTAGGGAAAATAAGAAAGGTGCAGCTAGTAGCCAAATATTTCACATGTCATTTCCAGCACTCTTGTTAATTTTTGTTTTTCCTCGTAGGACAAACTGATAGAGGCTTGTGCGGTGTATAAAACTCAAGGGCATCATCCTCTTAGGATAAGGTTTAGTCCAGTGAAAATCTGCAAAAGTATTCCTGTTTTTTTTTTTTTTTTTCTAGGCCGGTTACATCTACTATAGCAGGGGTAGGCGGCAACTCCAGTCCTGGAGTACCACACACAGGTCTGTTGTCAGGATATCCACAAATGAATATGTAGGTGTATTTGCATGTGAATATATATCTCATGCATGCTCGTTGTATGCATCCTGACAATCAGAAGTATTTGTGGCACTGCAGGACTGGAGTTGCCCACCCCCTATTAGAGCTCTGCCTACTTCTTCTGTGAATAAAAGAAAATAAGCAACTTGGGAATCGGTGTGAGGAGGAAATGGGAACATGGGAGCATATGGTGCGGATATGACTTTCACCTTGCGTTCAGGGTGGGATGGAGTGTGAGAGGCCACATCCCCTTGGCTGGAGCTGCTGACTTCCCCTCTCTCTTGCCAGAAAGGATAAAGCTGAATTCTGCTGTGTAGCCAGGATATCCGGAAGAGCTCTGCCCAGCCTTGCATAAAGGTTTCAGGTATTCTATTTGGATGATTCAGGCGGAGTTATTTTATCGCCAGCGTTTGCAGGTTGTAAATGGACTGCAGGCATTAAATGGTTCGTCTGACTAATTTGAGATGACTGGAAGGCCCAGTTCAGTGGCTTGCATGCACTTTTGCTGCTGTGTTTAACTGCTTTCATCTTATCTTGGAGAAAGAAATTAAGACATTTCCTAATTTTTACACATCCCTATTTGCAATTAACAATCTGCTAGATCATTAGCCTGATAGGATGGCTAATAGCCAGTAAAATGCAGAGCAGGACATTATGAGGGATTGCTTTTGTTGGGGGGGCTTAATTTTTTTTTTCCTTCTCACTTAATGATCAGACCAGAGCTAGTAAAGAAATTATGGAATATTTTCAGTTTCTTCCATAGTGCCTGCTACTTTAGGTTTTTCTGGATCTAGGAGGTTTTAAGAACAGCGGTGTAGCTGGCATACGTTTAAGACGTGTCACTAAATCAGACAAGTGCCATGCATCACACACTGGCATTTAATATTAAAAAGAAACTAACTTGCCCCTGAGCAGTAGCTTTGAACTTTTTGAGTGAAAAATATTGTTAGAGGAGCAGCTGTGGTTCTAATGTAAACTCTCACAAATCAGGAGGTCCAGAGATATGGATGTCACCTTAAATGTGTTTGTTTTTGGGTGTGGGTTTAAAAAAAAAAACAAAAAAAAAAAACCCAACCAAACAAAAACAAAACACAAAAAATACAGGCCTGGAAGACAGTGGGAAGAATTCTTATTCAAGTCAAAATGAAGAAAATGCAATATATGTACACGTGTGTGTGTCTCTCACTCTCACACTCTCTCTCTCTCTCTCCACCACTCCATGCCTCATATCACCCCCAAATTCCTCAGAATTTCCATGTTATGGAATATTATGGTTAATGGGATTATGCAGGGTGGCCCATGGAAAAATAGCTTGCCTCCAATCCACTGGTATTTCCATGGGCCACCCTGAATAATCATATCGACAAAATAGAACTGTAGATTAGCTTTGTCTATCTGTGTACACATTATCTCCCAAACCATTCAACTTACAGCAACCACATTTTCAGGATTGCTAGCTATTTAAACTGGTTATTAAAATGTTTCCATAATTTTTTTTTTGTTTTTTAAATGTACGGTCGTTCCAGAAGTAAGACCTATAGATCTAACCCAAAACTGAATAATCTGTGGATTTTCTCCTTGAACATATGTTGTAAAATTGGAATTCCTATATATTAAGCCCAAAAAATTCTTATCTGTGAAAGCTCTTACATAATCTGTATCACTTTAGTTCCAGACTAAGACTGTGTCCTGGGGCAGAGCTGATCCTAGGGTGGGGGGCAGTTCAGCCCCAATAGGGCCCCCCATCTCGCCCTGAGACTGAAGGGCCCCCCGGCACCTTCTGGCCTGGCACGGACCACCGCAGCTGCTCCTGAGGAATGGGAAGTGGTGTTTGATGTGGGGTGGGCAGTGCCCTCAGAGCTCCACACGTCTTACCCTGTGTACGGCCCTTCCCAGGAGTAGTGGTGGGATCAGGCTTAAGCCAGCTGATGTGTTTTACAAACTTTTTTTTTTTAAGAAAAGTGCTGAAAAGAATTGTTCTGCAATTCCTTTTGTGTTCCTTTTTTTTTTCACCCGTTCCTTTTCAGTGTAGGTAAGTGTCACAAACTTATGTACTGAATAACTTTACGGGCTATTCCAGAGGGATCAAAAAGGATTTATACCTCTCTTGCAAGTAACAAGCAAGCTGGTGTTTTTCCGCTACCATTTATTTATATGTTAACAATTGATAAGGTGCTGTTGGGGAAAGAGACACAAAGGCGGTCGATTTGTGAAGATGGTTTAGCAATATTGCAATCTTGGAATGGGGTGTTTGGGATTAAGTTTGTTACTGAGGAGCTTTGGGTTCATGGTTTTTAAGAGCCAATCATGGCAAAGGCATTCAAAATTTTACCGGCGTGCACGGACTCCATCTGGTTCCCAACATGTTACTGACCTTAAGAGCGCACATTGCATTGGATGCATCTGTGATGATTTTTTTTTTCTTTTGGAGAAATTCCTTTGGTTCTCCATAAACACATTTTGAAGCAAATAGGAGCAGTCATCTGAGTTTAAAATGCCGCAGTCATTTATTGTCAGTAAATCATATTTGACAGCATCTTTGCATTGCAGTCTGAGAGCTCACGTTCAAAAGGTTCTACCATCTTATAATTCTGGTAATTTGTCGTAGCTGAAATGTTAAAGGATGGGAAGCTAAAAATAGTTTACAGCGGCTCGGTGGGCCAAATTTTAAATCCTTTTCCTTTTAAGATTTAGCTACTTAATTGGTGGAGCATACGGTAATCGTTTTAGAAAAGTTATGGTTTGTTTTAGATGTGGTGTTCTTTGCCTAGGTTCCTCTCTCCTCCCCCATAAAATATGTAGAAATGAAAGCCACATGTCAACGCCTTCCTCATCAGAATATGTTGCCCGTGCGCACACACGATTCCAACGTGTTGCAGGTGACTTAGCCGGTGGAAGCTGAAAACCTGCCGTATGTTTATGGAAGTGCTTCTTAAGCGACATCTGCATTGCTCATATCACCAGGCCTGTGGACAGCTGTTCGTTTTTTTTTTTTTTTTGGGAGGGGCCAGGCTTCTTGGCATCATGTTTATTGTCCTAGGAGGAAGAGGATAAACAGGAAATGCAGGACTTGGAGGGTTACTTGATTTATGCACTCCTGTGTATTATCCAGAAATTCAGTCTTGCACAGGAATGAGGAAAAGCAGAGCCAGTCCAACATTCAGCACGTTTGCTTTCACAAGCAATATGATCTTTGTTATACTTTCTCGTGTGGGTCAACCTTGAATACTGTGATTTAATGAATTATTGATTCGTTTTTCTTTTTTTTTTTTTGTGCTCCTCCAGGAAACGTAATAATACTAAGAATCTTAACAATTTATCATTTCTGTAGCACTGCTTGGCGTAGGCAGTGCTGTGCAGATGCACACGAGGGAGAATTCTAGCACTAAGGAGCTTACTGTTTATTTAATTTATTTAACGAGTCTTTTATTCCGATATTCGTGGGTACATCATATCGGTTTACAGCGAAACTAAAGAACGGAAATTACAAAAAACAGGTAGTGGGGAGAAGGAGGATACAAGTTAGATACAAGTTTTTAGGAAATATATTTATTTCATTAAATATGGTTAAATGCAATATGGCTGTGATCAGGAAGAGCCAGGGTTTAAGATTTAAAAGCAATATCAAAACTGTTTGTTTTTGTTTGTTTTAAAGTGGGTTTTGAATATGACTACATAAGAGGTATGATGCATCAACTCAGGAAGTCTGATACAGACACATGGCACACTGGGGTGGAAAATGTGGATTTGGTAGTGGAGGAGATAGACAGAGATAAGAGCAGTTTGGTGAAGAAAGTGGACATTCTAAGAGACATTTAAATAGGGGATTTACTGACCCATGTCATCCTTGCAATATTTCTAACCCAGTGCATTAGTGCCTTGCTTCGGTAGCATAAAATTGCCATGTAAGCTGTCTACTTACATTTAAGTCACAAATGAGTGGGTATTGTTTTCATAGGTTTAGCCGTTCTTCAGATACATCTGTGGCTGATAGGCAGATTCGCTGTTCTGTACATCTATCAATGTGTTTGAAATCAAATTGAATTCAGTTTTAGACTACATTCCAGTGTCTTGGAGAACTCCTTTTGCAATTTCCAGATTCATAAGATAAGAGTCTTATCTGCCCAAAACAAAATTAATTCATAGAAAACCAAAAATGTAGGTGACATCCTTTTTGTTAGGCTAATGCCTGCATAAAGATGCAACTTTTCAGAATTACGAAGGTCCCTTTCTACTAAGGACCTTAGCATTCGTGAGAGCCTGCATTCAACATTTTAGTAGCATATTGAAGATGTATATGCCACTAACTTGTGGATTTGTTTAACAAAGTTTTTCCTGACTAAGAAACAAATGAAAACTGTAGTGTAGGCTATACTGGAGTAAGGTGTCAGGAGCCAGCAGATCTTGAACCAGTTCCCTAGAGAGAAAAGACTGGGAACTTTTCATTGCAGACACTGAGGGGCGGATTTTCAGAGCCCTGCTCGCGTAAATCCGCCCAAAACCGGGCGGATTTACGCGAGCAGGGCCCTGCGCGCCGGGAAGCCTATTTTACATAGGCTCACCAGCGCGCGCAGAGCCCCGGGACTTGCGTAAGTCCCGGGGTTCTCCGAGGGGGGCGTGTCGGGGGCGTGTCGGGGGCGGGCCCGGTCGTCGCGGCGTTTCGGGGGCGTGTCGGCAGCGTTTTGGGGGCGGGTACGGGGGGCGTGGCCGCGCCCTCCGTACCCGCCCCCAGGTCGCGGCCCGGCGCGCAGGAGGCCTGCTGGCGCGCGGGGATTTACGCCTCCCGGAGGGAGGCGTAAATCCCCCGACAAAGGTAAGGGGGGGGTTTAGACAGGGCCGGGCGGGTGGGTTAGGTAGGGGAAGGGAGGGGAAGGTGAGGGGAGGGCAAAGGAAAGTTCCCTCCGAGGCCGCTCTGATTTCGGAGCGGCCTAGGAGGGAACGGGGGTAGGCTGCGCGGCTCGGCGCGCGCAGGCTATACGAAATCGATAGCCTTGCGCGCGCCGATCCAGGATTTTAGCCGATACGCGCGACTACGCGCGTATCTACTAAAATCCAGCGTACTTTTGTTTGCGCCTGGAGCGCAAACAAAAGTAGGCTATTCGCGCTCGTCTGAAAATCTACCCCTGAGGCTTGAGGGTTGGTGTATTGCTAACTTATACCTACCCTGCATAAGCCAAGAAGGAGACCACCTGAGAAGTTCTTGATTGGTGGCAGGATTTAAAGCCAGCTCTGGAAACGAACCCTCGTTTGCACAGCAGCATTCTGGGATATGTTCTGTAGACCCTCTGGGGCGGATTTTCAGAGCCCTGCTCGCGTAAATCCGCCCAAAACCGGGCGGATTTACGCGAGCAGGGCCCTGCGCGCCGGGAAGCCTATTTTACATAGGCCTACTGGCGCGCGCAGAGCCCCGGGACTCGTGTAAGTCCCGGGGTTTTCGGAGGGGGCGTGTCGGGGGGGGCGTGTCGGGGGGCGGGCCTGAACCGCGCGGCATTTTCGGGGCGTGTCGGGAGCGTTCCGGGGGCGTGGCTACGGCCCGGAGCGGCCCAGGGGCGTGGCCGCGCCCTCCGGACCCGCCCCCAGGTCGCGTCCCGGCGCGCAGGAGGCCCGCTGACGCGCGGGGATTTACGCCTCCCTCTGGGAGGCGTAAATCCCCCGACAAAGGTAAGGGGGGGGTTTAGACAGGGCCGGGCCGGTGGGTTAGGTAGGGGAAGGGAGGGGAAGGTGAGGGGAGGGCAAAGGAAAGTTCCCTCCGAGGCCGCTCCGATTTCGGAGCGGCCTTGGAGGGAACGGGGGTAGGCTGCGCGGCTCGGCGCGCGCCGGCTATACGAAATCGATAGCCTTGCGCGCGCCGATCCAGGATTTTAGCGGATACGCGCGGCTCCGCGCGTATCTACTAAAATCCAGCGTACTTTTGTTTGCGCCTGGAGCGCAAACAAAAGTAGGCTATTTGCGCTCGTCTGAAAATCTACCCCTCTGTGCGCTGGTTTGTCTGTGCACTAATTCCTGGCTTGTTTCTGAGAGTCCCTATCTTCTCTTCATCCTGCTTTTGTTCTCGAGTGTTCCTGATTCTCTGGACTGACTTCCCACCTTCCTGTGCTCAGCATAGGCTGGGTTTACACTGCTTTCCCTCCAGAAGTCTTGCTACTGATCAGGTGCACCAGTTCTTATCCATGACTTTGGCTGCTCACAACCCAATCAGAACCTGTCATAGTAGTGTTTCTCTCTCTCCAATTTAATCTCAGGGTTGCTTGACAGGTGAAGTGCATCTTGAGCGAGGAAGCAGTTTACCTTCTTGCAGAACTATATGTACTGTCTTTCTGGTTCATTTCCAGTAAACTAAGGTATAATATGCAGTTTTTGAAATGGTGCCTTTGGTGAGATGGGGAGAACCAGATGTAATGGACAGGGGGAGGGGAAGAAGTTAGATGGAACTAGTTGAAAACTTCCATAAAGAGTCGAGCATTCAGGCAGGATCTAGAGATGACAGGTTAGGCCTGATCTGTTCCAGCGACTTGCTGGTAGTGCTATGCATTGGCCTGTAGAGGACCAGAGGCTCGGTTGCTGGTTCAAGGCTTCCACTTCCCAGATTGGCCGGGGGTAAGGATTGCTGTGGCGACAGCATTTATGGCTGGGGGGGGGGGGGGGGGGGCAGTCCTGTCACTGTGCAATGGCCACACCTAGTGGCTGAATTTAGGAGCTATGATTGCAGGGTTCTGGAAGGAGCCCTGGTGCATGGCCCACAGATGGAGACCGTGATGCCAACGACTGGACTGGACTACAGTAAATTGGAAGGGGATATAAACCAGCCCTGGTTCTGAAAGAGCGATAAAGAGGCCTAACCTTTTATTTATTAGTAGGAAGGGAAATGAGTCAATTAGTGAATAGCAGAAGCACTGAGGAAGGGGGCGGCTTGGGGGAAGCAAGCAAGAATGAGGAATTTGCAGCTGTGTTGTGCCTGCGTGTTCCCAGTGGTGTTGCTGATCCCGATTGCAAGTCTCAGTGGAAAAGGAGGTAGCCAAAGGACAGCAAAAACTCATTTAATTGCAGGGCCTTCTGAGTCTTTGTACCTTTGCTCCAAGTGCTACTTGTTCTGGGCATTTACTTTTGTGAGCTGTGACCCTCCGTGGAAATGGCATAGTTTTCCTAAACTAGGTCTTCCTTAAAACCCTGCAACTGCACGGCCTCTGCCAAGAAAAAAACACTTGCAAGTAGGAGCCAGCAAAGGACATTCAGAACCAAAATGTTGCTGTCATTTTTGGGCCCCCAATAAATCTAATGTTCTGGTACCTCTGTAATTTTTATGCTCTCTGTACACTTTTCTCTGTTTTTTTTCCACTTATTTGTTGCAGTTTTTTTTTTTTTTTAAATCTTCCTGCCTTATATGTCTGTTTAGACTCCAGGCCATCTGTCCTTCCTAAAACTGAATAGCCAAAGATCTCCAGCTGGAGAGAGACAGATGGAGAGATTCTGACCCTGGAACGTAGAAATTCTAAGGAAATTCTGCAAGGAATTAGTCTATTTAAATCTTCTGTTTGCTGTGAAGCAGGACACAGGTTATCGCCTCCTCGTGCCAGTAATGATTTCCGCCAACAAAATCAAAATGATCCTTAGCGCTGTGGAAGCTCACCTGCCTGTCTTGACAGATGGGTAAACACGTATTTTAATGCCTCAAGCTTTCCTGTGCTGGTTCTTGAAGTGCCGCCATGTAATACCATCCTTAACTGCATGAACTACAAGTGAACCTTAAGCTTTCTACCAGTATTTTAGTAATTATTGTTGTGCGTTCCATACAAGATGAGTGCTGTAGGTTGAATAAATCGCTGCAGTTTTCCTGCAGCTTACATGAAATATTTTCGTTTTCCAAGTTTCTATAGTGCTCAGGTTTGAACCATGGCAGGTGGATACCTTTTCTGTTGAAGCAAACTATCAAATTTTGCACAAATTCAGTCTCTCAAATTTTCTGACGATGTAAGGTAGTTCTATTAAAATATGCTCACTAAGGGGCGGATTTTCAGAGCCCTGCTCGCGTAAATCCGCCCAAAACCGGGCGGATTTACGCGAGCAGGGCCCTGCGCGCCGGGAAGCCTATTTTACATAGGCCTCCCGGCGCGCGCAGAGCCCCGGGACTCGCGTAAGTCCCGGGGTTCTCCGATGGGGGCGTGTCGGGGGCGGGCCCGGTCGTCGCGGCGTTTCGGGGGCGTGTTGGCAGCGTTTTGGGGGCGGGTACGGGGGGGCGTGACTGCGGTCCGGGGGCGTGGCCGCACCCTCCGTACCCGCCCCCAGGTCGCGGCCCGGCGTGCAGGAGGCCCGCTGGCGCACGGGGATTTACCGACAAAGGTAAGGGGGGGGGTTAGGTAGGGGAAGGGAGGGGAATGTGAGGGGAGGGCAAAGGAAAGTTCCCTCCGAGGCCGCTCCGATTTCGGAGCGGCCTTGGAGGGAACGGGGGTAGGCTGCGCGGCTCGGCGCGCGCCGGCTATACAAAATCCATAGCCTTGCGCGCGCCGATCCAGGTTTTTAGCAGATACGCGCGGCTCCGCGCGTATCTACTAAAATCCAGCGTACTTTTGTTTGAGCCTGGAGCGCAAACAAAAGTAGGCTATTCGCGCGCCTTTTAAAATCCGCCCCAAGGGGCGGATTTTAAAAGGCGCGCGAATAGCCCCAAGGGGCGGATTTTTTAAAGGCGCACGAATAGCCTACTTTTGTTTGCGCTCCAGGCTCAAACAAAAGTACGCTGGATTTTAGTAGATACGCGCGGAGCCGCGCGTATCTGCTAAAAACCTGGATCGGCGCGCGCAAGGCTATGGATTTTGTATAGCCGGCGCGCGCCGAGCCGCGCAGCCTACCCCCATTCCCTCCAAGGCCGCTCCGAAATCGGAGCGGCCTCGGAGGGAACTTTCCTTTGCCCTCCCCTCCCTTCCCCTACCTAACCCACCCGCCCGGCCCTGTCTAAACCCCCCCCTTACCTTTGTCGGGGGATTTACGCCTCCCAGAGGGAGGCGTAAATCCCCGCGCGCCAGCGGGCCTCCTGCACGCCGGGCCGCGACCTGGGGGCGGGTACGGAGGGCGCGGCCATGCCCCCGGACTGCCCCGGGCCGTAGCCATGCCCCCGTACCCGCCCCCAAAACGCTGCCGACACGCCCCCGAAACGCCGCGACGACCGGGCCCGCCCCCGACACGCCCCCCTCGGAGAACCCCGGGACATACGCGAGTCCCGGGGCTCTGCGCGTGCCGGGAGGCCTATGTAAAATAGGCTTCCCGGCGCGCAGGGCCCTGCTCGCGTAAATCCGCCCGGTTTTGGGCGGATTTACTCGAGCAGGGCTTTGAAAATCCGCCCCTAAATGAATTGACATTGCAGGAATGAAGCTAGGGAGGTGATGGCTGCAGCTGGAATCTTCTGTAAACCCCCCTTCCCTTCCAAAAAAACCCAGTAATTCATATTTCGGGAAATAGCCTGGTTTGCTATGATGTGAGATACCGAGATGCACGGAGGAATACAAACTCAGGGAGAGACGTGGAAAGGTCCAGAGCAGCGAGAGACACTCTACTGATCAGAGTAGTGAACTGAGGGGTCTCGCTTCCTATGATACTTGGTTATGACAATAGCTCAGTCAGTGTGCCATCTTTGTTACATTTTCTTGCCATGCTTCAGTTGACTACGCTATAATTAGGTAGATAGGAATAATGTTGGCTTTGTTTCTCTCTCTCCTCCCCCCCCCCCCCCCCGTTTAAAAACTGTCCTGTGGATCAGGTACTGGAACTGTAGTCCAGCGTCCTACCGCAAAGGGCGGTGTCTTTTTATTTTTCTGAAATATTACATGGTAAACTGTGTTGTAGTCCTAGGGTGAAAGTTACTGTTAAATCAAGATTCATAGCTTTACCATATTAATGAAAAGTTCTTAGAAATAAAGGTGTCTTGGGGGGGAGGGGGAGATGAAGTTGCTCCAACTCAAGAGATTATTGAACTCCTAATGAATCATTTCGTAAAGGACAAAAAAAGTGACTCTGGATCAGTTGGAATTGTTCTGAATCTGTCCTGAAAGGTTCAAGAATTTGCATGACCAACTTGGTATAGGGAAGTGAATGCTATGAATCTTGTGTATTGATTGCACTCTATTTGATGGCATGAGGCCCTCTTTTGTGAACATAATTTGCTGTACTGATTAATTAGCATCAGCACGTATTCAAGCACAAAGCCAAATATGCGTTACAACGTATTTTCAGGAAAGAAGGTGCTATTCCAGTTGGGTTTAATCTTGTTAACGATTTAGGGGATTGAAAAAATTCAGAGTCTTTATAAACAAGTGAATTCCACCAGGTCCTCGGCACAGATGTCTCTGAACAACTAATTAGTGTTCTGTACCTTACTGGTATTGGCTCTTCCATCTAGCATGGATTGCTTTTGTTCATTCGGTCTTAGTATGAGCTAGTATAGAAATCAATGAGAAGCTCAGCAGAAGATGAATATTGGTTAGCTCTTCTGATTTTGGGTAGATGCAAAGGTTTATAGTCATACATCATTTGATGGAAGGCAGCTAATAATAAATACAGCTAGGATAATTTCCTATATTATGGCGAAATTTTAAAAAAGATATTTCTATACTACATGTGTTAAGCTGTTATGTGTTTTGCCAGAAGCAGTCTTAAATTTGCAAGTAGAAAATCTGAGGATGACTGAAAGATTTTGTTGGGCCTTTGAAATCCCCGGCTTAGTGTGCGGCACTGGTCAAAAAAGTAAACAATCATTGTAATTATTAGGAAAGGAATGGTGAATAAAATGGAGACTGTCATAATATGTTGAGACTGCACCTAGAGTATGGTGTCAGTTCTGGCCATCGTGTCTCAAAAAAGATATAGCTGAACTGGAAAAAGTAGAGAGAAAAGCGACCAACATGATAAAGGGGATGGAACGGCTCTCCCGTGAGGAAAGGCTAAAGAGGTTAGGGCTGTTCAGCTTGGAGAAGAGATGGCTGAGGGGTAAATGTGAATTGGTTATTTACTGTATTTAAAACAAGTTGGAGAAAATTCTTTTTCACTCAATGCACAATTAGGCTTTGGAATTCATTGCTGGAGGATCTGGTAAAGGCAACTAGCATAGCTGGGTTTAAAAAAAGGTTTGGACACATTCTCTGAAGAGAAGTCAATAAACTGTTATTAACCAGGTAGACTTGGAGAAAAGCCACTACTTATCCCTGGGCGTTTGCAGCATGGGAATTATCTAATGTTTAGGTACTTGCCAGGTACTTGTAACCTGGATTGGCCACTGTTGGAAACAGGATACTTGGCTTGATTGACCCTTGGTCTGACCCAGTATGGCAGTTCTTATGAGCTTCCGCCTGCTGTTTTTGGCTTTTAACTAATTCATAACCTTTCTCAACTGATGTATGGTACTATATGCATTTACTCTCAACTACTTGGGATTTATACTCATTTTTATACTTGCCTCCTATTAGCCCAGGGGTCTGGAATGTGTTATGGGCTGAATGTTCAAAAGGATAAATGTCAGTAAAACAGTTTTTGAAAATTGGTGTGGGTGGGGTTTGTGTGTATAAAAGTGCACACACATTCTTACGTACACAAAATAGAGGCATCCTGGGGACGGAGTTGGGGCAGGGAAATCATTTACATGCATATTTCTAAAAATCAGCATGATGTGATAAATTTACAGCTGCTCTATAGCAGTTGTAAATGTGAGCACTTCTGAAAATTAATATTATGTAAGTTTGCCCTAATTTTCACAGCCCTAATTGTAAACACAGGTTTATGCATCCTAGTTTGCTTTGGAAATTTGAGTTAAAATAAGCGAGTACTTTTTTTTTTTTTTCTCACTCACTTTAGCCCTACACAGTTTATAAAACTACTCTCCCTGTGTATACCCTGAGTCTGGCACCTGTGTGTCACTGTCATGTGATGGATAAGACCCCCCCTCCCCTGCAGGGGCTCTGAATGCTGCCCCGGTAGCAGTTCCAGCACTGCTGACCCAAGGAGCAGAAGCTGTTCACATGACACTCAAACCCAAGTTGCTGGCACATACTACCAGTGCATTGACCTGAAGGAGCCTTCAGCCTGAAAACTTTGTCTGATATTTGCTTCCAAGATGCCAGGAAGAAATGTCAACAATTATGGATTATTGAAGAAGAAATGTAATTCTATTCATGAACCAAAAGTTTTACCTGGTTGATTGATATTGGGAGGTGGAGATGACAGGTTTGCAAACGGACTCTACATTTATGGTTAGGACAGGGTATAGTATATTAGAGAGATGAACCACAGACCACAGAAGGAAGGAAAAATATCTGAACAAACAATTTTAATGCTTTCTGTTACCATTTGCTTAAATAATGGGTTAAAAGAGTCTGAAAAACCTATTTTTTTGCTTTTTGCCAGCAGAAGACTTATAATGTTTGCCTTGATGACTAAGAAAAGAAAAAAAAATCCTTTACTTGTCCAGCGCAATGGTTCTCAACCTTTTTCCCATTGTGACATACCTGACTGACAACTCACACATGTTTTACGCACTGCTCATTATAATCCACAGCAAAAATAAAAGTAATACTGGGCCTTTTTTTTTTTTTAAAAATTAAGAATGACATAAGGGAAAGATAAGTACTTTCTGAACAGAAATTACATAAATAGTAAACCAGAACAGCACCAACTTCCAGCACTTAAACAGTAACTGCCTTGTCTAGGAAAAGGCAACACGGAAAATATTACACCAGACCTTAAAACTTTAATACTCCTCCTATTAGGAAAATGGAATGAGTCAGGCTGCTATAGAGCCCTACACAGAAACTACACACAAGCAGAATATCTCACCTCCGTCACATGTGCAGATCCTCTCCTAACAAAGAATTAAGAGACCATAGAATATAACTAGAAACATGCAGACAAAAACTGAACTGGAAACTGCAACAAGCCAGAGACTCTGTATGCAGTGCAACAGAGGAAATAGAGAAATATCACCAGTCCTCATAAAACAAATCAAGAAATATAAAATCAAAAGCAGTAAAACCATACTAACAAAAAGAACAGATTTCAAAATAGATGATGAATGGAATATCCAGTAATTAAAAAATCAAATTTCCAGACACCAATAGAATATTTGAAACCAGCAGACACAAAGACCCAATAATTAAAAATAAGGATAAAAAAAATGCTCTGCTCTCTGGGAACATTCAATTTCCAGGTACCCCTGAGATTGTTGTGAAGTGAGGGGAGGGGTTTGCTTGCAACTTTCTCCTCTGTCACACACAAGCTCGCTCTCACACACACTCCCCACACACCACACACGAAATTGCCATGCTGGGTCAGACCAAGGGTCCATCAAGCCCAGCATCCTGTCTCCAACAGAGGCCAAAACCAGGCCACAAGAACCTGGCAATTACCCAAACACTAAGAAGATCCCATGCTACTGATGCAATTAATAGCAGTGGCTATTCCCTAAGTAAACTTGATTAATAGCCGTTAATGGATTTCTCCTCCAAGAACTTATCCAAACCTTTTTTTGAACCCAGCTACACTAACTGCACTAACCACATCCTCTGGCAACAAATTCCAGAGCTTTATTGTGCGTTGAGTGAAAAAGAATTTTCTCCGATTAGTCTTAAATGTGCTACTTGCTAACTTAATGGAATGCCCCCTAGTCCTTCTATTATTCGAAAGTCCAGCAGAAAATGTTTTAGAACATCTTGCCCAAAAGTTTATCATGTGGCTGTACTGAAACCTTTTAGCTTATTTATTTAAAAAAACAAAATCAAACTAAGTCCTTCTGTTGTAGAATTAAATATGAAAACAGCAGAAATAAAACTGCAAAAAAAGAAAAACCAAAAACAGAAAATCCCTGTCTCCAGTATTCTTTGCTTTTCTTTCTCAGTGTTTTGCTTGTGTAGAATGTTTGTTTATATTCCACTTTTCAAAGCAGATTACATTCAGGAACTGACAGCACACTTGGTGTTGGTTTCTTTTTTGGATGGACTTCTCTTGATCTTCTGAAGGTCCCCTGTTATTTAGGCACTTTATGCTTGGCGGTCCTTTTCACAACCCTGGGTGGTGAAGCGTGACTTTCTGCTATAATATGGAGTATCTGAAGGATTTAAATAAGCAGCCAAAATAATGGCCATGAACGAAATACGTAACCACCACCCTCTTCACAGGAGCTGCACTTCAGAGACTGCCAAGCAATTTGCCAGTGCTGTACAGCGTCTGGGATCGTGGATTCTGCTAATGGAAGAGGCTAACCCGTAAGGACCAGTGCATCTCAGTCATCAGAAAAGGAAAAAAACTCAAGAGGGTTGTGTTCAAAACAATTATTTTTTTACTGGAGGCAAAAGTAGGCTGTCCACGGTACAGAATGCAGAAAAACAGTCCAGACATACAGGAATCAGCTTCTTAAACACATTGAGTAGAACAGTAAAGGCTGGGGCCCTCCACTTGCTTTCCACAAGGCTAACTCCTGTGGAAGCCCCAAGAGGATCCAAAGTCATCCTCTTCCACTCAAAGCAAATCTCGATGACCTTGATGATTGGATGCCGTCAGGATAATTCCTTCCCTTTAGACCTCATGTCAGAAATGTCCTGGATTTGCACTGCTCGTAAGAACAGGAGAGCATCCTCTCTTTGTCCTTTTTGTTCTTGGAGGCCTGAAGAGCACAGCCTCTTGGTTGTGTCTCCTTTGCTCCCTGGAAGATATTGCAAGCAACTCCCAGTGACTCACTGAGTCACTTACATTGACCTCTTGACTACTGACCTATCCTTTAAGAGAGGGATGGTGGACCCTCTTCACTCAAATAGCAATACCTCCCATGGAAGTTTCCTACTATTTCTCTGCAGGCGTGCCAGTCTTATGGAAACAGGAGAAGATGCTAGGATCTTCTCTCTCCCCCCCCCCCCCCCCCCCCGGAAGCAGCGCTAGGCTTTAAACTTTGACTTGTTTACAGCCAAACAACCATGAAACAGATTTGATTTTTGTCAATACTTGGTTTTCATAATTTGTGTGACTAGAATATATCAGTATATAGTTTGCAGGAGGATATAGTTGGAAGCCTTCCAACAGCACAGTCCTGAGGGGGTTAAACATGTGAATCTGAGCTTGCATCTTTCATTAGCTGAAAATAGAACGCTTTAAATAATTCCTGTCCACTTAGCTCCCATTATGATGAGATCAGAGCTGAGAATTCGAACAGAGTACCCTCTGCAATTAGTCTGATTGCAAATATAGTAGGAGCAAATGTAAAAGCTTAGAAAAAATGTGCATCCTGCATTTTGAGATGAAGTGCAAATCTTATTGGTTCTTTCAAGAGCTAACAAAACCGTTTCCCAATAGAAATGAGTGGGCCTGTCCCAAACTTCAATATCTCTGGCATCAGATTTCGGAGTGGCTTACTTTGATTATCGGGATGCCAGTGACTCTCACTCCCCCGCAAGCTCTTTTGAATCATGGGATCCCAGGTTGTGCTAAAGCTCAAAATAGGTTTATTAAATATGTGGTCACCGCTTCTAGATGTTCTATAGGACAATATTGGAAAGACCCGAATGTTCCCACTTTGCAATTTATCCAATCTCAAGTGCTTACTATGCATACCCTGGGGAAACTCACAGCCTACAAACACAGGGCTACTACTAGGTTCACTCAAATGTGGTCGGATTATGAGAATTGGCTCTCCTTAGCAACCCATTAGCTTTCAGCACTCTCTTCACACTCAAGCACAATTTCCATGCTTAAGGTACATTAATAACCCAAGGCTATATATCAATATAAACTTTATTTACCTCATGTGGTTTTATTATTGTTGTTACAGTCGAGGGGAGGGGGGAGGAATTAGGGCATCAATATCTGCAAAATAGTTGTGTATAAACAGCACCTTTCAGACCAACCTTTAGGGTAACTCTCTATTTATTTGCACTCTGTTTTTGTAATTGTTTTATCATATGTCTTTTGCTTTTACCAATTTTCACCATGTTCATTGTATTACAACAGGAGTTGCTTGGTATTACCATTTGTCAAGCCCAATTTTGGTATGAACCTGTTGATGTTCAGAGTAGCTAAATCACAAGCAGATTGTGATAAATTTCAGGAAGACCTTGTGAGACTGGAAAATTGGGCCTCAAAATGGCAAATGAAATTTAATGTGGATAAGTGCAAGGTGATGCATACAGGGAAAAATAACCCATGTTATAGTTACACAATGTTAGGTTCCATATTAGGTGCTACCACCCAAGAAAGAGATCTAGGCATTATAGTGGATAACACATTGAAATTGTCGGTTCAGTGTGCTGCGGAGTCAAAAAAGCAAACAATGTTGGGAATTATTAGAAAGGGAATGGTGAATAAAATGGAAAATGTCATCATGCCTCTGTATCGCTCCATGGTGAGACTGCACCTTGAATACTGTGTACAGTTCTGGTCACCGCATCTCAAAAAAGATATAATTGCGATGGAGAAGGTACAGAGAAGGGCAACCAAAATGATAAAGGGGATGGAACAGCTCTCCTATGAAGTTCTTGGAGAAGTCCATTACCTGCTATTAATTAAGTTGACTTAGAAAATAGCCACTGCTATAACTAGCTACAGTAACATGGAATAGACTTAGTTTTTGGGTACTTGCCAGGTTCATATGGCCTGGATTGGCCACTGTTGGAAACAGGATGCTGGGCTTGATGGACTCTTGGTCTGACCCAGTATGGCATATCTTATGTTCTTATGTATATTTCTTCTACATGGCAAATGCACTTGGTTGTGGAAAGTTTTATTTGCTTGCTAATAAAATTTACAAATTAAAAAAAAAAAAAAAAAAAGAAATGAGGCTTTGGGACAAGGGTCCATGAAATGAGCCTGAAAGGATAGACTCAGAAGAAACCTAAGGAAACATTTCTTCACAGAAAGGGCAGTGAATACATAGAACAGTCTTCCATTGGTCATAGTTGAGGTCCAAATAGTAACAGAATTCAAGAACAAGCAGGGTAAGCACAGAGGATACTTGGAGATTAGTTAAGCTGTGCAATATTGTATCAATGTGGATAAAAGAGGTCTTGGCTGCTGTCATTTTCTCCGTTTTTATGTAAAAAGTAGTCTGAATGTTTCCGTATATAGTTTTCACGTCAAGCACAAGGTTGGTGTTCTCGGACATTTGTCAATGGGGATGTGCATGGTTTTTTAGTGCCATCCACGCATGCATTTTTTGTTTCTCTGTTAGTGGTTGAGTTTAGATATTTCTTTCCCCCCAACTTCCTCTGTTATGAGCATGCTATGTATATTTGTAGTCATTTAAAGGTGCTAAGGCACAAATTTAGCAAAATTCTTGAACCACAAAAAATGGTTGAATATCTTCTGAGCCTGCTTGAGTCCGTCCAACAGAGATGGACATCCACGCATTATTCTTCTACAAACTTCTGAAATCTCTACCACTGATCGTCTTAGATCCAGTAATTTCAGTTAGTCATCTTTTTGGCTAGCACGTTCACATTTCTTATATAGAAGGATGACAACCCTACCCACATAAGTACCTCATAATTAAGTCCCAGCACGCCACCATTGTTTACTTTCATACTGCCAGGATCCAAATGAGGGGTGTTGACCATAGCACTTGGAATATTTTTACTTTTTTTTTTTTTGTCAGCAGACCAGAAATTGCAGCACACAGCGCTATAGTTAAAGCACAGGACTGGCTCCTCTGCCATACCTGCTGTAGAGAAAAGTCTTCCTTGCCCCATCAGTTGTTGTAGTGTGTACGGAAGGAAGATTTACTCAGTTGAGCAACAGTTTAATTTTTGGGTTTGAGAGAGATTTATTCTAACTGACCTCCCAAAAATTATGCTTGCTGTAGCAACCCAATTTAATGAATTATTTTTCAAATCTCTCATATCTCTGCCCTTCACCCATAACCTATATTCAACGCAAAACTGCTTATTCAAATAGTTTTTGAATGCTTCAAATAAAATTAATAGTTCTGGAAAATACCTGAAAACATCTAAAATGTTTGTTTTTCCTCTGTCCTAGGAGCTATATGTACTGGCTTTGGCCATATTTATTTATTTTCAAAGTTATAGACCGCTTATCTAAAATTGTAGGTGGTTTACAAACATTCGTAATTAGATAAAAACATAAAACACAAATATAGATAAAAGTAACTTATTTAAACAATAAGTAGAAAGATAAAACAAAAATAAAATGATTAAAACAAGCCTGCAAATCTGTGCTAAGATGGTGTCAAAAAGGGCCCAGTAAAAAAAAATTCTTAAGCAATTGAAGACATTCTGTGCTCTTCTTCTGTTAAGTTTAATGCATGTTTAATATTCTTTTCTTTCTTTTCTTTTAATCCTGGACGTAATGTGTTTCACCATGTTGCACCCCGAACATTAAAAAAAAAAAAAGGCATTCGTGGGATTGATCCAGCCTAATCTATTTGAAGGACGGAACATTGAGAAGGCACTGGGAAGATAATCATAGTGGTCTTGATGGCTCGTAGTGCTTTAAGGCCACATTCAAATTATGGGATACCAAGCCATGAAGGCCTTTAAAAACCAATAATAAAATTTTAAGCTTTATCCACCACTCAAAAGATAACCAATGAAATTTCAAAAGCACAGGGGAAATATGACAATGCCAATAGGTCCTGGACACTTCTTGGGCAGCTGCATTTTGCACATATTGTAAGGCACATAGGGGTAGATTTTAAAAGCCCTGCTCGCATAAATCCTGCCGGATTTATGCGAGCAGGGCGCTTGAGCGCATATTTTGCATAGGCCGCCGGCGCATGCAAAGCCCTGGGACACGCGTAAGTCCCGGGGCTTGCTAAAATGGGCGGTCCGGGGGCGTGGCCAAGTGCCCCGACACAGCGGCCTGTGTCGGGGCACTTGGGGCCTGGCCAGCTGGAGCGTGCACAGGCGTAACTCCATCGAACAAGGTAGGGGGGGATTTAGGTAGGGCCGGGGGGTGGGTTAGATAGGGGAAGGGAGGGAAAGGTGGGGGGATGATAAACAAAAAAAAAAAAAAAAAAGTTCCCTCTGAGGGAACGGAGGCTTGGCGTGCGCAGGCTGCCGATTTTGCGCAGCCTTGCACGCACCGACCCCGGATTTTAAAAGATACGCACGTAGGCCGATAATTTTTGAAGTCTAAGACATCCACATTTTTCTTTTAAACATAAGTTGCACTGAGGCTGTCTTGAGATCGGGAGCATGGCCTTCACTCAGACAAATTAATTAGAAATTTTACAAAGTTGTGTAGTTCAAACCTCAAGCATTTTATTGAGGCATTCATGGTACAGAAATTGGTCTCTAAATTTCCGATATAATTTCAGTCCCTTCTTCCAATGCTACTTCTTGAAAGGTGTCCCATAAAATAGGGGGTTCAGTATCATTGGCTAAAGTTTGAAAATTATCAGGAAATTGTGATGAGAGCTTTGCAATTTTATCAATGAAAAAATGTCCAACATTATCGGGATCAAGCTTGCCTCTTGTTTCTCCATTTTTGTCATTAGGAGACATTAAAGTTTTAACGACATAAAATTGCTCTCTGGATTGATTAGGGGGCAGATTGAATTTAAGAAAAATATTGGCGTTTTTATATTTGCCTTAGCTCTATATTTTTGCAGTCTTACTAAGTAGGTCACTTTGAAGTTTAGTTTTTTGTCAATGACATTCGGTCTGCCTTAAATGCCATTTGACTGGGAATAACTCAAGGTTATATCAGGGAGCTTTGTGTTCTTGTTTTAATTGTGAGGGAACTGATAGGAGCCGATGCAGTAAGGCACAGTTTTCCCTGCCAACACACATTTTGTGCGTATAAACCTTACCAATGCAGGAAGGAGTTTTCTTAATGCCCTCACCAGATTTTCTTAGTGCTTTACTCCTGGTCAGAGGTGAAGTTTCCAGTACTGTCGTCACCATAAGTTGGTTGCCTCTGCTGTCCCTTGTGCTATGTGCTGTCTGGCTAGGAACAATTGATGAGCACCGGCAAATGGAACACTTTTTAAGGCAACTGTTTTAGGTTTTCAGACAACAGAATATCACACCAGTTTCTACAATCTGAGTATCTTTGCATTTTGCTGGTGCTGTCAACATTTATGAAAATGTCCAAGAACTCTTCCATAGCATACTAGTTAGGAGCTTAGGGTAAAGTTTTAGATGGACGTACAGGCGGCCTCTCTGGAGGGAAGGGTGTCGCTGCCGAATCTTTTGCAATCGCTCCGGCCTTTTGTTCCTTCCGCGTGGAGAGCACAATCCATCTCTTCTTGTTGAGGTGATCCTCATTTCCTCTCCCCTCCCCTCCCCTCCAAATCCACTCCTTGCGGATCTGTCTCTTGTCTGATTCGGCACTGTGGTCCTTGCACAGCGTGGCTGCTGGAATCTAGGTGCATGGGACAGCAAGGCTGCTACAGGCTACTTTACACCCCCTCCCCTCCGAGTTAAAATGTGCGATCAGCCTGTGCTGAACGCACACTTCAACTCCAGTACGCGCACTTTCTAACTCCTGATGCGTTAGCTTACTGCATCAGGAATTAAATAAAGTAGCTTTGTGTGTTAAGACCCGTGAGTTAAAAGTCGGCGCACGGTTCCCAACATTTGGCTTTCTGCATAGGCCACTAAAGTTGGTAGTTGTGTAGATTATTACAAAGCTTTGACTACATGTGGGAAGGGTGTGTGTGTATAAACTAAACGGGATCTTGCATCCACATGTACCAAGAGGACTGGTGTACAGAGGAAGAAGATATTGAAAATTTTCTTGGGTAAGGAGTGGTATGCTACAGGCGGTCATGCATTATGGTTGGAAGCAGGGATATATCCTTAGCAGGGTGGACAGGAATAACCAGACTGAGCGAATTCCTTTCTCTGCCAACACTTATTATCACACAATTATCACACACTTATTATCACACAATTATTGGTTTAATGCTTCCAGAACTCTTCAATGTGCTGCTTTACCTTCTCGTTCAAATAACCTTTAAAAGGTATAATACTTTCTGACTTGTTATATTCCCTAAAACCTTTGTTTGTAAAACTATATTAATGTACATTTTTTTGAGTAGGTGTCCATAAGTTCAAATCAGAGATGACCAAGACTGTAGCCAGTGCTCTTTAGTCACTGAATTTTTAAGGCGTTTGGCTGCTGGTAAAGCAGTGTTACTCTGGGAAAACATTGCTGCTGTCTATTTGAAAGCAATACGCTATGCTTCGATTTCCCCTTGTTGACCATTGAGCTGACTGCAGGCTCCATTTGTGTTTTGTGTCAAATGAAATCACGAATCCTCTCTTTTGCCTGAAGAATTGAGGCACTAGTGCTTTGGGAGGGTGAAACACTTGGGAAATGAGAGGGACTGGATTGTCTTCCTACCGTGTTAGCTTTACATGACTGCGATGGGTGAGTAATTTGCATGAGCACTCTGTGGGATGGCTCAGGGGGGCTCTGGTTGCTTGACCTCATCTTCAGTGGGTTGACCTTTTGCTTTTCTCTGTTCTTACATGATGCTGTCAAATGCTAATGAGGCTTTGGTGCATTTGTTTACAACGGCACAATTTCTTTTAAATAGGGCTATTGTCAAAGACCGCATTGGTGGTCTTAAACAGAGCCAATAGAAAAAGTATGTGTGTATATGTGTGCTTATATACAGGGCTCAAAAATCCACTCGCTTGATTTTTGATGGCTGATGAAATGGTCCCAGGAGTAGGAAGACCCAGTTGGCACTGTTGCAACCCCAGTGGGTTTTTGGAGGCAGCAGTAGATCTGTGGATAGAAGAGTGGAACAGGTTAAGGCATGGAGTGGAGGAAGAGTGAGTGGGCTGGAGGAGGAAAGTGAGAATGAGGGCAGGGGGGAGAGGAGGAGGATGAGTGTGAGGGAGGAGTGGGTAGTGAGAGAGAATATAACATTTTTTTTTTTGGAGGTGGGGGATGGATGGTAGGAGAACAAGTTGAGAGCATTTCTTTCCTGGCCATTAAGTCCTAGAGAATTGTTCTTTAAAGGGGGGGACTTTCATGTGAAGCTCCTTCCTTCTCTCCATCTGTGACCACAGTAATAAGATAACTTATGTCAAGGACAGGCAAGTTTATAAATCAGACACATTTGTGACCACCTGTGTTTTCTTTGGATGTTTATCCAGTAATACTATAACCTGCATCTTATTGGGTCTAAAGCTATAAATCTGCTTGAATTTTTTTTTTTTTTTTAAATTCATGCAGCACCTGGGACTGGGAGGGGGAGCTGGGATCTTCCTGACAACGCTTGCATTTTTTCCTAGCTATACATGCCTTCATTTTTGTAATTAAACAAAAACAGCTGAATGGTTCATATTCAGTTGGCAGTCGCAGGATAAAATCAGCTGAGCAGCTTTGTCCAGTTAACGTTATCTGTATATTCAGCTCGAATCTGTGCAGGCCTGATATCCAATCTAAAGTTACTCAAAGTTGTGTGGGTAGCTTTAAGGACATCTATTTATACTTGGGTAATTGTGTCCATCGAGTGTTTAATATCAGCATGGCTGGTCAAAAGAAAAGTACACCTCAAACACCCTCAGTTGTCACCTCTTTTTTTTTTGGAAAATTTTCCTCAAAAAATTATTTTCCTAAACAAAATTTAGTTGGAGGAAGGGAGTATTTTTTCCTGAAAGCTATTTGAGACATGCATCAGTCCAGTAAAAGGGTATCACCTTATGTGGTGTTTGTTTGTTTTTTAATTTGTTAAATTTAGCCAATGATCAGGAGAGGGGGACATTGTGAAAGGTCTGGGTTTGCCTAGCTGGCTCTAAACGTTAGTTGGACAAACCCTTTGAATATGGAACTTGGCTGAATGCCTCGAGTGTCGTGGAGAATCTTCAAGTTTTGCTCCTGTTTTTGTTACACTGAGTTTCCAGCAAAGAAATTGAGATGCTGTTGAAGTTTGGTAGTACCATTTAGCATCTGCTGACAACGATGGTTGTCATTGAATTCCAAAGTTGTTTGTTCCATTTTTTCTTTGTTTTTTAAAAATGTGTGGCAACCCCCTGGTCTCCCATTAGATGGCCAAAGATCCCCTGCCCTTGTAGGATGATAGGTGATGGGACAGACCATTTCCAGCACTACCTCCCCCTAAGGATGTCTGCAGTGGTTCAGTCCTTAGATAGTAGTGTAGTCAGTTTAGTTTGGGTTTTGATGAGTTAGAAGCTGATTTTTTGCTCCTGAGTTGTGTTTTGGGTTGGGAAAAGTTCAGTTCCAGTGCACCCCTTGCCTGGTAGGGGCTTATCCCTTCCTTGGAGTGGGAAGGATTTTAGCAGGAAGGTTCTCTCTTTCAGTTCCTGCTGATGAGGCAACTCTCTTAGCTGAAGAATAGGAGGGAGATCATCTGTTTTTTTACCTTTCCCATCTGTGAGAGGACTACGTGACTCCTCACCCCCAATGGTGAAGATTGAGATTTTCAAGAGAGTTGTGTGTTTTAGTGAGGAGGCTCTTTTTTTTTTAACCACCCCTCCTCACAGGGAGGCTGGGCGAGAAGAGTCCTGCTGGTATCCAGGAAAAGACCTTTTCCCCTAAGATGAAACCACAGAACGAGTCTGGAGTAGAAGATTCAAGATTAATTGGAGAACCCCAACTAGATCTCCACCTAGGGAAATGCAGGACACACGCTGGGAACATCTGGGACTCTGATATTTTTTGGGGATTTAGGGAAACTCCTCTTGCCCTGCAGACAAGTAAGGGGTGAGCTGAGCTGTTCCCAGAGAGTAGTGAATAGGACATCTGCACAGAGTACAGAAGAGAGAGAGTTCCCGCTGCATGACCCCAGACTGAACATTATTTTAATTTTGCTGCATCAAAGTAAAATTTCTTGTGAACACCCCACACCGTGGCCTGCCTGTTCCTGCAGCACTAACACGTTCCTGCAGCACTAACACGTTTCGAGAGCACGGTTACACACTTCAGGGAGGATTCCACTTCACTGCCGGGACCTAAAAGGTTAAGCCTTCCCCCCATAGAAAAAAGAACCCGCTCCTTGGGATAAAGGAAAATTGGGAAGGTGGCAGAAGAAGATGGCCCCAATAGAAATTATTTTGTGTGCCCTCTGGACTTAGGATACATTGGTAACCCTTTTCTTTGGATTTTACTAACATTTTTAGCTGGAATGTGCTCCTGATGAGGCCATTTTATTATGGGTGCCAGGCCAGTGCAACTGGATGTCATAGTTATAGTCGGACTTGGAAATGTACGTAAGGAAATGTTCTGCAAATCTGCTGGAACTGGGAGGGAGAGGGGGAAACCCCATGTGGGAAAAGCAATACAGCTGTTGTCATTTTCTGAGTCTGATAGAAGCTATTGGAAATGTGTTCCCACTAGCTGCATGTGTGTGTGTGTGTGTGTGTGTGTGATCGTAAATACACACACACTAAGGGCCAGTACAATACAGTGCGCTCAGCTGAGTGCACAGCTTAACCTGCGTTTGGACAGGCGTCCACAACCCCTTACCCCATAAGGGATTTAACGCGTCTAAAAATGCGCGTCCAACTCCCTCTGAAACTAAAAAGTGCTCATCACATGCAAATGCATATTTATGAGGCTATTAGCTATTTGCCCCAGATACAACAAAAAAACCCCAAAATGTGCGCTTGACCCGCACGTTTTTACGCTCAGAAATTAACGGCAGCCCTAGAGCAGGTGTTAATTTCTGAGAAGCCCAAAAAAGTGTACAGAAAAGCAGAAAACACTGCTTTTCTGTACGTCCTCAGGCTTAATATCGTGGTGATACTAAGTCGGAAGAACCAAAAGGTTAAAAAAAAAAAAAAAAAAGTGTGCCCCTGGTCAGGTGATTGGTTTCCAGTTGTTTGTCCAGTGCCGGCTGAAGAGTGATAGTTGAACTTGCATTGTGTTGGATTTATGTCCTGTTTGGACTAATTATGTGCGGGAAGGCCCCCTCATTTTATTTTATTTTTTTATGTAACCACTTTTACCACCTTTCAGTGCATCACTCACCCTTTAGCCTTTTGTTACTTTCTCTGTATGTGCTGTCGCTGTGAAATTTAACTTGTCCTTTGTCTCTGTAATAAGGTACCGCTAGGATGTATTATTTTCCTGTCTGGCAGACATTCATTCTCTGTACCCAGCAAAAAAAAAAAAAAAAGCCCTTCTGAAAAACAGCCTTTTTGGAAAACAAATGATCCACAAAGTGTCCTGAAAACCCCTTTCTTTCCATGTGTTTTGTTTAGTTTAGTATTTAAAAAGCAGGCGTATGATCTTTGGGCGAGACTGAAATGGTTTCCAATCCCTCTGTGCCTGCTACGAGGAAAACAAATGCACAAATCAAGTAGTTTTTTCCTGTGTTTTGTGGGGTTTCAAAACTTGCTTGCTGACTCTCAGATATGCTGCATGTAGGAATTCACAAAACGTTTCACGTAGGTGGTTTTAGCCAAGTCGGCAGAAATTTTGTGTGGAAGCAGCAAACTGTGTAGGCCAGGTCTGTCTGCAAAATGTCAGCATAAAGAGGCAGGTGGATCTCTCTCTCTCTCTCTCTCTCTTCATTCCTCTCTCTCTTCATTCCTCTCTCCCTTGTTGGACTAACCTTGGTGACCTGCAATGAAAAATCCCTGAGCCACATAAATGGACAAAAGATACGTAGTAGGGGTGTGCATTAGTTTGAAACGGCATAGACAATGTCAACAACATTGTCATTTTTGAAGAAAAATGAAATTTTTTGTTTTGGTTTATTTTTTTTTTCCCTATCGTTTTAGTGCACACTATTTCTGAATCAGGACGTACAATGTTTCTGAAACGTAGAAAACGAAGATCAAAAGGGGAAGACATAAATGAAAAACAACCCCCCCCCCCCCCCAAAAGACCAGAAATATTTTTTGGCTTGCATAATCCTAATACGTAGCAGTTTCTTTCATTAGATATTTTTTTTTCTCACAATGTGGGCTGCTTCTTCTACAGCAAAAAAAAAAAAAAAAAAAATTGGGGCTGACTTAGGGGATCATTCATCAAAATGCGTTAACACGCGTCACTGGTGCTGGAGAGGGAGGGCGCACACTTTAATAGGGTGACGAGGACTCTCTCTATATAAGGACCACTGTAGATGGGCACATTCACAGAGGAATTAACTGCAAATGTGATATCACTGAAGAATTTCTATCACCTGAGACTGCACTGTACAAATCAACTCCTCTTGTTGTACATTTCATCAATTCAGTTGATAGAAATTCATCAGTGATATCAAATTTTCAGTTGATTCCTCTGACCGTGTATTGACACCAACCCCCAAACCCAGCGAGTTGAATGTGCCCATCTACAGTGGTCCTTATATACAGAGTCTTAGTCACCCTATTAAAGTGTGCTGTCTCTAAACCACGCCCATTTCTTTAAATCGCGGGCGCTATTTCTGCTATGTTTATAGCATTTTGATGAATCTAAGGTTTAGTGAGATGTTTGCGTCTATCCTGTACACATTTTTGTACTTTGCACGTAGAAATCTGTATGATTGTATGTCTTGATTCCACTGCGGTTCACAAACTGCAGGTGCCAGTCGGGGTTTTTTTTTTTTTTTTTTTTTTTTTTAATATGAAGACAAGACTTAGCAAACCTGTCTTATTTGACCACACAGCCATTCAGGTTTTCAGGATATCCACAATAATGAGTTTAATTTGAAGCTTTTATGATGGGTGATACCCTGGTGGGGTTTGAAGGGAAAGAGAGAGGGACTTTAGGGAATAGGAACATTAATTATGCATACAGGTCGCTGGGAAGTGTCAACCTGGAGACCTGATCCCTATCTATTTGTTTTACTGATCGCATTGGATTATAAGCATTGTTGAAAATGTAATAAAAGAAATTTAAACATAAACATGTGTATAGCTTGGTGTAGGCGAATGCGTCATGCATATTAATTGTGAATATCCTGCAAACCTCAACTGGTTGTGGGACAGGTAGTTTGGGAAGCCTTAGGAATGAAACCCCTAGCATGTGTTGAACCCCAGCCACAATTGTTTGAATCAGGGCTGTAAATTAAGAGAGAATCTTGAAATAGAAGACAGGATTTGAGTTTGTTAGTTGGATTGTTTCATTGGAAATGAGAGTCAAGTTGTTGTTTAATGAATCTTGGCACCCTGATTTCGCTGAATGCTAGTTCCACTGTCTGTTTCATTCTTAATTTTTTTTTTTTCTTTTTTAAGCCGGCACTTTCTGCCTGCTCCTTTTGAATTTCCAGCTTGGCAAGAACAAGGGCTGGGATCCTGGCAAGCATGAGCCTTCATTCACAATGACCTGCAACTGTTTCCCCCCCCTGTATCCTTTCTCCCGTTTTTAGGTTTGTAGTCCGGTCGGTGCAGTGAGCAATTTAAGATTGAAGTCCGGTCATTGCTGGGAGCCATGCATCGGGTCTGGTAGTCATGAGCCCTGAATCCGGCCACTAGGTATTACCCTTCAGCAATGAGGATGAATCCCTTCTCCCCTCCCGAGGACTGGGATTGCTGGCTCTGCAAGCCATGTATGTTACTGACACTTTTATAATACAATGGGCTATAGCTGATTTGCAAGCAGCTTTTATAGAGTGGTCGACATGACATAGTAACAAATGAGTGGATAACATTGCTTTTAAATGTTTATTTATTTATGCTTTTTATATTCCGTCGTTCCAACAGAAGATCACAACGGTTTATATAAATTGCATTCGATTACATTGTAAAATATTGTATTAACAGGTTCTTATTTAGAGTAATGGTATATATTGTAATACTACTGAGAAGAAGTAATATTTCTGGAGTAATATTCATTAAGTGGCTGGCTTATATGATATCTCTTTACATAAGCTCATAGGCTTTTCTGAAATGCCAGGTTTTAAGTTCTTGTTTGAATTTCTTTTTTTTCCCGTTAACAGTCTTATTGATCCGGGTAGATCGCTCCATAGTTTGGGTCCTGATATTGTGAACATTCATTCTCTTATTTGGGTTAGATGAGTGTTCAGATTTGTAGGAATTGTAAGAAGATTTTTGTTTTGAGATCTGAGATCTCTTTGCAGGCTGTAGCTTTTTATTTTTATTCCTGGAGGAGGTTGATCATAGTTGTATATGATATTAAAGATGAAGGATAATACTTTTTAATGGATTCTGAACTTTTTGTTCTGTATTTAATTTATAACATTTATGGTTTATATTTATGATTTATGTTTGTTATTTGTAAGTAATTTTTTTGTTTTTACATGTTTAACAAATATGTTTTATAATTGTAATAGCCCCTGAAGCAGCTCGGTCACAAGAGCGAAACTCTGCCAGAGTCGGGCTTTACTGGTTACAGCAATCTAATAAAGAATCTTTGACTTTTACCGATCTTCTACTTCTGGTTGCTACTTTGCCATATTGGATCGGCTTCCATAGCTTTTATGAGCTTTCACCAAAAATAGAGTAACTGTGCATCTTGCTTTTATTAATACCATAAGAAAAGCAAAAATGCTGTCTCAGTAAATTTTTAAAAATAATTTAAAACATTTTGAAGAGTAATGAAAAAGTAACACACTTATCTGCAGTATGGATAAAATACATGATGGAGATAGACATAAAAAATCTGAAACAATTTTTGATGAAAGAGCCATAAAAAGGGTAACAGTGTTTTTAATCACTTTTTTACTTAAAACAAGGGGTGATTTTCAGGCTGCCCGCATTACTGCGGAATCCATGGCTATTTTTTGCACACTTTTTTACAGTGAAAAGAACACACATACTTTCAGCCTGAAAATTGCTGTGGGTTGTACAAAGTACCTGGGTGTGTGGTGTGTGTGTACTCAAGTCTTCTGCAGGTACTTTTTCTGCATAGAAAATAATGGTCGTAGGTGTGAAAATGCAATCTCTGCCCATTATTTCCCTCCCTGTCCTAAATACGTCCCCGGGGAATGCCATCTCCTTATGCAGCTAAAAGTACACATGGTGTTTGGACTTTAGCCAGTAAAGGCCATGTAATTTTCAGATAACCTGCTTATTTGGGTAGATAGGCAGATACCTGTTAAAATGGCTTTTGAAAATTGCCTTCATTTTATTTGTTACATATAGATATATAGATGTGTGTGTGTGTGTATGTGTATATATGTATGTATATTTGATCTATTTATTATTTGGAACTTTTATATACTCGACATTCATGTGCAAAAGTACATATCATATCGGTTTACAGCAAAACGAGAGAAGCATAAACAAATGTGTTACATCGAACAGGGGTTACAGGAACTTGGATACAACTTACAAAGAAATGCTATGTTCTTCCTGATACATAACAGGGTGGCAAAACTGAACTTAGGTAGAAAATATATCATGAAAGGAAACATATCCAGAGTAAATTCATGACTAGTGGGTTGAGGTGAATAGTGAGATGCAGAACTGAATGCGAGGTAGAATTATTGTTTAGAGTTCGGAAAACTTGATTAAAAGAGTAGTCCAATTCTAAAAGAAAAGGCAGATGGATGGATCATCTGAATTTACTGGAAAGCTTGAGAGAAGAGCCAGGTTTTGAGTTTGTTTGTTTTTTTTGAAGGTTGCTGAGCATCTTTCTTGCCGAGGTCTGACGGGAGAGCATTCCATTGCAAAGGGCCAGCTGTGGAAAGAGCTTGTTTCCTTAAGGAGGATTTGACAGGGGGAGCGTACAGTTGTCTCTATAAGCAGATCTGATTGGTCTAGCGGGATTATGGTAAAGAAGAGGGATATTTTGCTCAGGTGGGGTGAGATTGTGTATGGCTTTGTGTATAATCATTAGGACTTTATACTGGATTCTAAATTTGATTGGGAGCCAGTGAAGGTTACGCAGGATGGGTGTGATGTGCTCTCTTTTGCTGGTCTTGGTCAAAATCCTTCCTATAGTATTCTGCAGCATCTGCAGGGGTTTGATGGTGTTTGCTGGTAGCCTGAGAAGAAGAGAATTGCAGTAATCTATTTTCGAAAAAATGAGGGCTTGAAGAACAGAGCGGTAGTATTGGAAGTGTAGAAGGGGTCTCAGTCGTTTTAGGACTTGTAGTTTGAAAAAACAGTCTTTTGCGGTGTTGTTGACAAATTTTATTAGGTTCAGTTGGTTGTCCATGATGACTCCGAGGTTTCTCACATGGGAGGAGAAGATAGGTTGCAAGATTGGCTTATTGTTGGAGGATGCTTTGGAGTCCTCCCGGTATATGAGGAGGAGTTCTGTCTTATTGGTGTTAAGGACTAAGTTGAGGCTTGTGAGAAGGTGGTTGATAGATTGAAGGCAGTTGTTCTAGAAGCAGAGGGTTTTGTGGAGTGAGTCCTTAATCGGGATGAGAATTTGCACATCGGCGTATATACAGTGATTTAACTTTAGATTTATTAGGAGTTGGCAGAGAGGGAGAGGGTAGATGTTAAAGAGGATTGGGGAGAGAGAGGAACCTTGGGGGACTCCCAGGGTTGAGCTGACCGGGAGGGATTCCTTGTTGTTGATTTTGACCTTGTAGAATGTGTTGCAAAGGAACGACTTGAACCAACTGAGTGCGGTGCCCTTGATGCCTATGTCAGCTAGCCGCTCCACGAGAATTGAGTGATTCACCGTGTTGAAGGCGGCTGATAAGTCGAGGAGAGCAAGGAGGCAAGGTTGTTTTTTATCTAGACTCAGGAGAATGGTGTCTGAGAGGGAAGTTAAAAGGGCTTCTGTATTTAGAGACTTGCGGAAGCCAAACTGAGCTGGAGCGAGGATTTTATTTTTGTCCAGATAATCTGAAAGTTGTTTGACAATTTTTTCCAGGAGTTTAGAGATGAACGGAAGGTTCACTATAGGTCGGAAGTTGGCCGGATCGGCCGGTGACAGGTTGGGCTTTTTCAAAAGAGGTTTGAGAATGGCAAGTTTAAGGGCGTCGGGAACTAGGCCTTGTGTTAAAGAACAGTTAATGATTTCTGCAATAGGCTTGGCAATGATTTTAGGTATGGAGATGAGAAGATTTGAAGAAATCGAGTCCGTTGTGTGGGTTGAGGGTTTGAGCTTCTTGAGTAAGGATTCTATCTCTAAGGGAGAAGTGGTCTCAAACGTTTCGAGGCTTGTGCCAAGTTGAAAAGAGGTGGAATAGAGAGGGGGGGGGGGCTGATCGTTGTTGGTGGAGGTTAGCGGTGATATTAGGTTGAGGATTTTTTTTCTCAAAATATAAGGCGAGCTCTGAGGCTTTGCTGTCTGCTTGGCCGTCCATTATGTTTGGGGGAGTAGGTTTGGTGAGGGCCGCGACGTATGAGTACAATGCTTTAGAGTCGAAGATGAAATGGTGGATTTTCTGTGCAAAGAAGTCTCTCTTAGATCGTAGGATAGAGATCCTGTAGCGATGCATGAGGGATTTACTACTATCATGAGGGACATACTACTATCATAATAACGAGTTAACACACAACCATTATACCTAGTAGCTAATGCCAATGTTTATATCCTGGTTTAAGTTTCAATGTGCTTAGGGCCCCCGTTATGCCCTATTTGTAGGGCATAATGGGTTCATAGATATACTCTATTAGACGCCTTGTTTTAATGTAACGCCTTAGCCGCGATTGTTTTGTTGTAATGGAAACCGATATGATTTGTTATTTTTACAAGAATGTTGGTATATAAAAATTCTAAATAAATAAATACATTTATATGCAGCCTGATTTTCTAAGAATGGATTTTTTCGCCAGATGTGCTCTCTGCTTCTTAGTTCTTGCTTGAGAGCTTTCAGTTCTTGGGTGTACCAGGGCTTCCTGTTGTCTGAGTTGGAGCGTAGGACTTTAGTAGTTAATGGGCAGGTTAGATCCGCTACTTTATTAGTGATCTTGAACCAGGAGGAGGTAGCCGCTTCTGCATCTGAAAGGTCAAGATGTTCTAATTCTTTGGTTAGGTGGAGGCTGAGATTGTCTGTGTTGCACAGTTTCCTATATTGGACCGTGGTTTTATGTGAGGATTGAGGAGCGAGACTGATTTATGTTCAGGACTGTGGAGATCAAGCTGTGATCAGACCATAGGACTGGTGAGCAAGTCAGTGTTGAGGAGGGAGTGAGGCCGTCATTTAAGAAGATTAGGTCCAAGGTGTGTCCTGCTTTGTGAATGGGGCCATTAATGATTTGTTTAAATCCCATATAGCTAAGCGTGGAGAGAAATGTTTCGCAGTTGGAAGAGAGCGGATTCGTGTCAACATGAAGGTTGAAGTCTCCCAAGTTTATAGGGGGCATCTGTGTTGATATATTTAGCTATGAGCTCGATGACTGGGGACGGGACTGATTCAAGGACCCCTGGAAGGGGGTAGGTAAGGCCGATTTGAAGAAGATTAGATTTAAATACTGAGAATTCAAGATTGGAAGTTGAATTTGTAAATTGTAGGGATAATCTTAGCTCGTTTTTTGCTGCTAATAGGAGACCGCCACCTCTTCTTTTAAGTCTGGGGATTGAAAAGACGTTGTAAGTGTGTATCGGAAGTTGGTCCTCTGGTTTCAGCCAGGATTCGGTGATAGCGCACAGATCAGGTTTGGCTTCAAGAAGAAAATCGTAGAGGACGTGAGTTTTTTTTGTGAGGGATTGTGCATTAAGAAGGGTTAATGAGAAGAGAGTGAGGCCCAGAAGTTGATTCAGCGGTGAGATCATGATGGAAATCATTCTTTTTTGCATGATAGGATGGGTAGAGTTGATTGAGTGGTTTCTACGGTGGTAGCTAATGATAGGGATTGAGAAGGTGCACATCTTTAGGTCTAACGGGGATGCTGGATGTCGGGGGGGAGGGGAGGGAGGGGGGAACCTAGTTGAACTGACAGGAGGATGAGGGAGGGGAAGAGGCTTTAAAGATCTAGGCTTTAAATAAAAATATGTGGGTACCTAAGAGTATATCTGTCAGAGAACCCTAAAATAGCGTAAATAATGCCACTAATATTTTAAATGATTTGTGAGATGCTTTAATATTGCAAGCTTTATTACACAATGACAAAGAATATCAAAACTATTCAAAAATACACATATAATGATCAGTTGTCCTAGTCAATCATTCTTCATTCACACCACTTCTAAACTTTCTTTAGTGTTATGCATTTATAGCATGTATAAATATCAACATAAAACATTGTGAAAATATATACAGAGTGCTTGTAATGAAACAACAAAATCCTTTCAATAGAATTGAACTTCAAGAAAGAAACTTTAATTGCTCTGATATGAAACTAACCTTACTGTGTTTGTACTGCAAGGAGGCATTGAAGTCTGCTACAGTTGCAGCTCTGGCAAATAAGACAAGGGAAGATTTCTAACATGCTGAGAAGACATTGAAAGTTCACGTATGATTATGCTGTATTTAGCAAACTGCTAATTAACAGTTGAAGTCTTGAGGCTCTGAATTTGCAAATTGACACATAAAATAGAATCAACAAGAAGAGATCGAGTTCTCTTCACTAAATACAGTCCATGGTATCAATGCAAGAATAGTTATGAACCATAATTTCCCTGAAGAAGGTCATATGGCGAAATAGGCCTTTGTAGGGACACAGAAATAGTAGTGGAACCTATATGAAGTAATAAAGATATGCCCAGGACTCTCCACAACATTCCTCTGAAACAAGTATCCTTTCTTGTGGACTGTGGTTCAACTGTATCCCCTTTTTAATGAAGATATCTTTTATATAACTCATTTGCAATTCACAAAGTTCAACTCTATTGGAAGGGTTTTATTGTTTCATTATAGGCACTCATATTTTGGCAATGTTTTATGTTTTACTTATACATGCTATAAATGTATAACACTAAAGAGGATAAAGCTATCTCATGGAGGGATCAGGTTCTAGACTTGTGGTTAGACAAGATGACCATGCAAAGGTCGGCGTCATTTGATGGAGCCCACCCGGTCTAAAACACCTTTAGAGATGAGCGCAATAAGTTTCAGTGGGAGGCGAGACACATGCCACCAGTTTAAAGCTGGGCATTGCTCGTGGTCTCCATGCCATTTCTGACGTGCACGTGCTAACTGTGGCACTTCACACCCAGCCTCGCAGTGTAAGTCGCCCAGGGAGCACAAGAATCAGTCTGGAATGGGTCAGAAGTCCAGTGATGGGATTGGCCCACACGCCAATCAACATTGAGGCCATGGAGGAATGGTTAAGATGATACCTGTGGACAAAAGCAGTAGAGATCACCCAAGGCTTCACTTTGTGGTTCCTTATCCTTTCTCAAATTGAACCAGTGAGCGAAAATGCGCAGTTCACAACCCATACGTGTTGACCCGACATGAATCTGTGGCGACAAACAAGATCAGACATGAGCTCGACTTAGAGAGAATAGCAGGCCCTTTTGAATCCTCCCTTTTTCAGGAACATGGTTGTATCCTTGCTGGGGGTTATCCCAAGAAAAGAACTAGGAAAATTTAAATTGATGCACAGCCTATCCTACCCAGAGGGCTGTTCTGTGAATGATAAGATTGACCCAAGTTTATGCGCAGTACATAATGCTTCTCTAGATCAAGTAATTGCAATTATAAAGAGAGTGGGGCTGCTGGGCAAAGTTAACAAAAGCAGACGTTGAATCATCCCGTTGGTGCACTGCCTACTACACAGACGTCGCCGGGCTTCCTCGAACAATGCCCTGACTCCCGACCCGCAAAGCCCGCCTTTTTTGGTGCTACCTTTAATCTTTTTTTTTTTTATGCTGTACGCCGGCACGAGCCTCCTGCAAACGGGACCGGGGTTTTTTTTATCCTCTCTCCTTTCCTCCAGATCGCCACTGCGGACCACTCTGAGCCATCGCCAATATGAAAACACTGCTCTGGAGCCGCTGACCCAAAGTACTCGGGCTGCTTTCGCCGATGAAGAGGTTACTCCCCCAAGCCTTATGTTAAGGGTAGTAATATTAAAAATCTAAACCAAGCAACTATTAAACCCACAACAAAATTACTGCTAGCAGCATTTTTACGGAGTGGGCAGCCTTCCCTGATAATTCATACATTGCTGCTGCTTCAACGTGCTTTGCTTTTAGACTTGGTCGTAGAAGCAGTCCTGTGCTTTTCCCTTAATGTCTGTGTATCAGTACTGTAGAGTCAGAATCCAATTTGTCTTTTCTCCTACCCCCCATCCCCCGCCATTGAAGTGGAGAGCAATGCTGCATTTGCGTCAAAATATGTTAGCGTAAAACATAATCTGATTTCTGTAAGCCTTTCATTTAGCTCATGCAAAGGCTTATAGTATAGTAGCTGAGACAGCAAAAAAAAGAAAAAACACAACAACCTTATTTTTCTGCCACCATTATGTCAGCTCAGAATAATTCAAAGGAATAATTTCTTGTACTTGAATGGCTTAGTATATCAGTCTTCTGGAAAACCAAATAATGTTCAATCAGACCTAAATTGTGAGAGCTTTGCAAAATTCTTTTCAGATAAGATTGCCCAAATTTGTCAAATTATATAGTTTAGTTGGAGTTGAGTTGAACGAAAGACTAAACAATACTGAATTTATACCAGAAATGAGTAGTCTTCGGCCAGTAGATTTGGAGGATGTTGAGGGTCCTAGTGGGGATGAGATTTACCACTTGTTAAATGGGCCTTTGTCCATCTTGATTAATCAAGTCTGTAGGTCATGGCTTAGTGCATTGGATTAGAAAGACTGTAAAAACTTTCCTTAAAGAAGGAATGCCACATACTGTAAAACACACTGTGCAGTATTAAAAAAAAAAAAAGTTATCTTTAGATCCCAAGAACCCTAAAAACTTTAGCTTAGTGTCAAATTTACTGTTAGGAAAGATGACTTGAATGAGTGACCGATCAAAAACTTCAGGAATATGGGAGAAGATTGATATCCTGTGCCATTCTCAATCATGTTATAGGCCAGGTTGTAGCAGAGACTCTCCCGGTGGCCTTATTGGATGACTTTAATTGGTTGGGATAGGGTTGGCAGCTCTTTATTAATTCTTCTAGAATTTGTCAGCAGTTTTTGATACCATTATTTTACTGGACTAGCTAATTAGACCTGGTTTAGGGGAGATCATAGAGCATATTTTATGTATTTATTTATTTTCTGGAGGGGATGTCACATGTCACATGGGGAGTCTAGAGAAGCCATGACCATTAAAGCATGCAGTACTGCAGGACTTTATTCTTTCTCCTATACTGTTCAGGGTCTACTTACAGCCACTGGGTAAGGTGATTTATGAGGTAAGGTATCGCTTGAATGCTGATGATACCCATCTCTTTTCCAGGGGATCTTTTACATCGGTGGATGTTTTAATACTGATGAAAATGAATAAACTGAAATTAGAGCCTAGCAAAACCAAGTATTGAGTGAGCTAATGGCTAGCTTTAGATTTTAATGGAGGTGCGACTCTCCCTTTGAAAATGTAGGTATGGAAATGAGAATTAAGTCTGCAGTAACTATGGATTCATACACAACTGCTTTGAAGAATGGTTATGCTAAGTTACGCTTGATGTGCCAATTACATCCTTACCTGAAGAACTCAGAATTGAAAACAGTGGTGTATGCCTTAGGTTAATCGCAGTTGGATTTTTTTAAATTTTTAGGAATGGTTTAAGATATTATACTTATTTTTCAGGTTAAGTATTTCTTCGAATTGTTCTCCATTTTGGCTATTTCGTAGAAAGGTAAAAAACAAAACAAAAAAAATTGTGGTAACTAAATTAGTCTTACGGTACATAATAATGTGAATAATTTATTTTGGATGTTGCATTCTTTGCAGATTGTTGGGCCAATATAAGAATTATTCAGATATGATGGTAATTTTGTATAGTGGTACAAAATTTATGCAGTGCTTTAGAGACACAAAATAGAGGTTCCTGCTTCTTGAAGCTTGCAATCTAATACAGACAGGCAGGTACAGAAAAAAGACATCTGGGAGAGGGGGCATCTGAGTTACGAGAATGGGGGTTGAATCTTGCAGAAGCGAGAGAGAAATACTACTGCTGCTACTAAACCTTTCTACAGTGCTACATGACATAAGCAGCGCTGTGCAAACATACAAAAAAGACAGTCCCTGCTCAATAGAACTTACAAACATATAGGGCAAGAGACTTGAGGCATTTTGTAAAGCAAGACAATGGTTAAAAAGAAAAGAAAGTTAGTTAAGACTAAAAGCAGACAATCGGGCATAAGATTTAAAAGCGGTTTCAAAAAGGTGGGTCTTTAGATAGGCTTTAAACATGGCAAGAGGAGGGTGAACTGCCATGGTGATGTGAGGGAGGCGAGTGGAAGGAAAGAGAGACTTCATGGCAGTAGCACTGGAAGCGGCATCCTGAGGAAAAAGCCAAGTCTCAGAGCTCAAAGATGGAAGGAATGAGATGTGAAGAAGCTAGGAATATGAGCAAGCTTGCTGGAAACAGCATGGGGGGTTAGGTGGTTTGCAATTAGCCGTGGATGGGGGGGGGGGGGTTAGCTATGGCTAGTAGAAGGGCAAAGTCCTGACGATTTAGAAGTCTGCTCTTGTATAGCACCTGCCTTACCCTGATATTTCAAAGATCTCAAAGGTTTTCTTTTGTTTTTTTTTATATAATGCTCCTGTTTTAGCTCAGTTACCCAAGTTAGCAAAAAGGTACAGTGTGCTTGTGAAATGAAAATACAGTGAAACCCAGGTTAATAGGACCTAAAAAAAAACTATTTATTTATCCACAATGCTAGGTAGGCGGTAAATATTGTAACGCCTCGCCGCCAGCGCTGCCTGGATCTGCCACTCCTCTGTGTCCCTGGTTACGTCTTTAGCGAGTCACTCTTTGCCCCTGTAGCCGTCAGGCGCTCGTAACTCCCCAGGTCCTGGTCTAAGCAGGCCCTGTCTCTGCTTGGCTTCAGGGTTCTCCTTAGAAGGCATGGGTGGTGAAACATCCCCCCCCCCAATCAAAAGAGAGTGCAAAGACACAGTTTTTTTCAAAACAGTTTATAAGGCAATTCAAATGTTCTTTACATTTGCTTCTTCACCCCCCCCCCCATCAGTTCTTGGGAACTCAGTGCCTGAACATCCAGGTCTGTATCCCGGCTCCCCAATGGCGGGTGCTTGACCAGTGTTAGTATTTAAGTCAAAAACCCTCTTTTAAACATTTAAACACAATACGCTCTTTAGAGCCCTTCCTCCCACCTTCCTTTAAGGTATCATTTGTAACCCTCTCGCTTCCTGGTCACTCGATATCCATTACTGAGCCGGAGGATTCCTCTCCCCCAGCACCTACCTCCATCCCTTCCTCCTCTTGTTCGGAGGAGCTGGCCTTTTCTGGCCATTGCCACCATGCCGGCACGCCCTCTTCCTCCAACTCCATCTATTCATCTGTGTCTGACTCGTTATCCTTTAACTCTGACACCTGTTTCCCCTCTTGCTCTGCCCACGGGGTCAGGTGGTGGTTCTAAGAACCTGGGAGTTGTAGTTTTTTGTATCTTCGGCCACGCCCTCTGCTGTCTGCCTCTGGATTTATCTGACCTCATCCTATGGTGCCGGGGCTGTTCCTGTCCCCGGCAGTGCTGCACTGCATCCCAATATTTTAAATAAGTCGTCAACTTGCAGTGAAAAGGCCGTAAAGCAATGCTGAGCCATTTTGACTGTTCTAGCCTGGTGCCTTATGCCATTTAAAAATGCGGAAAGAAAAGCCTCTGGTAAATATTGCGTCCCCAAGCCTGGGCAGCTGCGTTTTTCAGACATGATATTACCAACGTTGGTGAGTTGTTCTCAAGTGGCAGAGACCCTAAGTCGTGTTTGCAGTCTCGGGCCTCATATATGAAGTCCCATGGGGAGTTACTGAAAAAGTCTATCGAAGCACAACTAGTGAGAATATGACCCCGATTGACCCATGGACAATTTTGTGATCTGTATTTTTATCCTTTTTATTTTTGGCCAAGTAGTTTTTCCTTCGGATTCTGTCGACTGCAAGCTCAGTCAGACCGGAGCTGGGTTACATGATCACGTCCCTTCTGTTGCAACGAGCTGTGGTTTGTTACCCCTATTTTGTCTCTCCCCCTCCCCTCCCCCGCAGCAGCAGTCGTCCTGCTGGGACCATCACCGCTGGGCCTTCTGGTGCGTGTAAGCATGGACCTGAATCTCCTCACTGGGTGTTGCTCTTGAGAAATGGCAGGGGGCTTCATTCCTGTGGGGGGGGGGGGGGTGTTGCAGGGCTTTGCAGCTTCCAATGGTCAACCTTTTAGCTCCCGTTTGACTGGTTTGTTGCAAAAATCGGTACTGTACTTCTTTCTGGCCTTTTTACTTGACCCGGTTCACTCCGTATGATTCGACTTCAATCTGATTTTTATCTGGCTGTAAAAATGAGAATAAAAGCATTTCCAACTCAACTCTGCTTTCCCTCAACAAAAGCAAGCACTCACATTGCCTGTATCCAATTACTCTTAGCCTTCCTCGGACATCATCATCATTCAGGAGCCAGAGAACTTTTCAGAGCAAGCATGCTGCCTAATCCTTGACCAAAAGGTAGAGCGGCTGTGTTATGGTTGCGTAACTAGAGAGACCGATTGTCCTATCCGGTCTGCCCAGTGCTTGCTGCCAGTCATGGAAGCATGGCTGCTTTCCGAGATGTGGGTTTTATGGAAATTCGTTTCTCATTTGCATGAACAAAACATTCTGTACTTCAAGATCACCTTTCCACTTTTAGTTCAAACTGGTTTACAAGATTTTTTTTTTTTTCAGGTGCCAGCCCCAAAGAGATTACAGTCAGGGACGGTAACTTTAAAACAGGCGCGCACATGCCCAGGGACGCATCCGTTTTATAACATTGCACGCGTATGCTATAAAATATAGGCTGGACGGGCGTACATGTGTGCACAATTTTAAATGGGGGAGGGGGGGGAGAATGCGTCTATCGCGTAAGTGGGGAAACTTTACAAGGGTCACAGGTCGATGCCATTCGCCATTTTTCCAGTTCGTTTCCAGTTCACCCAGTTTAGGGATCGCACTTCCAAACCCCCCTAATTTAATAGCCTCTGTTCTCCCCTGTTAGCCCTGACCCTTAAACTTCCGCTAACTAGCCTCTATTTTTTTGTTTTACTACTTACACGTGCATGCAAGGACTCCTAAGTATTTACACGCAGGTTTCTTGGCCAGGCCCCGACACGCCCACGCTCCGCCCCTTTTTACAAACCTTTTGCCTTGTGTGTGCAGCGGGAGGTGCGCACCTCCATGGGCGGCTTCTAAAATCCTCTCGGCGTGCGCTGGCCCAACCTGTGCACGTGTCTCCTGGTTTTGGTGCCTGCTGCAGGGCTTTTAAAATTCATCTTTAACTGGGTTCCTGAGGTGATGGGAGATAAAATGGCTTTCCTGAGGTGACCAGGAACGTCATTGGGAGAAGTGGGATTTGAACCTGACTTCCCTGGTTCACAGCCCTTTGCTCTAGCCACTAGATTACTCCTAATTTTCAGAGGAAAAAATGGGTAAGATTTCGGTGTTTTGTGTAAGTAATCAGATTTTTTTTTCTTTTTCAATTTTGACATTTATATGGAATACTAACCCAGACAGGGTCAATGCTACCTGTTATGCTGCTCTGTGAAAACGATTACTGTGCTACTCTGTTCCCTGAAAACCCCCTGTGGATTATAATAGAGCTGTTCATGGACTTCTCTTTTTTTCCTAACAATAAATTGTGTGTCTGAACATCATTTACTGATGTGGAGAGGTTAGATTAAGGCTACCAGATTTCTGGTGTTCAAATCTGGAACACTTCTCTGCAGTAACCTGTAATGGGCAAGTGGCTAGTTTGCAGAAAAAGGGTGGTTATCTGGTGGATTATCCCTGTAGAAAATTATTGTAATCTACTCTTAAAATATACCAAAATGCGCACATTCTTTGAAACCACTAAATAATTCAGTCCCCAATAGAAAGTTTCAGGATTGGTGGGCCAGCGCACGCAGAGAGGATTTTAGAAGCCGCCTATGGACGTGCGTACCTCCCGCTGCACGCACAAGGCAAAGGTTTGTAAAAAGGGGCGGAGCGCGGGCATGTCGGGGCCTGGCCAAGAAACCTACGTGTAAATACTTAGGAGTCCTTGCATGCACGTGTAAGTAGTAAAACAAAAAAATAGAGGCTAGTTAGCGGAAGTTTAAGGGTCGAGGCTAACAGGGGAGAACAGAGGCTATTAAATTAGGGGGGTTTGGAAGTGCGATCCCACATCACTCCCACACTTATCGAACTACACTGGCTCCCTATACAGTCACGAATTCTATATAAAACACTATCTATTATACACAAGAGTCTATTAAATTCCAACCTCAACTGGCTTAATCCCCCCCTCCTACCTCGCACCTCCAAGAGACCTACACGCCCAGCCCTCCAAGGAACACTTTGTGCCCAATCTATCAAATCTTTTAAACTCTCCTCTACTATAAACAGAGCCTTTTCTCTTGCCGGCCCCACCATATGGAACTCCCTGCCCCATGATATTCGCATGGAGACATATACCCCCACTTTCAAAAAGAAACTTAAAACCTGGCTCTTTCAATAAGCCTACCCCATGTCACCCCCTATTACATAAAACCCCTCTGTGAATTGTACACTATTATTTTGTTATGAACGCCTTATGTCCGCTGATTTTGTACTGTGCACTCTCATGTATATAGTTATAGTTACAGTTCTATTGCATTGCAGTTACCCATTGATGTTTTTTATATGTAAGGGCTCCTCCCAAAAGTTAATTGTATTTTTCCTAGTTCACTAAGTTATCTGTTACATGTAAGGGCCCCGCCCAAAAGTTTTTGTTTATTGTGAACCGATGCGATGTGCGAACGGATATCGGTATAAAAGAGATGTTAAATAAATAAAATAAATAATAAATGTCCTATATACAAGAGAATTAATTATGCACCAGAAAAATTCAAATCAGCCAACAAATCCCAGCTATCAACATATAAATTCTAAAAAAAAAAAAAAAAAAAAAAAAAAATCAAGAATGTGACACAAAAAAAAAAACCAACCCAAAACAAGGAATGTTAATAAACTGATTTTCCCTAAGCAATTTTATTTGAATATTTTAAAGAGACATAAAAAAATAAGGTGGGACTTTTATCAAAGAAAAGACAAATGATTATAAAGAGCACTAAAAATTCAAATGCATGACCAGTATGATGCTCTTTTATACACACCTAATTTAAAGGGACAGACTTAGCTGTATGGATTTAAAGTGATTTTTAACAATTTGGGACTAGGCCTCTTGTAACATATTACATGTTGAATGTGGGCTTGGCCCTCAAAGCATGTGCCAAAGTATCTCCCATAGCAAAACTGCACTAACTGCTGGCACTTAACATAGAAACATAGAAATGACAGCAGAAAAGGACCAAATGGTCCATCCAATCTACCCAGCAAGCTTATGGTAGTATCTGCTGCAGCATGTAGGTTACTCATTCTTAGTTTCTCAGACCGTAGTCAGGGCCTTGTTGGTTGCTGTTTGAAGAGCAACAAGCTTATCTATGAAAAGGCAACACTGCAAATATTACACCAGGCCCTAAAACACCAATGCATTTCCTATTAGGAAAACAGAGCAAGCCAGGCTATAGATTCCTATACAGAAACTACACGCTAGCAGAATATCTCACTTTGGTCAGACATGCAGATCAGAGGCTCTCACTAAACACAGCATAGAGAGACCATAAAGTATAAATAGTAACATGCAGACAAACTGAGCTGGAAACTTCAAATGGTCAAACTCTGTATGTAGTGCAACAGTGGAAAAACAAGCATCACCATTCCTCTATAAAACATCAAACAAAATCAAGAAATATAAAACACACTGTAATAGTAAATCCATGCTAAAAGTAATAAATATTTAAATAAAGCTGACAAATAGAAAATCCAATAATTAAAAACATGTACATTTTTAAAAATATTTCCCAAACACAATAAAATATTTCAAAACAGGAGACACATTAGATAACACCCAATATTAAATACAGGAGTACAACAGGGATCCGCTCTATCGGCCACCCTTTTTAATATTTATTTGATACCTTTGTCATCTTTTAACTGGTCTTAGTCCAATTTATTTCATCTATGCTGGTGACATACAGATTTTATTTCCAATTGAAAACAGTTTAAAAGATACCTTCAAAATGGTAGCGATGTACTTAAAAATCATTGACCAACTTTTAATTCAAATGAAACTGATTTTAAATCTGGATAAATCTGTTTTTATGGTATTAGGAAAAATTCTAATATAGAGCAAAAAGTCTTCACTTTTAATAACAAACAGGTCGATCCAGTAAAGTCCGTGGGAGAGCGGACGAACGCCCGCTCTCCCAGCGCACGCACCGGCCCTTCGCCGGTGCGAGCGATCCAGTATTTAAATGAGGTGACGCGGTGCAAACGAAGAAAAGGAGGCGCTAGGGACACTAGCGCGTCCCTAGCGCCTCCTTTTTGTCAGGAGCGGCGGCTGTCAGCGGGTTTGACAGCCGACGCTCAATTTTGCCGGCGTCGGTTCTCGAGCCCGCTGACAGCCACGGGCTCGGAAACCGGACGCCGGCAAAATTGAGCGTCCGGTTTTCGGCCCGACAGCCGCGGGCCGAATTCAAAATTTTTTTTTTTTTTTTTTACTTTTTTTTACTTTTGGGGACCTCCGACTTAATATCGCTATGATATTAAGTCGGAGGGTGCACAGAAAAGCAGTTTTTACTGCTTTTCTGTGCACTTCCCTGGCGCCGGAAGAAATTAGCGCCGACCTTTGGGCGGCGCTAATTTCTTAGAGTAAAATGTGCGGCTTGGCTGCACATTTTACTTACTGGATCGCTCGGGCATACCTAATAGGGCCATCAACATGCATTTGCATGTTGAGGGCGCTATTAGGTGCCGCGGGTGGGCCGCGTGTTTTCCTCCCCTTACTGAATAAGGGGTAAGGGAAAACACGCATCCAGAGCAGGGTGACAGTGCGCTCCGACGGAGCACACTTTACTGGATCGACCTGAATATAAGTTTTAAGTTAGTAGATAAAGCAAGGAACTTAGGCTTATTTATCGATTATGAACTAAATAGGAAAGCACACATTGCAAAGAAAGTAAATGAAGGATTTTGTAAACTATGAATGTTAAAAGGCTTAAAACCATTAATTTCTGAAAAGAATTTTAGATATCTTATTACAAGTAATGTTGTTCACGGGAATTGACTATTGCAACTCTACCCTCTTAGGCCTTCCAAAAACAACTACTCACCCTCTACAGGTACTTCACAACACTGCAGCCCGGTTTTTGACACACACTAGAAAAAGAGATCATATTACACCAGTTCTACAAAAGCTACATTGGTTACCGATAGAATTTAGAATAAAACATAAATTGTTGTGTATCATTCACAAGATTTTATATGGGGAGAAGACAGAATGGTTAAATTCGACAGTTAGACTCCATACACCTCAACGTGAGTTGAGATCTGCCAACAAGGGTCTTCTTACGATACCCACAGTGAAATACGCTCACTTAAGTGAGGTGAGAGACCGTGCCATCTCAATAGCAGGACCAAGGCTATGGAACAGTTAACCTCAAACTTTGTGATTACAATACAATCTGAGTAAATTCAAAAAAAGAGTTAAAAACATGGTGTTTTCAGCAAGGGGCGGATTTTCAGAGCCCTGCTCGCGTAAATCCGCCCAAAACCGGGCGGATTTACGCGAGCAGGGCCCTGTGCGCCGGGAAGCCTATTTTACATAGGCCTCCCGGCGCGCGCAGAGCCCCGGGACTCGCGTACGTCCCGGGGTTCTCGGAGGGGGGCGTGTCGGGGGGCGGGGCCGGAGCGCGCGGCGTTGCGGGGGCGTGTCGGCAGCGTTTTGGTGGCGGGTACGGGGCGTGGCTACGGCCCGGGGGCGTGGCCGCGCCCTCCGTACCCGCCCCCAGGTCGCGGCCCGGCGCGCAGCAGGCCCGCTGGCGCGCGGGGATTTACGTCTCCCTCCGGGAGGCGTAAATCCCCCGACAAAGGTAAGGGGGGGGTGTAGACAGGGCCGGGTGGGTGGGTTAGGTAGGGGAAGGGAGGGTAAGGTGAGGGGAGGGCAAAGGAAAGTTCCCTCCGAGGCCGCTCCGATTTCGGAGCGGCCTTGGAGGGAACGGGGGGAGGCAGCGCGGCTCGGCGCGCGCAGGCTATACAAAATCGATAGCCTTGCGCGCGCCGATCCAGGATTTTAGTGGATACGCGCGGCTCCGCGCGTATCTACTAAAATCCAGCGTACTTTTGCTTGAGTCTGATGCGCAAGCAAAAGTAGGCTGATCGCGCTTCTTTTAAAATCTACCCCCAAGTGTATAAGGTAAATTCCCAAGACACAAGTTGAGTCATATAAGTTTTTATTCTCTTACTGCTCTTTTTACTTTTTACTGTTTTTAAGTAATGAATCTAGATATCTTTTAGTCTTATTTTATTTTATTGAATGGTTTTTGTAATTTTTATTTTAAATATGTATTGTTTGTTTATTTTATGAATAACATGTACACCGTGGAGATAGAAACCTGTTTTCTGTATAATGGTATATAAAAGCTGTATAAATAAATAAAAATTAAGAACTAATAAGGCTAAAAAAACCCCCAAACTATCCCCTGCTCGCCATGCCTGGGAAGTTTTGATTTCCAGTCACCTTGACATTTCTGTAGATCAGCGGGGAAAGGAGGGGGCACACACAATTTTCTGTCTCGTACACACATGTTCCTGCTGATTCTCACACTCTCACACACACTTCTGTTGTCACTCCAGCAGTTTGGGCTCTGCTGGTGATGGCCCTGGGGACGCTTCCCATTCTTCAGCTAGTGTGTCCCCAGGTTGATGCCACCCTGTGCAAGTGCATGGCTTGCACAGTGGGTCCTTCTGGCCCTAAACCCAGGGTGCCTTGTAAACATTGGCTTGCAAAGCTTAATAGTACAGCAGTCACTCCCCTGGCAGTTGTGAGGTAACTTTACTGACCACTGAGCTTTGTGGCCATTTTTACTGTGGCAGTTGCAACAGCTGCTGCAGCAAATACGTATTGATTTCTTTTTTTTTTTGTCTAAATCCTTTAGTTTTGCCAAGAAAACTTTAGCTTGTAAGCCCTTTGGGGATAGATGCCTACTGAACCTGAATGAAATCCACTTTTGAAGTGCCAAAAAGCAGAATATAAATCAAACATCCCAAAATATTTTGGCAGAACTACAACATTTATTGTAACTCTTAAATGTCTCTTGGGCAGCTGGAAGTTCTCAGAGATGTAACTGCAGAGGGCAGGGTAAAGTTGCTTTTAGTATGTACCTGGCTATGATCAGGTGCTATTTTCCTAAGAAGGCACACACACAGACACTTTGAAAAATACGTTCTTGGCAGTGAAGATGACCGCAAATATTTTCTGATTGGACTTACCGTAGTTTTACTGTCTCTTTCCTGTGTGGTCAAACAGCACTTGTGATTATTTTGGCTGAATTTTATCACATGGCACCATATCTGTTTCCCATGCTCACGGGGGTTTGATCTTATTTTTATTTGGTTTTAGATGACCAGATAAAACCCAAGTCCTCAGGTGGTAGCACGGAAATATTAGTCATAAGGCAGATGAAGATGCCCAGCGCTTTTGCTGTTTGGTTTGCATTAGGGAAGCAATTATATTTACAAGGAGGAGGATTTCCGGCACTGGAGGAGAGAAGTTAATCAGTGGAAGGGCATGATGTAATGTCATCCTTCAAGAGACTGGAAGGAAGTAGAAGCTATTATATATATATATATTTTTAAAAGTAAGATAGTGAAGCAGGAAAGAACAAATGTTTCTATTAAGCAAAACAGACTTGGGCCAAAACATTACTTGACCTTCCTTTTTCTTTGTATATGACAAATTAGACTCCCTTGCGCCTGATGTTAATTATAATGGTTTATATATTTAGGTCTTCTGTTTTTAAGTGTTTAAAATGTGCCAATTGTTGGGCGCAGAAAGTCGGTGGTTTTCTGGATTTTTTCTCTCTTCCCCTCTCCCCTCACCAGCTCATCTTTGCCACTTTCTCTGTCCCTCCACCCCCCAGACACTGTAGGAGGAGGGGGGAGCCAGATGGTAGTTGGTGAGGGCCCCGGATTGCGGGAATAACTCTTAAGTGGAGCTGGGGGTGGGGAATGGATGTGAGTGAAGGCCAATGCGAACTTGTGCAGACGAAGGAGCTCTCGGCATAAGTCACAGAGTGGCAGGTCTCAGAACAGGTGACAGGAGGATTCTGGGGAGGGGCGGCAGTGTTTATCCAGTGTTCCTGCTAAACACCTCTTCTGTTTCCTTATTTCTTTTTCGCCTGGGGTGTTTTGTTGGTGCATATCAGTTAAAACCTTAGAGAAACTCATGTCTGACCATTTTTCAGTTTTTGGATTGTGGTGATGTCACACTGCTCCTACCCCCACAGCCATGGCTGTTTAGAGAAGATCAATCAGTCCCCTCACGCTTCAAGGGTAGCCTAATGCTTTAAATGCTCCTTTATTGCCTGGGATTTACGAGCTTTGAAATGGTTTTCAGTCAGTCTTGTGCCTTTTCTCTAGAATTCTGGTGAATGCTTATTATTGATGCTGGTATAGCAGTTCATAGTTCGAGAGAGTGGTACAGATCTCACCTGAATCCAGCTGTCTCGCTTAGGATTCCACGTCCTGAAAACAGAGGTAATCCATCTCTGAGAGAATGCACAGAATGGAAGATGCTGGCTTTATTTGTTGTCAAAGCCATTTGTTTGGCATGAGCAGAAATGATCTTTTAGGCAGCTGCCTATGGTCAAATAAGCATTCTTCCCGGGTGTCAGAAGCAGGTTACTACGTTGTCCGTCCTAGCTGTTGATTTTGCACTTGTTTCTTAGGGATAGTAAACAAGACACTTTGGGGGGGCTCACGAAAGCGCTGCTCTCAAAACGGCCAATCCTGTGGGCAGTATTTAATACAGCAAGTTCGGCAGCATTGGCTATGCAAAGTGCACGGCAGTAAGATGTCCACTGGGAACCATGACATCAGGGGCCAAGTGCTTTAATGCAGGAATTATACCTAAACCTCTGGCTGTTTTGGGATGGAAGGGAAGGGGAAATAGAAATTGTGAGCACAAGCATTCCCTGGGTGTGCAGGTTCATGCCGATCATGAATATGGTGGAAAGGCATCCGGCCACAACTGATATCCTGCATGAAAGTGCTCCCTTCTGTGACTTTGAGGAGGACTCATGCTCAGTGTGTGCCTTTTTTATTTTCACCTTTCTGTCTAGTCTTTCCCTGCCATGTATCCACATTTCTGCTGTATTTGCTATTTCACATTTGCATCGCTGCTCCCTTCCAATGAGGCACAAAGACCCTGCCAAGGTAGCCACCAGCTTGTGCATTTTCAGGTTAGCCTGATCCACTCCTGCTTTGACCTCACTGCCTGCAGGGACTTCTAGTCTAATTTTTTTTAGTAACAGTTCTAGGAATGGCTTAACTATATGTAAAATACAGGCAATAGAGGAGAGGAGAGCAGGAGTAGCCTTCTGCTTAGAGCAGTGGGCTGAGAACTAGGGAAGCCAGGGTTTAAATCCCACTGCCACTTCTTGTGACCTTGGGCAGGTCACGTTACCCTCCATTGCCTTGGATACAACCCTACCCCTAGATTCATCAAAATGCTTGATGGTACCCTGTTATAGAGTCCAAGCTAGGGCGAGAGAACATTGTAGAAATCTCATCTTTGTGAGACTTTCCTCATTCAAAACAATGTCAAATCTTCCCTGATGTGTACTGTGTTGTTCGTTCGTACGTTTCACTCTGCATGTAAAACTGGCTCCTAAACCACCGCCAACACCTCACCTTGAGCTATTAGCTGGCCCTCCTATAGAGATATGAATAGTTGACTACTATGAGGGCCTTATAAATAGTCTTTCTCTCATTGCATGCGTTTATAGTGTTAACGCCATAATGCATTTTGATGAATGACCCTGTTAGATTGTCAGCCCTCTGGGGACAGAGAAATACCTACAGTCCTGAATGCAACCTGCTGTGAAGTGTCTGAAATGCTAAAAAGTAAAATGAAATGAAACAATAGGGTATAACCTGGACTGGATCAGCCTGTCCAGAAAATCAGCAGCCAGGTGGCAACTCTATACAATTTCTATTCCAAATTCAGACATTTTCTGGGAGACAAACTACTTCATACTGCCACCTCATTAGCTAGCTTCTGTTTCGTACAAGATGATGCAGGATATGGCTATCAGCCCTGGCCACTTCTGTAGCTCACCCTAGGTCATGTGTAGGAAGGAGGATACAAGACAGCACACATGTCCATTTCATCTGTCATCCAGTGCATTTTTGGAATGTTAGTCACTTCAGATGTTTAGACCGATCAGGTGGACCTTACAGTGTGCACCAACTCAAGTGGCAGAGAGATCACTTGCTTGGTGCTTCCTCTATGATATTGCTGTCAGATATTGCCTCCCTGTTGATATTAATCCAGTTCTTCCCAGGGATCCCTGAGCCCCCCCTGCACATCTGGGACAATACTGAGAACAGTCAGGTCTGCAGAAAATGAGTCATTTTTTGTATGTTAAGTTGTACAAGTGCCTACTTTTCCCATCTCTTTTTTTTTGGTCAGGGCCTGCAGTCTAACCTGTCTTGCATTGTTTTGTGGTTTGCCTTTCAAAAACCTACTGCTATGCTCTAGTCTAAACAGCAAAAGAACATTCTCATACCAGAATAATGACTTCAGCCTTGGACTGCAGGTAGGATGTGTGCAAGGGTTGTTGTGGTGAGGGGAATCGATAGATTCAACCAGGCCAGAACCCAGACCCTCCCTAGGTCAGCCCTGGATGCTCTTGCTTTTTACCTGTGCAGATAATCGGCAGTCAGGTGGCAGTTTTACACATCCTCTCTTCCTAACTCAGATTGTTTTTGGGAGATATGCTACTTCATACTGCAGCCTCATTAGACAGCTTCTGTTTTGTACAAGGTGATGCAGGATATGACTGTCAGCCCTGGCTTCTTACTCCTGGTCATTGCTGTATCCAGATCGTCTTACAGTCTTTCAAACATCCCGGGCTGATGGTATCATGCAGGCTTTCCTCCAGTGAGTCAGATTTGAGAAGACGTTCCTCCACCTGTCTTGCAGCTGTGCTGGCCGTCTTGCAATCTTGGACTTCAGTTTTAACTCGAGGTCCCAGTATCAATGCTGGCCCTAATCCACGGTGTACTCCAAGGGTGTGACGTCTGTGGTGATGGTATGCCAGATTTTGTCCTTGGCAGCCTTGGTCGAATCCCTGCATTCGGAACACTGTAGTGGTGGTGCGTGACCTTTTCCAGGATATTATTGCTCCCCTCCTAGGTGAAGTTGAAGTTCATGATGGGTGCTGTCTATTTGCCAGTGGCTGGCTGTGGCAGTTCCCTCCCTGCCTGCATTTCAACTCCTCTTCCTACTCTCCTACCTTCCTCCCACACTTCTGTCTGCCGTGTAGCATCCTCCGCCTTTTGGGCCTCTCTGCTTGTTGGGGCTCTCCTCCTGCTCCCTGTCATCCTGCACCTGTTGGCCAGACATCCTTTTGCATAGTCTCTCACCATATAAGCTCCTGGCATGCCCATTCAGCCCCTGTCTAGGACTCTCCTTTCACATGGCAGTAATGCCCAGATGGTCTTCTCTTCCACCCTGTAATCCTACAAAAAGGCCAGATAGACTAAGAGCATAAAACCCCAAACACCAGCACCTAAACTTTACACAGACAAAAGAGAAAGGAAGAACAGTCATGGTAAACAGTGAAGACATGAGCAGTGAGAACTCCTTCTCCCAACCCCCTTCCATCCCACCCGAATCCAGAGCTGACCTCCCGCCTTACAATGCTAACCAGGAGTGTGAGTGGGCACAGGCTTTTTATACAAAGGGCAGAATGCGTGATTTTGACCACGTGCACACTTAATGCAGTCAGTGGTAATTGATTTCCTTCGCTACTGATGCTTTGTGAGTAGGTGGCATTTATTTGTAGTAGTAAGGCCACTTACTACGTTTTAGTGAATAGGCCCCATGGTAATTTATCAGCGATGGAAACCAGTGTTAAATCAATGACATGAAAGCCCAAGATAGACAATGATATCTGTAGGATTTGCTGTTTGAATGAAGAATTAGAGTTCAAAGATGCTTGCAACAAATGTTTATATTTGTGTTGAAAAATGCCATTATTAATAGTACTTTTAAGATCCTTTAAGTCTCGTGTTCTCCTTTTTAGGAGATGTTTAATTTAAGTGCGACAGTATTCTGAATCAGAATACATTTAGACATCAGTAAAGGCCAAAAGGAAGAGGTAGAAATGCTTTAGTTTTCTGGTTTATTGTGACATGGTAAATCTAGTAAATCCCCCTGGGCTGACTTTTATCAACTAAAATAGATTTCAGAAGGCAACAGGAATTCTAGCTGTAGATTGAGTATATTTCAGGAGGTGGTGTAAATGCTTAGTAACAACATTTTGTGCTATTTTCAGACTAATGGTGAGATGATGAAATAGCCATCATTAGCAATGTTTAGCATCAGGGAGCAGCTGAATGTCTGGAATTGCCATCCCACCAGAAATGGGAATTTAGAATTGTTCACTCTTTTGAAGGAGAGGTGGAGGAAAGAAGGATTGAGTGAATAGAAGGGGATGGTGTGACTCTAGTGGCCATGAACATTGTTTAAATTGTAGCCATAGGTTCTCATGTAACTTCCTTATTGCCTTCAGCCATAATGGAATGCATTTCAGAGCTGGCTTGGCGTTGGGTCAAAAGAGTGAAGAGCTTAAATATGGACGCATATGGTACAGTTGGTGTTTGTGGATGAGACATTTAAGTACAACCATCAGGACTTTCTCATCACTTATTTTCTCCTCTCTCAAGAAGAGGTTGGCATTGCCCTGTAACAGGGATACTCAGAGTATGTATTTACTTTTTTGTGGCATCAAGTACTGCTACTCAGAACGTTGTCCATCTGTATTTATCTATATAAACAGAAAACCCTGAGACCTAGATGTAACCAAGTAACCAAAATACCATTAATAGGGCTGCTGTCTGTCTTCAGTTTCTATGTTGGTAATTTTGTTTATTAAAATGCCCAAATGGTTAGATTTTGCAACCGACAAATATTTTAGGTAGTTCTATGTGTTGGATAATCTCTTGGTGCTTGAAGTTTGACATTTTGCAAGTCATGGATAAGAATATTGTTCATTGGGTTGCATGCAATGCTGGTGGTATCCAGATCCTTCTTCCTGGAGGATATTAATTTCTTGTTAGCAGATTTTAGTGTATGAGGCTCGTCGGATACAATCGTTGCCCTGGCACTTGCAGCCTTCCTGCGCTCTGTTGTGAGGCATAAGGTTAAAAAAAAATGAATGTCCCTACCAGTTGAGTTTTGTTGTACCTAGGTACAGTAGGTTTTAGTAATGTTAATTATGAAGTAGGCCGTGATAAAATTTTACAGTGCTGCTAATATGATATTCAGTCGATTGCCACTGCATTTTCTGGATGTTAATAAGAGCCTTCTGGAAACAAAACATTTGAAATTGTAGAGCAGTTTAAAAATTTAGGTTTAGGGCAGGGGTAGGAAGACTCTAGTCCTTGAAGGCCATGTACTGGTCTGGTTCTTGGGATATCTTTAATGATTATGCATGCCATAGACTTGCATGCACACTGCCTCAATTATATGTAAAGCTATTTTAACAGGTGCTAGGAACTCAATCCAAAGACTGAATTGTGTTCATTTCCCTTTGGGTAGCCACTTACCAGCTTTTCAGGAAAAACCAGGGAAAGGGAGAATCAATTATTTGTTTTAACCAAAGATACAGCTTTATTTATGTAACTTATTCTTGAAAAAAGAATTTTCTTCATCAACCATGAAAATAATAAATCAAGATTAACTAAAATAATTCAAATTTATCATTTTTTAGCGTTATCTTTCTGATTGTTTTTCTAACAGAAAAAAACAATTTCCTAGTTGTCCAGTCCCTTTCCTAAGAGTTCAGACTTTTTTGTTACTTGTAGTTTTCTTCCTTGATCGGGGGTCCAGTTCCTGAAGCAATCATCTTTAGCAGTATTCTTCTGGCTCCACGGCTTTTTAGGAGCCTATTACTCCATCTGAAAGGAAAGTTTCCACAACTTGTCCTGCAACCCACTCAGATTTCCGCTGGCCTCTGGCCTGCAGTTATCCTGTTCGTAGCACAGTTTTGCTGTTGCCTCCGGGGTCTCTGCAGGATTTGGGGGGGGGGGGGGGGGACCTCTCACCTTCCTGCTGGCCATGTGCATTTATCCCACCTGCAGTTTCTCCAGCTACTGAGCATGTGCATTGCTCTTAAACATGGCTGCTGTAAAGCACCATCATCTAACTGAGCATGCTCTTTGCCCTTCTCTCTCTCAAGTCAATGGGGGTTACACTATCTCATCCATGTTCATTAGGGTAATCCTGAGAACCTGACTGGTGTGTGGGCCTTGAGGACTGGAGATTCTCCACCCCGGCTCCAGAGGTGGTCATGACTCTCTGTTGCTGCCCAGTGTATCAGCACCTGACCTGTGTTCATGTGCTTTCTCATTAGCCAATCAATATCACAATTTATAAATCCTAAGGCAGAGATATGGCTACAAATAGAAAACTCTGATAAGTAGTAGATGGACGTATTTAAACTGGATTGTAGTAATCTAGCATACATAACACATTAGTTGTTGAAAAATAAGACCTCCTCTCTCATCCAGTCTGCCCGGTTGGCCTTCCTAAGTCCGTCTCTGCAGCCTCTTCTTGATTGCCAGTTCTCTTTCTTTGCTCTTACTGCTCTTTCACCCTGTGTTTTTGCCAAGCATATCTGAGTTCATTCATTAAATAATCCAAAAGTATATTCTTTGGAATATTTTTCTACCTATTTTGAAAATTTTGAGCAGAAAATGACTACTTTTTTTTTTTTTTTGCCAGAGCGAATGATCACGGTCTTCCAAATTAAGCAGAAAAAAAAAAATGTATGTTTTCTGCATCTGCCACTCCCTGGGGAATTTTGTGCACAGTATCTGAAAAGTCTGCAGACTTTATTTGTTCTAACACAGTATGATCATGGCCTTTTGAGAAATAATTTAAAATACACTACAAAAAAAAAGCTATTCCGATGCATAATTTTTAATGTTATCCTGCAGAATTTCTCCATCATAAAACTTGGCCTGCCCCCCCAGATTGTTGACTTGCCCCCCCAGATTGTTGACTTGCCCCCCCCGATTGTTGACTTGTCTCCCCTTTTCACTTGAACTTCTTCCCCAGCTTGAGTTTTCTGCCCTCACCTCACCCAGCTCTCTCTACCTCCCCTTCTCCCATCTCCCCCCCCCACCAGTTTTTATGCATAGTATTTTATTAAAATTCTTCATTACCGCCACATCAAACCCAGAATATAATAATTCTCTTTCTTCCACCCTGCAACGAGACCACTAGCTCTCTCACTGTCTCCAGGGCTTGACCCCCTCTCCAACTCTCTCTCTCTGCTTCCTCACTAGGACGCCAGCCTCTCCTTCCTTCTCTCTCTCTCTCTCTCATGCCATAACTCCTGAGCAAGATCCTCAGCCTTTTCCCAGTCAGGTTAGAAGCTCCTGCAGTACAAACCATGGTGGCAATGGATAAGGTAACATAAATATTTCCTGATTTACATGTACTGCACATATAAAAAAACAAGTAACTTCAATCAAGGCTGCAAGCACAGTTGGCACAAACCTTGAATCCAGTCCATTTGTCCAGTCTAGGTCAGGTTCCTCAGTAAGTCCTTTCTGTGGACAGATACAGTGAACACTTGAGACCTGCTTATGTTAATGCAAAGCTTCAGTACCTTCATATCACAGAACATCAGTACACACAGTCTTCCTCCAGGATCCCATACTGTTTGTTGCCCTCCGAGCCTTCTAAATGCCAGGAGAAACTTCCTGGCATCCCAGTATACCTTTTGAATCACCAATTGGATCCTCAGGGGTGGGGCCATAACCAAGGCTATCTGAGCTTGGATTCCTCAGAGCTATTCTGCACCTGTACACACAAAAGAGCCATAATACAGGCAGCCCCTGGTTGAAGACTGGCTGCAGCACCTTTTGCCCTAACACATGCTATTCTTCTCCCCAGATTGCTCGCACCCCCCCCCCCCCCAAGCTTTATATTTGCCTGCTCTGCCTTACTCCAGTTTTCTCTCTTCCCTTCCCTTCTTCCCCTGACCCCCCCCAGCTAGATATCCCTAGTTCATTCTCTGCCCACTCGATAGACTTGTCACCCCCCCCCCCAATGCTCCTTCCCAGTCTTGATGCCTGCTCAGCTGTCTTTCTCTGCTCCCACAATCCCAGGTTCTTTCTCTCTCGCACCTCTCCCCTCTCTCGCTCATACCTCTCCTCTCCCCAGACTGCCCCTCTTCCATCCCAGCACACACAGGCTTACGCTGCCACTGCAGCTTGCTCTTTTCTGGCCCATGCGGGCAGACACCACCACCACAGCTGCGGCCTCTTCTCTGGGCCTGTGCAGGCCAATGCTGGCACTGTAGTTGCCACTGCCTCCTGGTCCCCACACCGCGTTATGTGGGAGGGGGAAATTCTGTGCTGAATTTCCTCCAGAGTATTCTGCAACGAGATTGCCGGGTAACTCCTTTTTGTACATTATCAGCTTATGTAATTTACTCCTCTTGTGGCTCCTTCATTCCTGGAAACAACCAGAACACTCCAAAATGAATCATTTTGCTCTTGTACCCATTAATTACCCATCACTGTGGGAATGTCCACTCACCCAGAAGTACTAAAAAACTGAACCAGCCTACTTGAAATTAGCATATAATTTCAGTTCTTGTAGCTAGAGTGATTAATAGCATGCTTGGCCGTGCCTTTGGGTAATATAGGTTATCTACCTGATTTCCTGGAATTATGTTTAGCTAATGTTTTAGATAAATTGTATTACTTTCCAGCACCCCATGTGACCTTCACGTTTATGAGAACGGGCTATGTTCATCTGCCGAAATAAATGAGCTGTAACTTGGAAGGGATGCTGAAGCGTATGGCATGAGACACAATGTTTTTAGTATGCTTTGGACATTACAGATGGCTGACAAGGCGGTAGGGGAAATGTGACCTTTATCAAAACAACATGTTCTCTCTCTCTCCCTCTCCTCTCTCTATCCCCGTACGTTCAGTAGTCCTGGCAAACTTACGAAGAGCTGGCCATCTTTTTCTTTAGTCACGGCTTTGCCATAAAACAGAGTTTGCCGTGCAATATGCTTCAGCTGTTAAGGTTACTTTGAGGTCACTGAAGATACTGGATGAATCCGAGGTGGAAAAAAACTGCTGGCAGAAGGAAACGTTACCCAGTATTTTTTTTTTAAACTATTTTCTTCATTTGTCCATTTTCAGGGTGTTAAAACCGTGACAGAATAATTTTTAAATATCTTGTTCTTTTCCCTTTTTCTCCCCAGCGGTCGCTAGCAGTCTCCCCCTGCTAAATACCGGTTTTGGTTGCCCCCATCTCAGGAAAAACTTAGCAGAACTAGAAAAGGTGCTGAAAAGGGCTTAAAAAAAAAAAAAGGATAAAGGGGATTGAAAAATCTCTCCCATGATGAGTGCTGTTCAGGGAAGGGGACTCTTCAGCTTGGAAAAGAGACCGCTCAGAAGGGGACATGATAGAAGTTTCTAAAATCATGAGGGGGTGGAATGGGTAAATAAATCAAGGGGATGCTCCATGAAACTTAACTTAACCAGAGGATTCAGAGCACATTGTGGAAAGCACTTTTTCACTCTGTGCGCTGTCGAGCTGTGGAATCTGTTGCCAGAGGATGTAATCAAGGCGACAAGCATAGCAGGGTTTAAAAGAGCTTTGGACAAGTTCCTGCAGGAAAAGTCCATGATATTTATTAACCAGGTAGAGGAAAGAAAGCTATTGCTATCCCTGGGAGTAGTGAGTAACGAGAATTAGAGGTACTTTACGACATCTGCCAGGTACTTACAACCTGGACTAGCCACTGTCTGAGGCCGGATGCTGGGCTGGATGGTGTTCACTAGCTGGAGGGCTGGAGGCATGCCTTTTCTGCAGTGCACTGCTCCGTGGCTAGGTTACTACATAGCCTATAAATAACAGTGGAAAAAAATCGCATTTTCCCATACAATCTGCCCAGCTGTGAGTCTTGCACTTTGGTGGATGAGTTTTGAAAGTCCCATATTCCACCCAACACCCCAGCTCTTCTGCTTGAACTTTCAACCCCTTTCCTGCCGTGGTCCTCCACGGGGGGGGGGGCAGACTGACAATTTGCATAAGAGGGCAGTACCCGAGGGCTCACAGTGCCTCTCCCCTAGCCTCAGATAGGTGGTTAGGGGCGAATGATACTTATTGGTAGGGGGCTAAGATCACGGTCAGTCCACCCCTTGTGCTCCATAACAGTTCCCCCAGGTATTGCTCAGAATTAGTAGCAATATCTTCTCCTCCCCAGGCCTGAGCACACCAGCTCAGTCCCTACTTACAGGTCTGACCGGCCCTGAGCGATGAGTATTCGCACCTGGATGCTCCTTGCTGTACCGAGGAATGCTGCGGCCTGAGCTGTGAGCTCAGCCTGGAAGGGGGGATCCTTAAAACAAAAGCTTTAATAACACACTGTTCATTTCTGAGAGGTGTAGCCCAAAGTCGTACAATACAGAAAATGTTTTGTTCTGTTATGCAGTGCTAAAGTGACTGTAGAAAGTGAGAATAAATAAGGTGCCAGGACCTCTAAAATATAGATTATTAAACTATTATACAAGAGCTAATATACTGACCATCTTATTTTATTCAGTCTTTCTTGTAAATAAACAGAAAACTATCATGTGGGGAGCCCACCCAGCTGTATTGAAGTGAAGAGTCTTCAAATTCCAGCACTGATGAATGCATCGGAAGAAAACCCGTTTTAAATCATCATTTATTCCAGGGGTGGTCCCCTCTAGGTGAAAAAGTTGGTCAGGAGAAAGGGATTTTGACTGTTTAGTTCTGTCTCATTTGAGAAGTGTAAAATTTAGGGTCCTACAAAGTTTTTGTTTCGCCGTCAGTGTACACAGTGCTATGCAAGATGATTGGCATGGTTACAAAGCTTTTGCAACAAAAAGCGTCCAGTTTTGAGTACAATAAGTAGTGGGCGTGGAAGCTGGTCTGGAGTCTCCAAGTTCTAACCACTATGCTGCACTTCCCAGCCCTACAGTCCACAAATGCCAAAAAAAAGGGAGGCTGGCATGGTAGCTCGGGTGGTAAGCGCTATGTGCCTCCATGCAGGTGGTCTCAGCTTTGGTCTCTGACTTGGGTGGGGCTTGAGGCTGCAGCAGGGTGACAGCCCCAGGGGGGGGCAGTAGGGTGACATCTAGTGGCCAGGTTCTTCAAGGCCTGTGATTGCAGGGTTCCAGAAGGAGCCTTGGTGCGTGATCCCTTGGCCCAGAATCCGTCATTGCAATGACCGGGACGGAGTGTAAGCTGGGAAGACGTATAAAATGGGGGAGGGGAAAGTCCCTGGATAGTTGTGATTGAAGGCTTATGTCAGCAGTTGGCAGCGGTGGCATAGTGATCAAGGTAGGAGTGAGACAGTTTTTCATAACTTTTTCCCCAGAAAAAAAAAAGCACCACATGCATGGGTACCCCAAATACTTCTGGTGGGAGAGGTGCGGGGACCTGTTTAAACTGTGTTCCCCTGCACAGTCTAAGCAGGGTATGAAGTTGGTCTAGAGGCACTTTGTAAAATGTATACCCCATGATTGCATCAGGCTCTTACGAGATGCTTTGATCAGTAGATATTGGAATTCTACCTTAGCATTCTGTTCCTGCCTCACAGGCTTATAGTATAAAACATTGTGATGACAGAAGAATTTGAGACAGATAAAAACAGGGGCGACGCAGATGGCCTAGTTACTGCCGAGCCCTAAATACTCCAAAAGTTAACTCTAGCGCCTCTTGACAAACTTGTATTTAGTGATTTATTTTTAAACATATATTTGTTTTCTTGTAACTACTTATTTGCAAATGGGGACCCCCCCCAGCTCCAAAAAAGTAGAGTTTGCACTAAGAATACATTCAGTAGGACTCATGAATCTAGGCAGTGCATGATATTGTGAAAGTATGGTAAGACAGAAAAATAAAGGTATATCTTCCAGTTCAGCTTTTGCTGACTATACTGCTTTCCTGAAACTTCTGAAGTGTTGGCAGGAGCTCTGTAATTACTGTTTGATCAATACCTGTTAAGAAGTCAACTTTCTGCAGGAAAGGCAAGGACTTGCAACAGATTTATTGCCAGACTTGCAATGGGCAGTAAAGTTGGATATTTCTCAGTTTTCAGTGACATAGAAGGAAAAGAAGTCTGGTTTCTTTTATGCCATCGGTTTCCTTTCATTTTCTGTCGTGCAGAGTTCTAGTAGCATTGTTGGCCAAGGATTCATTCCAGGCCTTGATACCATTTACCTGACCAAGATGAGTTATCCAATGTGCATTAACTTTTTTTTTTTTTTTTTTTATAAATTTAAAAATATTCCATCAAGATAAACTTGAAAAATGGAATATCAGCTTTATGGAAAAAAGAAATACATAGCAAAATATAACACACACATCAAAGATGGTTCAAGAGCTCATTAGCCCAGAAGTAAAGAAATATTCATCACAACTACTAATGAGGGTTTTGTATTCAAAAGAAAAAGGTAACAATAAGCATAACCTTTCAAATTATCTGTTGTTCACTAGAGAAACCTGTAAACCTTGATCATTCTAAACCATGCAAAGGTAGAAAGTAAAGTCAACGATGGCATCCAGCAAAAATCACAGTTTCACTGATTATTATTTTGTACTCATATGTATATGATTACTCACGGATGTTTAAAAAATCGGAGGAAAAAAAATAGCTCAGCACCTCATGCTTGTTCTAGACAGAACATATAGCAATTCATGCCGACATTAGCTGATGTTTCACCATAAGACTGCATCAAGGCGTGAACTTATGAATGGATATAATTCAGCAACTGACTTATGAATAGCATTTTTCAATGCACCGGCTTGATTTCATGAATTGGACATTAACCGGCTCAGGAATAGCATTCCGCTATGTACCATTCAGATAAGTAGATTTAAATATGGGGTCTGGAAATGCTTTTTGAGTAATATATCAAAAAACCTCTTGAAGCAATACATCTTGAGTTTTTCAAGTGACAAGCATTATGGCTTGACAATGAATGGACATAACAGTTAACCGGCTTACAAGTAGCATTTTTTGCACTAGTTAAGTTGAATGCAGAACTAGGTTCGAAGAAAAATTTTTTTTGAGTACAAGTATACAGATGCAGTTCAATGCATAGTTTTTAAAGAAAAATAGAAATGAATAAATTCAAAAATTGTTTAAAATAATTGTTTGGAGGTTTTTCAAAAGACCCGTGATTGTAAATGGCCTCTTAAATGCTGTATGTTCTGTCTAGAACAAGCATGAGGTGCTGAGGTCTTTTTTTTTTTCCTCTGATTTTTTAAACATCCGTGAGTAATCATATACATATGAGTACAAAATAATAATCAGTGAAGTTGTGATCATTACCAGGACTCTTAACGACTCCCATCTTTTTTGAATCAAGAAAAAAAAACATAATTGGGTAGGTTCATAAAAAATATAGAAACAATCTGAATTTTAACAAGGCATTTACAAAGATAGTGGACAATAAAGTGTCCTCGAAGAGAATTTTTTGCTTCATCTCCAAAAATTTATTTTGAGATGAAGTTTTGAGTCTTTTTTTTTTTTGAGAAATCCGGAAAACTCCATACCTTACGCAAAACAGAGATCCACAATTGTGAAAATACAAATGCATAACAGAATCTTTAATCTGAACTAAGTGTGCACAAACTTTGAAGATCACTTGTGACATCTCTAAAGATGGGAGCTACTTGAACTTATCTCTCCAATAATTTCTCTACCACTTTACTGATAACTGTACAAAGTGGTGAAGAAATGTGCAGAACATACTGAACATACTGAACCAAAATATCACTCTTGAAAACCTGTATTGCTTGGTCTAGATCCAGACTGCACAGGTCATTGCATGCAGAAGAAGGTGTGCTTTATCAATGTTTACTTTTGAATGGCCACTGTACATTCTGTACTTTCATGCAATTAATCAAAACACATTTTGACGAAGTTACTACTTAATAGAAACAGAGAAATATAGTCTGCCCAGCCATACCATCTACTTAGCCCTACAGTCTCTACCATTCCCTTCCTATAGACTGCGGTAAAAACGTTCTGCAGAATACTGGGTACAGGGCAACAGATATGAAATTGTAAAAATGGTAACTCAGAAACGTTTGAATGTTTAGCAGGCTGCTGTTGTGTTTTGCATATACTGGACAGCCCTGCAATACTGTGAACCTGAGAGGCATTTGCAGTTCAGACAGCCTCTCTTATAAATGGCTTGCAGTATTGGTTTTGCTGGGTTTGAAGGAAGTGAGATGACGCATCCATAACAGAGATGGGCTCAATTGTTAGCACTGAGGGTAAGGCATATATAATTAGGGTCATTCATTTTTAGTTATTTTTTTTCCCCCTGGAATTTATCAGTTTTAACAGCAAAGATAAAAAAAAATGGGAAGCCTTTTTCTTTTCCTACTGATTTCTCCTGTACTTGTAATAACCATGGATAAATTTCCTGGGAAAAATAAAATTGAAAACGAAGGGGCTTACATTCAGTCATGTTGCAGATGAAAGAACACAAGATTCCCTCCATGTAGTATTTTATAGCATTTGCATTCCTATTTAGGTACCAGCTGCGACTGCATATACATGAGAGCATTCTCTTCCAGCTTATAGGAGAATGCTCCTTCCAGTGAGCAGGGGAAGTGATATTTTTCAGGGAATTATTGGAGAGATA